>NC_067482.1:8930856-9230856 GCF_947179515.1 Apodemus sylvaticus
CAGTCAGTGCTCTTAACCACTGAGCCATCTCTCCAGCCCAGACCAAGGCAAGTCTTATAAGGACATTTAATTGGAGCTGGCTACAGGTTCAGAGGTTCAGTCCATTATCATCGAGGCAGGAACATAGCAAGATCCAGGCAGGCATGGTGCAGGCAGAGCTGAGAGTTCTACATCTTCATCTGGAGGCTGCTAGCAGAATACTGACTTCCACGCAGCAAGGATGAGGGTCTTAAAGCCCATACCCACAGTGACACACCCACACCCACACCCACAATGACACACCCACTCCAACAAGGCCACACCTTCTAAAAGTACCACTCCCTGGGCCAAGCATATACAAACCATCACATTATGCGTGCATGGAGTCAAATTGATAGTGAAGATACAGACAAAAAGTATCACCCTGTATAATTTGTGTTGTCATTTCTCCATATATGGAAAATGACTTAGTTTCTCCTGTAGCTAGATCACTTCTTTAAACTTTTAAATTCCTTGATATTAGGAGACATAGTATCTAGATGAGCTCAAATCATGCCTTCCGAGCATAGTTAGCATTAACATATGAACTGTTTCTAAGACTTGCCCTAGCAGCTAAGGAAAATGTTATCTTTACTCTTGGCCCTTGTATTTCTCAGCAAGTGGTCAAGTTATAAAAAGAATGAGCTTTATACAGTATCATATCTAAACAAACTGTTGAGTCAAAGTATTTAGTTCCCTACAGAGTGGTGACCGTCCATGACCGCTCTTTGCTGTCTACTGTAGTGAAGTGCACTGTTTGCATACGTCTGAGGTTGAGCCATTACAAAGCTCCCAATTCTATAAAGCAGTACAGGAACCAAGTTCTTATAGTTCAGCCAAATACTTGAGGGTTTTGAGGGTTTAGCAGTCAACTATATGTGACATTATCTACATAGTTACAAATTGCTGACTCACAGACAGACTTGAGACAAATACTTCCATCCACTTTCTGTAAGGCATCCAAGGAGCTACAGTGTTCCATTCACTTTGAAAACCTTACCTTGGGCTGGAGAGATGGCTCAGCGGTTAAGAGCACTGACTGCTCTTCCAAAGATCCTGAGTTCAAATCCCAGCAACCACATGGTGGCCACAACCATCTGTAGCGAGATCTGATGTTCTCTTCTGGTGTGTCTGAAGACAGCTACAGTGTACTTAATATAATAAATAAATAAATCTTCAGAAGGAAGGAAGGAAGGAAGGAAGGAAGGAAGGAAGGAAGGAAGGAAAGAAGGAAACCTTACCTCAGTGATTCACACATTGAGCCAAGCAATAAACGCCTTTTGCTTCAAGCATGGATATTTACTTATATCTAAAACGGATATCTTTATCTGTTCAACAACAGATAGAAAGCCTCAGTTTAGTGAGTGGAACTCATTCTAATAGTGACAAATTATATCCAGTTTGGCACAGTTGCTACAAAAAAAATTTTTAAAGAAAAAGATTGGCATGAAACTAAACCAATTCAAAAAATTTTCATTATAATCAATTCAAAATTCTAAGCCATCTTTCCTCCACAGGGTAGCCTACTAAAAAAATGTTACCTGCCTAAGCGAACCATAGTTCAAGGTGATCACACTAGGCTATTCCCCTTCCTGATGCCCTGGGCTTAGGGCCAATCTGAACCAACTCCAAATGCCACAAACAAAAAGACAATGGTGGGAAGTACCATTTGCCCACTCTGAATTGACTCATGGAGAATTTCACATAATGATGAAAGATGAGCAGATGGATTCAAAGATGCATGGTTAGATTTTAAAGGCAGGTGAATGGAAGAACAGATGGAGAGAGACTAACAGTCACAGGTGCCAAGGACCAACCTTGGCTTGGAGAGGATTGGTCTCTGGGAGCAGAGAAACAAATGACTTAAAAGTCAAACCGTGGGTTACAAGCTGACGGCCTATGTTCTACTTGAGACAGCTTTCCAGATTGTGCTGGGGGGGGGGCTCTCTCTCTCCCCTCTCCCCTCTCCCCTCTCCCCTCTCCCCTCTCCCCTCCTCTCTCTGGAGAGCTCCAGACAGCTCTCTGCTCAAGACAGCTGTTTTGTAATTCTAAAAATTAAAATAAATAAATAAATAAATAAATAAATAAATAAATAAATAAAAATAAATAAATAAGAGGGCTGGAGAGATGGCTCAGCAGTTAAGAGCACCAACTGCTCTTCCAGAAGTCCTGAGTTCAATTCCCAGCAACCACATGGTGGCTTATAACCATCTGTAATGGGATCAGATGCCCTCTTCTGGTGTGTCTGAAGATAGCTACATAAAAGAAATGTCTAAAATAAATAAATAAATAATAAAACACCTCTTTGGATAGCTCATCATTTGCAGATCAAAAGCCCAGTCTTTTATTTTACATATCAATTCAGCCATTACACAGGTTCCATCTTGATTATCCCAGGAGTCAGCATCCCGAGACCCCAGTCTCTTGATTCCTAGAAAGAGACAGCCAGCACAGGCACAGACAATAAGACAGCTGGGTGGGACCCTGCCCTGAAATTACTATTCCTACCATGCACAGGCCTAGACCTAAACTCCCTCTGTCCAAGGCTGACCTTGAATTCAGGAATCTGCCCACCCCTGTATCTGCCTTCCTCTGTATCTTTCTGACAAGCTGCCTCTGCTCTTTGAGATCTCTGAAGCTCCTTATACATATTGCATCCTTATATTTTGCATAGTTGAGAAATGATATATTTTTGAACTTCTGTTCTTAGAGTCCTTTCCCACAGCCTTGAGGGTTGTCCTGAAGGTCTCAGCTTCTATCATTTTGCTCAGACATTAGCCATACCCTTGCCTCTCAGATTCGTGTTGCCTCTGATTATCATGGAGTCATTAGTCTCAGCAGAGAGGGCATTCCTCGAAGAAGGAGCATGAAAATATGTAACACCATTATGCAAACAAGCCTTCCACCCACAGCAACCATCAACACTCAAGGAGACCCACACCCTCCCGCCTCCCTTCCAAGGTAGGAACCATGTCATTCCACCCCTTGTGTGGCCATTCTGGAGTGGACAAACAGGTTTGTGTGAGGAAGATAGTGAAGAGCAGAAAGATAAAGTTCCTGTGTGTTGATGTCCACAGGTACACTACAGACTGCCTCTGCTCAGTACAAGCCTCCCTTTAAAAATTATAAGTATTATCTTCCTCCTTATAAAGGGTATAATATCAATTTCATCAAAATAATAATCCATTTGCTGGGTGAAGCTATCTATTTTAAAGCATTCCAACTTTGGCAAAGTTCGATTTTACTGAGCATGCTCTGCTACAGAGAAACCGACCAAACCTTGATGATTACTAAATAAGAACATAATTAATTATTTCTTCAACTGAATAGTCCTGAATTCTACCACAAATCAATCAGTTCTTCTAGCCTAAGAAGCTGTGACTCTATTTTAGCTCAATGAAAACAAAATCAATGAAGGCCAATTACAGCCCATCTCGTTAGAGTATGCAAATGGTGTGCCGTACAAGCAAGCAGGGGAGGCTGGGGAGTGGAGTGTGGGCTACTACTGGCCCCTAGCTGCCCAGGACTCACAGTACTGCCATGCCTGGAATCCTCCAGCAAAGACTGAGGTAGCCTGTCTGGTCGGCTGCCTTCTTTCCTTTCCTCTGCTCTTCCTTGAGTATGTCTTTGGAAACTCCCATAAAGAACACGTCAGACTGGAAGATCTAGGTTCTGGTGGGAGTCTGAAAGACGGTATCTGATATTCTGGTCTATTCCGGTCTATTGATCTTTAGTCTAGCATAATATCTCAAAGTTCTTTTTTTCTTACCACTCATAAGCTTATAGCCTGATTATGTGGTGCCTGGAAATTTCTAAACAAGGATAATGTATATGTCACAAAAGGCCAAGCATGCCTCAGGGACAGACACAGGGTTGATATGCAATGAACATTAAAGGAATACAAACTAAGGCTAAGCTAGCCACACCCTGGGACTGTGGCATGCATGGTGGCCTGGCCATAGCACTGAAATTCTTACCCCTGGACCCCTTTCAGGGTTAAGGGTTAAGACACTGCTTCTGTGGAGGGCTCCTATTGAAATGCAAAGGCATCAGATAGCAACAGTTCCCAAACACCAGGAATTCATATCCCAAGTCTCCCTTCACCCACTGCCTTAGTCAGGGTTTCGATTCCTGCACAAACATCATGACAAAGAAGCAAGTTGGGGAGGAAAGGGTTTATTCAGCTTACACTTCCACACTGCTGTTCATCACCAAAGGAAGTCAGGACTGGAACTCAAGCAGGTCAGGAAGCAGGAGCTGATGCAGAGGCCATGGAGGGAAGTTCCTTACTGGCTTGCTTCCCCTGGCTTGCTCAGCTTGCTTTCTTTTTTTTTTTTTTCCATTTTTTAAAAATTTTTTTTATTCGATATAATTTATTTACATTTCAAATGATTTCCCCTTTTCTAGCCCCCCACTCCCCGAAAGTCCCGTAAGCCCCCTTCTCTTCCCCTGTCCTCCCACCCACCCCTTCCCACTTCCCCGTTCTGGTTTTGCCGAATACTGTTTCACTGAGTCTTTCCAGAACCAGGGGTCACTCCTCCTTTCTTCTTGTACCTCATTTGATGTGTGGATTATGTTTTGGGTATTCCAGTTTTCTAGGTTAATATCCACTTATTAGTGAGTGCATACCATGATTCACCTTTTGAGTCTGGGTTACCTCACTTAGTATGATGTTCTCTAGCTCCATCCATTTGCCTAAGAATTTCATGAATTCATTGTTTCTAATGGCTGAATAGTACTCCATTGTGTAGATATACCACATTTTTTGCATCCACTCTTCTGTTGAGGGATACCTGGGTTCTTTCCAGCATCTGGCAATTATAAATAGGGCTGCTATGAACATAGTAGAGCATGTATCCTTATTACATGGTGGGGAATCCTCTGGGTATATGCCCAGGAGTGGTATAGCAGGATCTTCTGGAAGTGAGGTGCCCAGTTTTCGGAGGAACCGCCAGACTGATTTCCAGAGTGGTTGTACCAATTTGCAACCCCACCAGCAGTGGAGGAGAGTTCCTCTTTCTCCACACCCTCTCCAACACCTGCTGTCTCCTGAATTTTTAATCTTAGCCATTCTGACTGGTGTAAGATGAAATCTCAGGGTTGTTTTGATTTGCATTTCCCTAATGACTAATGAAGTTGAGCATTTTTTAAGATGCTTCTCCGCCATCCGAAGTTCTTCAGGTGAGAATTCTTTGTTTAACTCTGTACCCCATTTTTTAATAGGGTTGTTCGGTTTTCTGGAGTCTAACTTCTTGAGTTCTTTATATATATTGGATATTAGCCCTCTATCTGATGTAGGATTGGTGAAGATCTTTTCCCAATTTGTTGGTTGCTGATTTGTCCTCTTGATGGTGTCCTTTTCATTGGATGCTGAAAAAGCATTTGACAAAATTCAGCATCCTTTCATGCTTAAAGTCTTGGAGAGAACAGGAATTCAAGGCCCATACCTAAACATAGTAAAAGCAATATACAGCAAACCGGTAGCCAGCATCAAACTAAATGGAGAGAAACTTGAAGCAATCCCACTGAAAGCAGGGACCAGACAAGGCTGCCCCCTTTCTCCTTATCTTTTCAATATCGTACTTGAGGTACTAGCTCGGGCAATTCGACAACATAAGGAGGTCAAAGGGATACAAATTGGAAAGGAAGAAGTCAAATTATCATTATTTGCAGACGACATGATAGTCTACCTAAGTGACCCAAAAAACTCCACTAGAGAGCTCCTACAGCTGATAAACAACTTCAGCAAAGTGGCAGGTTATAAAATCAACACAAGCAAATCAGTGGCCTTCCTATACTCAAAGGATAAGCAGGCTGAGAAAGAAATTAGGGAAATGACTCCCTTCACAATAGCCACAAACAGTATAAAGTATCTTGGGGTGACTCTTACCAAACATGTGAAAGATCTGTATGACAAGAACTTCAAGACTCTGAAGAAGGAAATGGAAGAAGACCTCAAAAAATGGGAAAACCTCCCATGCTCATGGATCGGTAGAATCAATATAGTTAAAATGGCCATTTTGCCAAAAGCAATATACAGATTCAATGCAATACCCATCAAAATCCCAACTCAATTCTTCACAGAGTTAGAAAGAGCAATTATCAAATTCATCTGGAACAACAAAAAACCCAGGATAGCTAAAACTGTTCTCAGCAACAAAAGAAAATCTGGGGGAATCAGTATCCCTGACCTCAAGCAATACTACAGAGCAATGGTGTTAAAAACTGCATGGTATTGGTACAGTGACAGGCAGGAGGATCAATGGAACAGGATTGAAGATCCAGAAATGAACCCACACACCTATGGCCACTTGATCCTCGACAAAGGGGCTGAAAACATCCAATGGAAAAAAATAGCCTTTTCAACAAATGGTGCTGGTTCAACTGGAGGTCAGCATGCAGAAGAATGCGAATTGATCCATCCTTGTCTCCTTGTACTAAGCTCAAATCCAAATGGATCAAGGACCTCCACATAAAGCCAGACACTCTGAAGCTAATAGAAAAGAAACTGGGGAAGACCCTTGAGGACATCGGTACAGGGAGAAAGTTTCTGAACAGAACACCAATAGCGTATGCTCTAAGAGCAAAAATTGACAAATGGGACCTCATAAAATCAGCTTGCTTTCTTGTAGAACCCAAGACTACCAGCCCAGAGATGGCACCACCCACAAGGGGCCCTCCCTCCTTGATCCCTAATTGAGAAAATGCCCCACAGCTGGATCTCATGGAGGCACTTTCCCCAATGAAGCTCCTTTCTCTTTGATAACTCAAGTCTCTGTCAAGTTGACACACAAAACCAGCCAGTACACCCATCCTGTCGGAGCTCTGCCCCATCGTACTATTTATATTTTTGAGTCTGAAATAGTCTGAGGTTGACTACTCCTGATGTCACCATGAATTTCAGATGAAGGTGGACACCCCTCTAAGCACCGCTGGACCTAGTGCACTCTAGGGGTGCACCTTTTGCATGATGTACCATGATTTCAGAGCATATAAATATCAGGGAAATGTGGACCTTTACATTCTGTGAAATGAAGTAATATTTCTCCCTGTAAATCAGCTCACATATTTTACTTAATAAATTTCTTTTTTTTTTAAGAATACTTAAAACACTGCCCTGGAAACCAGAATCCTCAACATAAATAACAGAGATGTATAAATAATTGCAGGGGGAATGAAGGAATAAATTTAAACTCTAACTAAAATAATTAATCATGGTAACTTATTTTTATTTATGCCCTTTATGTGTATGTTATACTTACATTCTTTTTTAAAAGTCCAAGAAATAATGTTAGTTCTATAGGCTTTGAGCCCAAATCCTCCAGTTGCTTAAGAAGGGAAAAATAGCCAGATAAGGTGGTATCTGCCTGTGATCCCTCATTTCTGGAGGCTGAACAGAGTGGTCCTGAGCTTGAATTCAACCTAAGTTACCTTGCTGAGACCCTTCTTCAAAGAAGAAAAGGAGGGAGGGAGGAAGAGAGGGAGGGAGGGAAGGAAGAAGGGAGGGAAGGAGGGAAGGAGGAAAGGAGGGAAGGAAGGAGGGAAGGAGGAAGGGAGGGAAGGAGAAAGGGAGGGAAGGAGGGAGGGAAGGAAGAAGAGAGGGAGGAAGGGAGGGAGGGAAGGAGAGAAGGAAGGAGGGAAGGAGGAAGGGAGGGAAGGAGGGAGGGAGGGAAGGAGGAAGGGAAGGAAGGAGGGAGGGAGGAAGAAGAGAGAAGGAAAGGAGAGAGGGAGAGAAGGAAGGAAGGAAGGAAGGAAGGAAGGAAGGAAGGAGGGATGGAGGAAGGAAAGGAGGGAGGGAGGGAAGGAGAAAGGGAGGGGAGGAGAAAGGGAGGGAAGGAGGGAGGGAGGAAAGAGGGAGGGAGGGAGGGAGGGAGGGAGGAAGGAAGGAAGGAAGGAAGGAAGGAAGGAAGGAAGGAAGGAAGGAAGGAAGGAAGGAAGCCTCCTGAGGTCTCAGATTTTGTTCCCATGACCTCATCAGATGGTTCAAAAGTCTGTAACTCCATCTACCTACTGGGACTCAACACTCTGAGGGTCTGCACACATGTGTCTGCACACATACATATATATACTTACACATAAATAAAAATAATAAAAACAAAATAATGTGGGTCTTCTGGTTCTTAGGTTTTGGTTTGGGGTTTGAGACTTGGTTTTTTGTTTTTTTCAAGACAGGGTTTCTTTGTGTAGCCCTGGCTGTCCTGGAACTCACTCTATGTGTAGACCAGGCTGGCCTCGAACTCAGAGATCCGTCTGAGTGCTGGCATTAAAGATGGGCGCCTTAATATCAGTAATATAACAACTCCCTCCTGCTCCTGTCTAGGAAACAGGAAGTACAATTAGCCAGAGTAGTTTCACAATTATCTTTCTCACACATGTAGTGTTTCCTTCCTAAAACAAAACAACCCACAACCCACTTCTTTTAACTGAAACATGGCAAAGAACGTTGACAAAGAACAGGCAAGGACGACAGGAGCTAGCTCCAGAAGCTGGTACTCCTGGTTGAAATGGCAAGACCGGGAAAATTTTGTTTTCAGCTATTTTTGGGCTTCCTGGGTACTGTTGCTGCACCGTTCATCTCTTCATGGTGATTTCCTTCAACTTAGTCCTCTGTTCCAACACAGAGCAAACAAAACCTGTAACTCCACCCTAAGTGACAGTTGATCCCCGTCAAGGGTCAGAGTGCGGGTCCCCGCCCTTTTCTTCCCTTTTCATGTAGTACCCTTGTTAATACATCCCCCATCATGTTCCCGTTTATAAATAATAGCGTTACATATTGCTGACTCTTATTCAATTTATGGTCCACAGTGCCTCAGCCAATTCTTTTAGTACCTTGGATGTGAACCATCGGGGCCTGCACATTTAGATACAGACCTCACTTAGTCAAATCACCTGCCCCGGCCTTCTTTTTGCCCATTGACCTGTCCCCGCAGCTCCAGTCTGATCGTGCAGAAAGGTTTTTCAAAAGGCACTGGGTTTCCTGTGACAGTGTGATGTTACCTGTGAGCCTCCCTTTCCTAGCTAATAAAAGGGGAACACTCCGATAGAGAAAAAGTGTTCTGTTTCGCTTTTGCAAGTTGCATGCCATTTTCTGCGGTTGTAATTCCAACATTCCTTCCCTGATCTTCCACAGATATTTGTCCCTGAACTTCCAGCTCCCCTAGACTCTATCTCTGAAGCTGTGTTCTTTCTTTTCCAAGTTGTACCAACTCGGCATTTTTCCCCACCCCGCAAACTCTATAGGTGTGTTGGTGGGCCTTGACAAAGATCTGCTACTGCACTTTGAGAACTCGCCTGATTCAGTAACTAGGTGACAGGGATCAAAGAAAGAGCCTAGAGATCATAGTAGAAAACCCATCATTGCACTGCTAAGCGTGACCCTAAACCATGCTGTTTTGTGGGTGCTGGCATGTCAAGGGAGGGTTATAGTCCTAACAAATGGACGACTTTGGGGGAGTTATTGATATCAAGGGAGAGAGTATGCATTTGGTGCAGGGAGTATATAAGAGATCTCAATGGTAGAGAGCTTCTCCTTTGCACATAGGCAAAGGTTGCACATTGATTGATTCTTGGGGGGGTGGAGCATTTTTTTGCAATTTTGCAAAGAATTTGTGAGAAAACAGGCCCAGCTTTCCTCATTTAATCACCGTTAACTTTAAAATCTAAAAAAAATAATAATCTCATTCTCCTTCATATAAATATTATAATGATTCCCTCTTGTCCCTCTCTAGAGAAAATGGTTCATTTTTCTCTGAACCTAAACTGTTCTATAAAATAATATCTGTTGCAAAATAGACAAAAGGAAGGAAGGAAAAAAGAAGAGGCAGGGAGGGAGGGATGAAGGTTCGGCTTCTGCTCTCTAACTTCAGGTTGCCACCCAAGTCTGCTCCCTCCTGTAACTTGCACAGCACAGTAGTAGTGAAAACTGGATTGTGAGTGTTCTTTTCCTTTAACTTATTTTAGAATTTACATAATTTCTACTCCTCCTGTGTCCTTCACCATTCTCATATTGTTGACAATCCTATTATTGTTACACACACATGTCGGCACACACACATGGCATACACACACACACACACACACGCAGGCACACACACACATACACACAGGCACACATACACATGCATACATACATACACACACAGGCACACATACACATACATACATACACACACACAGGCATACACATGCATACATACATACACACATAGGCACACACACATGCATACATACATACACACGCAGGCACACACACATGCACACACACTTGCATACATACATACACATGCAGGCACACACACACATACACAGGCACACACACACATACATCATGCTGTTCCTCCAGCACCATGGACATAGAAAGTACACAAGAGACATTTGTGGACACTTTCTAAAAAGAATGAAGGTTTGCTAAGTAGAAAGTATATTTACTTTTAAGGATGGGAAAATTTAATGGCTTCTTCATCTGGAAGAGGAGTACTTTTAATACTTGGTGTTTGTGTGTGTGTGTGTGTGTGTGTGTGTGTGTGTGCCTGCACGCGAGGGCCAGAAGCTGATGTCGAGTGTCTTCTTCAGTTTCCGCCTTGCCTATTGAGGCAGGGAATCTTGCTGAATGGAGCTGGCTGGTTTGGCCATTCCAGGCAGCCAGATACCCTGTCTGTTGCTCCTGAGGATTAGGATACCAAGCAGGCTGCCATACCTCGCTGGTATTTATGTGGGTCCTGGGGCACTCAAACCCCAGTCTATGTGTCTAAGTTTGAGTTACTGTTGCTGTTATGAAACACCATGGCCTAAAACAATTTGAGGAGGAAAGGGTTTACTTGGCTTACGCTTCCAAACCCATAGTCCACCACTGAGGGAATTCCAGCAGGGCAGGACCCTGGAAGCAGGGCTGAGGCAGAGACCACGGAGGGCGCTGCCTTCTGACTTGTTCCCCATGCCTCACTCACCTTGCTTTCTTGCTTTTTTTTTTACATTTTTTATTCGATATATTTTTATTTACATTTCAAATGATTTCCCCTTTCCTAGCCCCCCACTCCCCGAAAGTCCCATAAGCCCTCTTCTCTCCCCCTTTTCTCCCACCCACCCCTTCCCACTTCCCCGTTCTGGTTTTGCTGAATACTGCTACACTGAGTCTTTCCAGAACCAGGGGCCACTCCTCCGTTCTTCTTGTACCTCATTTGATGTATGGATTATGTTTTGGGTATTCCAGTTTTCCAGGCTAATATCCACTTATTAGTGAGTGCATACCATGATTCATCTTTTGAGACTGGGTTGCCTCACTTAGTATGCTTTCTTATAGAACTTGGTACCACCAGCCCAGGGATGGCACCACCCACAATGGGTTGGGCCCTCTCCCACCAATTACTAGTTAAGAAATTTCCCTACAGGTTTGCCTACAGCCCAATCTTCCGGGGCATTTTCCCTCCTTTCAGATGACTCTAGCCTATGTCAAGATGACAAGAAATTAGCCAGCACAATCAACTCCTTGTCAACTTAACACACAATATATTTCAAGACATAACTTATTTTTCCTTTTTGGTTCATTGCCAAGATCTCAGATTAATAAATATCACAAATACAAGATATACTGCAAATGTAAAAATCCTACAATCTTTACCAATTCAAACACTCTAGAAGTTAAGCCTTGGGCCAGAGAGATGGCTCAGCAGTTAAGAGCATGAAGAACCTGGATTCAATTCCCAGCACCCCCATGGCAGCTCATAGCTGTCTGTAGCTCCAATTTCAGGGAATCTGGCACCTTCAGACAAACATGAAGGCGAAACACCAATGCACATAAAACAAAAATATATCAAAAAACAAGTTGAGTCTCTGTAAAATCCAAGGTCTCATTTGTTTGTTTGTTTGTTTGTTTGTTTGTTTGTTTACTCTTCACTTTACATTCTGCTCCATGGCACCCTCCTGGTTACCCCCTCCCACAATCCTTCCCCCATTCCC
Organism: Apodemus sylvaticus; assembly: GCF_947179515.1. NCBI lineage: Eukaryota > Metazoa > Chordata > Mammalia > Rodentia > Muridae > Apodemus > Apodemus sylvaticus. The sequence continues at coordinate 8,942,830 of NC_067482.1, forward strand.
CCTCCTATTCTCCTCTGAGCCACACAGTGGATGGAGCTTGGGGACTCTTATGGAAGAATAGGAGGAAGGATTGCAGCCCCTAAGGGGACAGGAACTCCACAGGAAGACCAACAGAGTCAACTAACCTGGACCCTTGGGGCTCTCAGAGACTGACCCACCAACGAAAGTCTCTTCTAAAAAATCAAAGTCTTACTAGGCATGGTAGCTCACACCTTTAATCCCAGCACTCAGGAGGCAGAGCAGGCAGATCCCTGTGAGTTTGAGGGCCAGTGTGGTCTATATAGTGAGTTTCAGGCCACACAAGGCTGTGTGGTGAGACCATGTCTCAAAAAATAAATAAATAAAAGTTCACACTCTCTCAACTGTGGGCTCCTATAAAATCAAAAATAATCTAAATACTTTCTTACTTCAAGAGAGAAGACCCTCTGAAACACAGCTGGCAAGGGCTGAACCCCCTCACCTCCCCCCCAGGAAATACTTCTCAGAAGATTCCATCTCAGTGATGCTGGTCTCTTCTTAATCACAGCCGATTTGGCGGCCCTAGCCAACCAGCATCCATTGTCCCAAGAAAAAGCAAAGGTTTTATTTTAGTGGGTCTGGTTTCCTCTTAATCACATCTGATTCTTCCGCCCAGCTGACCAGGACCACAGATTTTTCCCTCTGAAATGTCACAAGCCAGGCTTCTGCATTGTTCCCAACATTCTTCCAAGATCCCACAGAATTGTTCACTGACCTGTCAACACTCAGTGGCATCTCTAGTACAAAGTTCCATAAACAACATGGCCAGGTCTGTCACAGCAATACCACACTATCCAGGTACCAATTTCTGTCTTAGTTCAGGTTGCTGTTCCTATGATAAAGGACCACAGTCAAACGCAATTGGGGAAGGTAGACTTTCATTCTCCTATACTCCCACATCCGTGGTCCATCCTGAAGACAGTCAGGACAGGAACTCAAGCGGGGCAGAAACCTGGAGGCAGGAGCTGACGCAGAGGCCTTGGAGGGTACTGCTGCTTACTGGCTTGCTCCCTGTGGCTTGCTCAGCCTGCTTTCTTATACCAGCCCAGAGGTGGCACCACCCACAATGGGCTGGGCCCTTCCCCATCAATACTAATTAAGAAAATTCACTACAGGCTTGCCTACAACCCAATTTTATAAAGGCATTTTCTCAAACAGGGTTCCCTCCTTTCTGATGACTCCAGCCTGTGTCACGATGACATAAAATTAACCAGCACACCACAGTGGGATTGCCAGGGCTTTACCACAGAGTATTTCCAGCCCCAACAGCAACAACAACAATAATAACAAATTCAAAAAAAAAAAAAAAAAGACTAATTGAAACAGGATCTCACTATGTAACCCAGGCTAGCTCTAAACTTATGATCTTCCTGACTAGACCTCATGAGTGCTGGGATTACAAGTCTGTAGTTCCAAGGTCAATTGGATGAGTCACTTACAAATTAATAGGGATGCTTATGAAAACAGGCTCAGGGTACCCTAGGCAACTATTTCGCCCTTTAGAGGTTTATTCCAGACAACATCTGGCCTCACATGTTTGCATTCTGTCCTAGAAGACAAACTGTAGACAGCATGAAGGGATGACTCCCAAGAACCTTGCCATGCTGGTGGATTTTTTTAACTTTTTATTAAATTTATTCATTCATTCATTCACTCGCTTGCTTGCTCTCTCATTCATCACTTATTTGGACACGTGGCTGTGTGCTCCACAGCATGCCCATGTCAGTCAGAGAACAATTCACAGGAATCAGTTCTCTCCTCTGGGTAGATGCCAAGGATAGACCTCAGATTACCAGCCTTCTCCACCAGTGCCTCTACCCACTGAGCCACCACACCAGTCCCTCACTCTGGACTTCTCTCCAAGTCTCCCCACACCCCTGCTTCCCAAGATCCCACTACTCATCCCAGAATGGCTTACAACGGTATTCCATTCCAGTAACGTTCCCTGGGAAGAGTGAGGAGCTGGGAAGAGTGAGGAGCTTCGGAAACATACAAATAATTCCAATCCTGTAGTAGAAATTCATCACAGGTGATTTATTTTGTTGTTCTGATGAGGGAGCATATTGGTAAGAATTCTCTAGAGGAACAGAATAAACACATAACACACACGCACACATGCAACACAACATATATATGTAGAGAGAGATAGATGATATATTATTTATTTATTTATTTAGATTTATTACAGTGGTTTACAGGCTGAGGTCCAGCTAGTCCAACAATGGCCACTTTCCAGCAGAAGACGTTGTTCAGTCCGTGAGGTTGGATACCTCAGCTGATCTTCAGCATATGCCAGAATCCAAAAGAAGTAGACTCTAAATGTGGTATATTTACACAATGGAGTACTATTCAGCCATTAGAAACAATGAATTCATGAAATTCTTAGACAAATGGATGGAGCTGGAGAACATCATACTAAGTGAGGTAACTCAGTCTCAAAAAATCAATCATGGTACGCACTCACTGATAAGTGGATATTAGCCTAGAAATTTTGAATACCCAAGTCATAATCCACAAATTACATGATGTCCAAAAAGAATGGAGGAGTGGCCCCTGGTTCTGGAAATAGTCAGTGCAAGAGTATAGGGGAATACCAGAACAGGGAAGCGGGAAGGGGTAGATGGAGGAACAGGGGGAGGGAAGAGGGCTTATGGGACTTGCGGGGAGTGGGGACCCAGAAAGGGGGAAATCATTTGAAATGTAAATAAAAAATATATCAATAAAAAAAGAATTAATAAAAAAAAGAAAAGAAGAAGAAGAAGAGGAAGAGGAAGAGGAAGAAGAAGAAGAAGAAGAAGAAGGAGGAGGAGGAGGAGGAGGAGGAGGAGAAGAAGAAGAAGAAGACTCTATGCCAGGGAAGACAAGGACGTGCCAGAGAGAGCAAGGAAGCAGACAAAGAGCAAGCTTCCTTCTCTCGTGTCCCGTCTACAGACTGCCTTCAGAAGGTATGGCCCAGACCAAAGGTGGATCTTCCCACCACAAAAGATCCAGATTAAGAGTTGGTCTTCCCACTTGACGTTGTTTAATTAAGAAAAACATCATCTCTCACAGGTGTGCCCAGTTGCTTGGATACAGATGTAGTCAAGTTGACAACCAAGACCAGCCATCACCACGGGAGCATTGTTTGTTTGTGTGCTTATTTTAGACAGAGCTCACCTCAAACATGAAAACCCCCATCTCTGCCTCCCAAGTGTTGGGAAGACAGGCCTGAAGCTCCGGGCCCAGATTTCCTACTCTTCTTCCTATGAATACAAAAATAACAAGCAAAACAGAACACATGTCCTGCTTTCCTCAATTAAATGTCTGTGTTAACAGAGTCCACAGATCTCCTCAGCTGCTGCTCCAACCTGTCTGCCCAGCCATCTTGCACTGCTGACAGGTGACTGAGAAAAGACACATCTCTGACTCCTTTGCAAACACATTTGGTAAGATTTAAATTCTGGACTATGTTGTGGTGCAGAAGGGAGAATGGCATCTTCCTGCTGTAGATTCAGCAGCTCAGGGCCCGAGCTGGAGCCAGCATCCTGCACCCAGATCTTAGCCCCAGATGGATGTCTCTGAGGTTGCATTAGAGACAATGGTTTCTAATAACCTGTGACTAACAGTGGGCCCTGGGGCCTGCTGATTCTCCCAGGTTCTGCCTATGCCAAGGTGACCTTGGGCTGAAATTGTGGAAGCCACTATACTCTCAACTGGGGTCTGTGGCTCCGATCCTTCCACATATACCCCACCACTCCCTCTCTCTTTGTTATAAAAGGCGGAGGTGGTTTTTGGATACATGCAACTGAACACCGACAACCCAACCCAGGAGTTAACTGCCAATCCTAAGTGCCCTCTGCCTTGCCACAGACAGAGTCCTATCTAAACAAGACATGTGTCTCAAGGATTCTTATTTTATGCTACTTTAATGACTCCTTAAAAAGAACATAAAATCCCTTTTATGTCTCCTCATCCTCTCTCCTCCATTTTTAGCCGGCCTCCATTTCCTGGGTCATGGGAAGCTCCTTGAGGTAGGCCTATTAATGCAAGGGCAATAAAAAACAAGACGTGCCCTGAAAAGATTGGGAGAGGTCTCGGTGGGGCTGGGTGGAAGTGGGAAATGCCATTATTTTACTTTAGTACAAAGTATTTTGTTTAAAGATCTCTGCCCATCCCCACCCCCACCCCCACCCCCACCCTGGTGCCAAACATCAGAATTCTATCAGTATATCTTTTATGAAGATAGAACAGGAGGTAACAGAGGCATGGCTTCCTAAGTTGTCTGAGAGAATGAAAAACTTAGCTCCCCTCTTTGTGTATTATTTTTTGGTGGGTTTTTTTGGTTTTTTGTTTGTTTGTTTACAGTGCTTCACTGTATAGACCAAGCTGGCCTCAAATCCGTAATCCCCCCAGCCCCAGCTTCTCCAATATTAGAATTATAGGCGTGTGCTACCTTTCCCTGATCCTTTCTCTGCAACTGAGTCTCGTGTCATCTTCCGGCATGTAGGGCAAAATGATTAATCATACCAATAATAATGCCCCTCTTTGTTGATAGCAACACTGGACAATAGCTCAGTGGCCGCTTAAAGCTCGTATCACTCTGATACGTTGTTTCTTTTCTGCTAGAAGCAGGGCATGAAACATAAAAAGGAAACAATGTAAATAAGAACAAAATAAAGATACAGAGTAATTGTTTTACCTCCAAAACTACTCAGCTTTCCAGTTCATCCTTCCATCCCTCATTCAGTTCTTAACACAAAGATACCACACCCCTCAAGGGGCTATACCTTCTGTAGGGAGAGCAGGGAATGTCTACGTATGGATCTGACACAGTTCTGCAGAGGATGGGCCACCGTGCCCCATGTTATTACTCAAAGAACCTTGTGTGACCAGCTCAAGGTGGAGACCCCATCTCTCTAAAGAATGCATTGCCTCATTCTGATCTCCTTTCTGCCTATGTCTTTGGCTCCACACTGTTGCTCGTTAGCTGTGCAATCTCAAGCCAGCTGTTTAAACTCGCTGTGCCTTGGGTTCCTTGTCTCTCCAATGAGCTAAACTGACCTAAGGATCAAAGATGAGATCGCAACGGGGTGTGGCTGAGTGCTGACTTGCAGTTAGCGTTCAGTGCATCTTACGCCGGTTGTTGTGGTTACATTACGATGGTAACTCCACATCTCATTTAAGGCATATGGGAGACTAGAGAGATGGTTTCCTGTTTCCTGCTCTTCCAGAGGACAGTAGTTCGGATCCCAGCACCCGCATAGGGTGGCTCACACCTGCCTGTAACTAACTCCAGGGAATCTGATCACCTCTTCTGCCTCCCACAGACACGTGCATATATCTGCCATCCATTCACTGAGACCTGCGTATACACATAAATAAAAATAATAAATCTTGGGAAGAAAGTACATACTATATCCAAGGATATGAGGATAATCTTAAGATATAGCCTTCCCACCCTAAAAACAATACATTACCAGACATGGTAACACCATGTCTGTCATCTCAGCTGCTTGGGAGGCAGTAGCATGAGGATCACGAGCTGATATTGCTTAGCAGCTTAACTAGATTCTAAAATCTAACTTAAAGGTCTGGGAGTTGCCCTGTAGCAGAGCGCTTACAAGCATAAGCTCTGGTACCAGCCCCTCCCCTGGAAATGTAGCTCATTCGTTTTGGTCTGGCTTGGCTTAGGCTTTAAGTCTGTCCCTGATTCCCAAAACCTGGGGACATTACGGTTTGTGGGCTACAAGCCCACATTAGCTTGTAGCTCCAAGTCCCCAAGTCAAAAGTCTTTTGGTGCATCCATTGTCTCTCAAAAAGCAAGTTCCTCTGAAACAGATTGGGACCCACCACCCACATCCTAATTTCAGGACTGAAGGATTTATTCCTGCAGCCTGAGGGTGCCACGCCCCCCACAGCGCTCAGCTCTGAACCCCTTGGAGCTGCCCCTATGGCTGACAGCATCCATGTGATCAAAGCCTTCCCGTCTTCTCAGGGTAACCTGGGATTCTTTGAGTAGAAGAATGTCAGGTCTGGTCTGTGAGCTCCAGCTGGAGACAACACTGTGGCGACATGCTGACTGCAACATTCCAAGCTCCCTGAACCACCACACCACGGTGTAACATCTTCCCAATCTCTCTCCAGCAATTGCCAAAGCCCAAAGCATGATTGGACACCCCCACCCTGCTAAGCTGAGACTCCCAGGTGCCCCAGATTGCTGTTGTCTCCCCAGAATGCATGTGTTAGGAACTCAGTTCCTAATGCATCAGTGCTGGGGGGGGGGGGAGGGGAGGCAGAACCTATGACCAGAGATTGGAATGAGTTAGTGTCACAATCTTGAGATACCATGAAGACAGTGTCATGATTAAAGATGAATGTGGCACCTCTCCAGGATACACATTTCTTGGTTCTTCCCAATACTTCTCAGTCGTGGCCTTTGCAGCCTACAGCACTGTGCAGTGAATAAATGTGTATTCTTTGTAAATTAGCCAGCCTCTGAAATTCCATTTCAGACATAGGAATGGTAACTAAGATGTTACAGTATCCATTGTATAGATGGAAGCTTCAAACTTGCTATGTGTCTGCCTTCAAAGCCGCTCCAGAGCCCCTGCCCCCTCCCCCACCCAATTCAGCAACATGGTCCGAGGTGAGTCCTGTCAGGAGAGCACCTCCATCAGCTTCTCCTCATTTGGTCTGATCTCCTCAGTAGCTTTGGTTTGCAGATGTTCAGATTCAAAGCTGTTTCCCTCATCAGCTTCTTAGGCCTTGGTGTGGGATGGTTCTCACGAAGCCTGGCTCCTGCCTAGCAGAGTTGGATCCCTTCCCATGAGGCCTCTCGGTGCCTCATGCAGACATACGTCTGCCAGGATCTCCATAGCCCAGCTGCAGACACGCTCACGTGCTCACACAGCTTGGCCAGTCCACTTGATTTACCTGTACGTTTCAGTGTCATTTTCTGGTAGGAAGAAAGCATAAATACTTGCCTTTGGAGCCAAGAAGTGTCTAATTCTGACAAGTATGAATACTTTCTAGAGCCTGGAGAGACAGCTCAGTGGTTAAGAGCACTGGCTGCTCTTCCAGAGGACCTGAGTTTGATTCCCAGCCTACACAGCAGCCGAGAAATATCTGTAACTCCTGTCCCAGGGGATCCAGCACTCTTCTGGGGCCTCCAAAGGTACTGCACAGTGCGGGTCACAGACATCCAAGCATGTAAAACAACAACACACATAAAATAATAAAATTATAAATTTTAAAAAAATGATAATTTCCAAAACAGTGGACAACTCTTGGTTCTCTTTAAAGCCAAAAAAGTGGTCAATGAAATGGTGGTCCAGTGGGCAAAAGCACTTGTCAGGCAAACCCAACTCAAGAGTGCGTAGATTCCATAGCAGAAGTATAAAACCAACTCCCAAAAGTTGTCCTCTGACACCCACACATATGCACACACACACACACACACACACACACACACACAAACACATACACAAATCCTAGATAGAATAAACAATCAAAAGAATAGTTTTAGCTTCAGAATCTACCCGTGAGGGCAACCTTAGTTCATCTGCTCTCCAGACTGTGTACAATTCTTAGCTTCTCAGTAAGGAAGACATGACAGATTTGCTCTGTGACCCAAGCAAGCACTTCAAGTGTCTCTCCTCTTCCTGGAGCAGCAGTGCCCGCTTCATCACGCCCAGGGCTCTTGAGGAAAGTCGGTCTCCATTGCTAGTCACCTTCCTGGTGCAGGAAAGTCACGGGGGCTAAGGCTGGAAGAGCAAGACGGTGTGGGCATGTGTGTTTAGCCTACCCCTTGCTGGTCACTCTCCTGTGCTGTGCGAACAGTCACATGGTTTTTGTCCTTGGTAGCATGAGCAAAGTCCCTGCTTCTCAGCCATGAGAATACATAGGAGTATATATGTGTACATGTGCATGGGTGTGTGTGTGCATGTGTCTGCATATGCATGTATATGTGCATGTGAGTATGTGTGTGTGCATGTATATTCTGCAGAGTGTATTGTGTGTGTGTGGACAAGTGTATGTATGTGTATATGTGTACATTCTTGTGTGTGGCAGTGGATTGTGTGTATTGTCTGTGTGAGTGTGGATATATGTGCATACACTAAATGGTGGAGAAGACAAACTATATCCCAAAGAGAACTCAGCCCCTCTCCCAGGAGCTTATTACTTCTGAAAGAGTCCAGGGCCCTCCTTTGTTAATCTGGATCAAACGTTAAGCCTAGGAGTTATCAAATAAATGTGTTGTGCTTTAACCTGTGAATCAACTAGAAAACAGTTCTTATAGTGCATGTCTAAGGATAGTTTGAGTTAGGGAAGAAAAAAAGACAAATAAACACAGAGAAAAGATCCACACCCGTTAATCCATCCCAGCAACTAAATGAAACTGTTGCATAGAGATAGTATCCATGGCTACTGTGGGGTGAGCGCTTGGTACCAGGTCTGGCATGAGATTGTTCACATTCCCTCATTTAATTCTGATGACTAGAAGACAGTGAAGGAATTACGTCTTGGTTTACAGCTAAGAAAACAGAGCTTTAAACCAACTCTCCCACTCAACCTCACCAGAGAGCAATAGGAAAGGATCCAAGCTCTGAGGCTGACTCATGTCACATCTACTCTTTGGCCACTGGTGCCTTCCAAACCTTCATGACACAAGCCAAGAGAGCTGCCCTGTAGGTGGCTACTCCTTCCTTCTGCTTCAGTGACCATATATGATCCTGGGGCTTCCTGGTTGACCCAGAGGACAACACACGTGAGCACTTGTGGTGTGTCATAGCAGCCTGGCTTCTCTACAGTCACATCCAACGTCCTATGAGCCTGGCCTTGTCAGGCGTTATGAGGATGCTCCCAGCCACCCGTGCAGCCATTGCAGGAGGTTGATGTGTAGGAAGCGCTCTACCATCTTCCAGGCGCTCAGTTATGCCCAAGACTTACCTGAAGACGGGGTACAAATGCTCTCCTTACATAATTATATCTTCTGAGACACAGTAAATACTTGTGTATTGACCCCCATGCATCTATCCGTAAGGTCACAGATGACAGTGGTCCCATAAGATTACCTCACCTGGTGACATCATAGCTGTTTAGTCTGTGTAAAATCAGTCTGGGACATTCCTCCAGTGGAGAGACCCTGGTGGCACAGTCCTCAGAATGCACCTCTTTGATGGACTTCAAGTATTCTACTTTTAGTTGAGAAAGAGAGAGAGAGAGAGAGAGAGAGAGAGAGAGAGAGAGAGAATTTAAGTATGTCTCACCTCCATTATGAAAGCCGCAGTCTCTGATTTGATTTCCAATCTTTGCAAGTGCCTCTTGGACTCCTTACATGTGCCTCCTTCCCTGCAGCTGTCTGGGAGCTGTTGTCTCCCTCCCTGTTCCAGGCCTGCACACCCTGCCCCAGGGCACATAGTCCTAAAACCTCTGCCGCCACCATCTTCAGTCAGGTAGCCTAGTGACCAGATTACAGGGCTAACTGCCTCCCTCCCTATAAGGACATCTGCACCAAGCACCTGGAATTCCTCTTCATGCAAATGAAGCATTCCCAGCACCTCAGCCCCAGCCAATGATTAACACTCACCCCAAAAACCCCTACCCACTCCCCAAAGTTTATACAGACCTTGTTACTCCTGAAGAAAGAGCTGTAACGCTGAAAAACATCATGGAGAGGGCTTCTTCCTCCCCCTGGCACTCAGGACAACTGAATTCCTGCAGACCCATCCCAAAGAACAAGTTTTCTTCCTTTTATTCTGACCTGGTGCACAACGGTGCTTGAATACCACAAAGGCAGAAGCAGACACGAGCCTGCATGCACCCAACATTGTCCTGCACACACATGTGCACACAACATAGATAAATAGATACATACATACATACATATATGTATATCTACATACATACAAAACAGATAGGTAGATAAATAGATACATAGATAATAGCTAGATAGGTAAATAGATGATAGATAAGATAGATAAGTAGATAGGTAGATTAGATTATTGATAAGTAGATAGATGATAGATAGATAGATAGATAGATAGATAGATAGATAATTGATAGGTAGATATATACATACATAGATGATTGATAGACATAGATGATAGATGATACACAGATGATAGATAGATAGATAGATAGATAGATAGATAGATAGATAGATAGAAAGATAGAAAGATAGAAAGATAGAAAGATAGATAGAAAGATAGATAGAAAGAAGGAAAGAATTTGGGAAGCTAAAACAGCATGATGACCATGAACTCAAAGCCATCCTGGAGTACACAGTGATTCCCAGGGCTACCTAGATACAATATGTCATCTTGTCTCAAAGAAACGACAACAAAAAAAGAATCTGTCTAAAGGTATTTCTTTTGTCTTCATCACATTGTGACTACTGAATGAGACAAGAGGCAGACTGAGGGAGGCAGGGGAGAAGTCAGAGCCTCCCCGTGTATCACCGTGGACCACCAGGGGACAGAACTAAAGCAAACATGTATAATTTTAACAGCACATTGTGTACGTGGGATTTTTTTTTTAATCAATTTTTCTTAAGAGCCAAAGGGTTCAGAAAAGGGCACAGACGCAGTTGGAGAGCCGGGCATTATTTTTGAAGAACCAGAGTGGCTTGGTGATCAGTTCAAGACATCACAGTTATTCAAAATGATGTCTTACATGTACTGGCTTGCCTGCAAAATGAATTTACCTTTTCATTATTATTTACTGAGTGAGCCAGTATTTCATTTGTATGGATTTTATCCGGCAGCTAGGGGGGGGAAACACAGAAAATCTAATAAAAAGATGAAGCGGCCATACAATAGCTGAAGTCTGTACCCAGCCTTTGGAGGTCACAGCCCTGTCCTTTTATGATGTCTGTTGGAGAAGATGAGGAGGAATGTATTCATATAGAGATGCTGCTTCTATAGTCTAATCAAGGGTAACCTTGACCGGACAAGTGTAGAGGTGCGATTATCCGAACGACAGAAGCAAGGTAGTGACAAAATCAAAGGGCATGCTCACAGGACGGGTGGCCCTCAGAGGTTGTCGTCTGAGTAACAATATGGAGTCCTACCTGACTGAATAGGCTTCTTAGCTCCACCCACTCAGGATGGGTGGGAGGAGACACCGTCAGATTAGGTGTGGTGTAACATTGCCCTCTGAGAAAACTGGACCCTTGAAAGGAAGCTCATTAGAGGTGCCCCACTTTCTCAAAGAGACCACCACTAGGCCCCCAACATTCTCACTTCTCATGACTCCTGGTAATTGAGACTTTCATGGTTACACGTGTAACGGATAATATCTTTGCACTGTTCTGCCCTCTAGGACTTAGTTTATTTTTTTTTAAACCTTTCAAAAGGAAACTCTCGCACGCAAAGATTTAAAAACCTGTATGCCTGAGAACCGCAGCCTCGTGGAATGGCCTGTGGTTTTACCGAACATTCTTTCTATGAACAAATATGCAGCATCGCAGTCATGACAAAGAACCTTTCTTCTAATCACCAAAATGAATATTGTCTATGCGTTCTTAAATTTTGTAGCACACACACAATAAAAGAGAGCTCTCTCATACTCAGACAGGTCAGGAGTGGCCTGCCTAGTAGGAAGAGCATGGGGGGGGGGGGGGGACACAGAACCCAGAATTCATCCTACCACAGGGACCCAGAATTTGTCCTACCACAGACACTACCTAGCTTTGGGTTTTAGACAGGTTGTCTGTCCCTTCTGCGCCTCCTGCTCAGTTTTGGACAGATAAATCTAGGTAGAGAGAAGCTTACTCAGAAAATGTAAAAAAAAATAAACTGTGTTTCATGACCTGCTCAAGGCCCTGCCACATTACTAAAACCAGGATCTGGGATCCGAGTTAGCAGTACTCACTTCTCAAGTATCATCCCTACCTAGAAACATTAGAGTGAGCCCCCAATTCACTCACTGGGGGTTTCATTCCAGTCCGGTCCCTGGTGGTCAGCCCTTGACTGGCCTCTGTTTCCCTCGCTCCTTCATGAGCCCGAGGTCACTAGAACAGGTATGATCGAACGCCGTTCCTCACAGCACCCAAATCCGTGCAGAGAGTTTTCCCTCTGAGCAGCGAGGCAGCTGGAACTAGCTGGACCCCACAGCACAGGCAGCTCTAAGCCCGTGGGATCCGCAGCGGGGAGTCCACAGCCTGCCAGCCATTGACCGTGTAGAGTGCACCCGCACAGAGGCCACAACTGAGCCACCCTCGCTCGAAGGGAGCGAAGGAAGGGTGGACTGACTCTCCGTGCAGCTGTTATAAAATCCCTGCTGACGATTTGTCCCATTTTGAGTACTTACATTAAAGCTTAAATCCTCACTTGAGTCAAAAACCAAAACTCCTGCAAAAATCAGAAGTTAATAAAACTCTCAGAGATTCTGAAAACAGCAGCATCTAGATCGGCAGGACCAGATATCTTAAAGGTACCTATCAGAAATCCAACATCTTACAGGTAATGCTCAGAAATTTGATACAGACAGGCAACTTGAGCCACAGCCCTGCAGACCACCTCAGGAGATAACAATAGATAGCATTATGGTTTCTGTGAAATAACATTGGAGACAAAAAAAAAAAATACTGACTGGTCTTGGCCGATTAGAACTCTGCATAATTCTTGTGCGTTGTGTATATTAACAGATAGGAGATTATTTTGAATAATGAGCATGTCTTAACATTTATTATCTTTTGGTAAATCTGTTTACTTTCAGAAAGAAGTTAGGGTGGGAGAGAGAGAGTGATGCATGGAAATTCAATATAAGCTGAAGTGAACCCGTTTTAAGCAAATGACTCTGTGATGTTATGAAATGTTCCCTTGGAGGCCCCTGGCATCCTCAGAACTGACCATCCGTAATTCAGTGACCATTGCATTATCTAAATCCAGCGGTCAGTCCTGGGCATTGATCCTCCCATCCCCATAGTCTGTGTCCTTCTGTCTGCCGAGACCGTAAGTTGCAAACTGTTACAGAACCGAAAGTGCGTCTCCACTGGAGATGGGTAAAGCCCCCCAAATGTCTGGTCAGATGGTCCCATCCATCAGGGCCGGAACGACACAAAGCCAATCAAGAGCGGGGACTCTCGGCGTATGTAAATGCTGACCTTCTCCCAAGCAGCACGCTCTCTCGCGCTCCCACACATGTCTAATCACCAGGGAGTTGTCTAGCTACACGAATTTTTCACATTTGTCAGCTAAATCAGCGCTCCAAATGCACAATGCAGCACTTAGAAACATTATGTGAATTTATTAAATTCTCTGGAGGACTTTGGGTCCATAAAGCAGTAAATTGATTACAGGGAACCGAGGCCATAATATTTTCATCAGCAACAAAAGCAGCCGTGCTCCCATATTGCCCATGGCATGCGAAGAGAAACAGTTCTTCCCTCAAGCCAGCAGGCTGAGACTCCTGGAGCCGGGAGAGGGCTCTGGGAAGAAGCCACGGGATCCGTCATTTAATCTGTTCCTTTCAGAGTCCCAGCTTGCAGGGTAGCTCACGAATTAGAAAATGCATGAGAAACACAAGCAGCCTCTCCCTGCAGGAATCTGCCTGAGAAGCTTCCGCAGTTAGCATGCCTGCAGCTGCTCCTTTGTTTTACCATGAGATAGCCCTATTCACTTTGCTACAAGATTACACCAGGCTGAACACTGATGGTGTGTTTTCAGTATTGAACATCCCTAAATGGTAGGGTGGCCATGAACTATCTAACAATCCCCATTCTTAAAAGGGGGACAAAGAAAACAGGAAAAAGGACAACCGAAACATTGTGTAGGGTGTCTGGCATGCCAGAAGCTATCTCAGGCGTTTTCTGCATGTTCTGCCACCGACTTCAACAACTTTCAGAACAAGGAACTCTGGCTCCTGGTTCTCACTGAGGAAAATGAGACTTGACACAGGGAAGTAGTCCTCCCCAAATCACAGGCGCGTAAGTGCTTCTTCCTCTGGTGTGCACCAGGATGCTGTATTTCCAAAGGCACGCAGGTCTCCAGCCCCACTACAGGTTCTCAGCGCTCCTTTCTTCTCAAGCTTCTGACTCCTCAGAAGGTAAGCGGGCTCCTCCTCTGCTGCTGCCTGACAAATATCCATCCTCAAGCCTTTCTGGAGAAAGAGAACCGGCAATGTAAGTGCCTCAGAGGAGACATTTCCAACTCTACGCTTCTCTTGACCCTGCCTCATGGTGTGACTGTCAAATTCGGACATGATAAATGATCGTGTCTTTCAAGCCAAGCCTAGATGCATATATGTGCATTGCATGCTTATGTACATGTTTGTGTATGTATGCATTGTACATGCATGTGTGTGCATATATGTGTATGTGTGTATGCATGTGTGTGCATGCATGTGTGCATGTGCATGCACTCGTGTGTGTGTGTGTGTGTGTGCGTGTGTGTGTGTGTGTGTGTGTGCACGCGTGAAGGCCAGAGGTACACATGTAATCCCTCCACCACTCTTAGTTTATTTTCTAGGACAGGGCTCCTCACTGAACCTCCTCCCACCCCACCCCCAACCCACAGGAAGGTCACAGGTGCATACAAGAGAAGTGTAGAGTTGGAAATGTCACCTCTGAGGCACTTACATTGCCGGTTCTCTTTCTACATTCATGTTGGCAATCCTAATTCAGGCCCTTATGATTACATAGCAGTACTTTACAGTCTAAGTCCTCTTCCCAAAGGCTCCCAAAATTAGGTTTGGATAAACCTCGATAATGACCGCAGTCGCATGTTGCAGGGGCGGTGGCGTACAACTGTGTCGGCTGCTCCTTTTCTGGTCACCACCAGGCTGAATAAAATCCCCACACCAGGAAGGACTTGTGGAGAGGTTGGCAGACATACTGACCCCTCTCCTCGTACCACGCCCCTCAGACTAGTCCCGGGCTGTGATGGAGAAAAAGCAGGGTCTCCCTGAATAAAAAAAAAAAATCCTAAAGGTTAACACGGGGTGAAGGAAGAGCCCACGGACTTCCGGTACTTAGCTGGCTGCCTGCCGTACTAAGACTCCGTGGATTCCCAGTACTCGGCTGGCCGAACATAAACTCAGAATGACTATTGGTTAGATTCAACTGAAATATTAAGTGACTTGTCCAAACTGCAGTGCAGCTCAGTTAAGATGCCCACCTACTAGACCCAAACCCTGTGACCAACCCTCAACGCCACATTCAGCAGGAGTGGTGACATACACATGTAATCCCGAGCTTGGGAAAGGGAGGCAGGGGGATCGTAAACTCAAAGTCGTCCTCATCCAAGTAGAGAGTTTGACATCGAGGCCAACCTAGGCTTCGTGTGACCCTTCAGAAAGGGAGGAGTGGGGGAGAAACCAAAAGAAAAGACAAGGAAAGCGATGAGTACATCTATAAATAGATTATTATCTGCATTTCAATACAGCAGTGTAGCAAGTTGTGGGCATCATAGTTTATCTTAAAGCTATTCGTTCAGGAAGCTCTTGACTTTTGAGCAAAATGTACCCACTCTCCATTATATCAGAACTTTGCATGCCTGTGTCCCCTTTCGGAATAGGCTTTCAACACCCAGGCCGCACCAGGCGGGCAGACAAGCTCCGACGAGTTAGCCGCCTCCTGGGTGTTTCTTTTCCCGTACACTGTTAGCTGAAATGGTAACTGTATTTGCATCTGTCTTTTGCTCATGGGAAAATCGGTTGGTCTTTTTCCTTCCTTTTTGCTTATCAGATGCTAAAAGTCTGGTATTTTGAGAATAATGTTGGGAACTGCTTTTACACTCAAAATGCTTCTGATGCCACCTACTGGCAAGATTGCTGCATTACCCCGTCATGTCCTCTGCCTGGGAATTTCTGGAGCCCCTCAATTCTCTCCCGCTCAAAGTTTCCCAAGCAGGTACACAAACAGATTAGGGAGACCTTCCGATATAACTAACCCCCTTTTGTGGTAGATGAAACTGACACCAAGGCCTTGCTCTGTCAAGGCATGTGCTCTGCCTTGACTGGCTGCATCCCCGGACCTTACAGTAACTTTCTTTTATATTTTACCTTGGACAAAACTACTGCAATTCACAATATTCACTTAAAAAAAGAAAGCATATGATCTCCACCTTTTTCCTTAGACCACAAGGTTGTAAAAGGCAACCGTTTCTTTCAAGCTTGACACAGACTCCCGACGGGGCTTGCTGAAATCTCGTGCCTGTGTTAAATGTCTCAGAAATATCGTTCCATGTTCGGTAAATGTATTTTCCTTCCCAAACACTCAGAATAGCTTTCATAGTAATTATGAGACTAAGGGTTTTTTCTACTCTGAATATTTACTATTCCTGATAAGAACACTTATTCAGCCTGTATTAACTGTTGGCTGGTTTACCCTCTCACAATGAGCCGTCTGGGGCTTGCCTTGCCCACAGAGTTCATAGCTTAGGAAAAAGAATACAAAACCCGAACAAGAAAGCACATTTTACGGTGGAAATATAGAGCCAGGGAACTGCAGAGCAGAGGCGCCTAACGTAATTCAGAGCCATTTGGGAATGGTCAGAAGTCTGAATAAATGCTTCTAATAATAAATAATAAACGTGCATGGTTTGCACACGGAAGCTCTGTAGTCAGTCCCCTGCTGAGGACGTTTACTTACCAATTTCAGCTAGGCTAGAGGGCGCTCAGGATCCACCCATCTCTGCCCCCTAACTCTATAGAAACAGGCATGCAATCGTGCCTGGCTATTTACACGGGTACTGGGGATTCCTACTCAAATCGTGGTGGTAAAGGAAGCAGTCTTTCCCACCATCTCCCCCAGACCTCGCATCAGCGTTAATACTCCCCAAACGGCCTTCAATCAGCGAGACATGGGGACTGGTAAATAAATGACTTTGCCTTTTTAACACACACACACACTGCCCTCAATAAATAACTTTGAGGTATCTTCTAATTGAGCTTTTAGAACGTGTGCCAAGGTGTGTAACAGACCTTTGTGATGTGAAAAAGTTTAATAAATGGCGTCCATCTTTCCCACAAATTGTTCTGAATCACAAGTAGCAGATGAGCCTGTCAGTCACACTTATGAGGGAAATGCCAGCTTCCGGAAGACAGGCTTCCTCGGGAAAAAAGCATCACTGAACCACACAGCCTCAGTGCTCAGTGACTCCTAAGGGTGAGATTCCCTCTGAAAGGAACAAAGAGGCACTGAAGGGCCAGACGGAGGAGCGCCACCTGCTGGTGGGATACGCCTGCTACAGCAGGAAACAGCGCGCCCACCCTACCACCAGTCCACAAGCTCAGCGTGCTGGGTTTTCCTAAATCAGTAACTCCCCAACACCACACTCGATATAATAAATTGTTTTTAAAATTTTAATCTCTGTGTTCTCAATACTCAACCCCAGGTGACACTGGTCCCCAGTGAAGACCACAGTAATCAATAGTATGACCAAGGACCATTAAATCGATATTCTGTTTGTCATTAATAGATTTTTTAACCACATAATTTCTGCCTATAAAATAGGAAAGGTGTTTGTTCTGATTTTTATTGTAAACATTTATTGAACCCTTGCTCTGTGATAAACTATTGCATATTTATTTAATGTTCACAAAGGTCTGAATTGTCCCTAATTACTCAGATACCGAAACAGAAGCCTCTAAAGGTCAACGAGTTTGATAGAGGTTACTCCGCTAATAAAAATGACATCAGAACTAGGCCTGGTCAATCACAAGTCGAAACCCATCCTTGATCGATACACTACCAATCCATCCCTCCAAGTCATTAAACTGAACGCATGTTCTAAAGATAACTCATTTGGTTTGCTTTAGATTGCATTAAAATTGCCAACAGGACAATGTGCTTCAAAACTAGCACTGAATAATGCAAATTGATTTAAATATTCTCCTTAGTGAAAAACTGGCCTTCTGGTATACCAGCCAGACTCTGCTTGATACAAAAGACCAAAGCCAATAATAATAGGATAAGCATACGGAAGAAAATGACCCGTATTCTTGGACAAGCTGTTGCTAAGTATCTTCTGATCTGAAATCAATCCCAATCATTCCCCTGACTCTGGAGACTCCTTATCCTCTGTCAGTGAGGTTTGCTACGTCAGTGGCTTTAAATTCAAAGCTCCAGCTATAAAATACTCACATGTTTCTGTAAATGCTGGGCCTGCATGTGGTCTGTAATGAGACCCCAACTCCTTAACACTGTGTATTATGGTACTAAGACTATATCTCACGTCTTTAAGTACACAGACGTCAAGGATACATTCCTTGACCCTACAGCAATCATGTATCATGTGCGTGGGTCTCAAATTACTGATTCTTTGAAACAACAAATCAGACTAGGGGACCTCTTGGAAGCCTTTGACCTGATAAAGCAAGACTCCTTCAGGAATCCTTTGGGGATTTTCAATGATATGTTGTTATATGAACTCAAAACACATTAATCCAAACACACTGACTTTATTATCATTTTTTCTTTTTTAAATATTTATTTATTTTACTTTCTGCATGTGAGTGTTTCCGCTCACATGGATGGGTGTGTGCCCTTCTCTCCTGAAGAGGAGAGAAGTGTGCATCAGGTGCTCTGGAACTGGTGACAGACTGTGGGAAGCTGTCGTGTGGGTGCTAGGAATCGGACTCGAACCCTGGTCCTCTGCAAGAGCACCCAGTGCTCTTCAACTGTGGAGCCATCTCTCACACCCTGAGAGCTTTCCTTAGTGGACACAGACTTCAGGACCAGGAATTGATGCTGTATTGGAACCTGAGGAGCACACAGCATCTTGAAAGCCCAGCCGACCGTTGAGTGGCTCAGCTCACTGTGTCTATGAGTCGTCCCCTCCCCTGGAGAAGTCGAGCTCTTGTGTTGTCATCAGGAAAGCAATGGAGGCTTGGACCATTCAGAGCAGCGTATCTGGGGAGAAGGCTAGGGCTGGGCCTTTGGAGTAGGACAACGCATTCCAGGTTACTCGTTAAAGGTTTCGAGTTCTCGCAGCAAACATTCTCACTACAACCACTCCTCCTCCACTAGGCGTAACATAGCCTGCTCTGTTTTCCTCTGCCCCAACCACAGGGTACAGGCACTGGATTCAAACCAGCTGACCACGGAATCCTATTCACCCAACTGCATGACCAACCTGTGACCCTGTGAGGCCAGAGTCTTTAAGCTTTTTCTCTATAGAGATGAGTCACAACATGAAAAGCTATTTGATCTGAAATTGAGGTTTGGGGTAACAATCTATCTTCCTGATGTGTGTACAAAGCCAACTAGAAATAATGAAGAGACTGCGGATTCTAATGGACCTTGAGTCTACCCTGGATCTGACTTCCAAGGATCTGGTCCCCACGGCACTGTCTTCACTTCCGTGGAATCTGTTGAATCCAGCTGAAACGGGTTCTGTTTCCAAGTTTTAAACTTAATTCTGGCAAGTTAAGTTAAACTCAATGTAGTCATGATGCTAAACATAAAGTCCACAAGATGGCGCCCTCCTAAAGCATTCTTTCCATGGCTTCCCAACTAGACATCCACTAACAGTATTAGGCTGAAAACTCTTGATGCTTCTGAATGCTCTCCAGTGGTTACAGATGTGGCCATCTCTTTCAGGACAGCATCATCCTGCAATGAGTTTAGGAGATTTTGTATAACAAAATGCTCTGAGACAGCTGTGGGTCACAGAGCCCCATTACCCACCCATCCACTGGCCTGATTGGCCTTCGTGGCCAAAGAGCTTTGTTGTAAGGTTGTTACCTACCAGGATATCACAAATCTGTGTCCCTGTCTCAGCCCAGATTTAGTGCACTGGTGAGTTGGAAAAGTCTTCTGCAAGCTCACCTGCAGTTTCCAGTTCCGGTTTACTGCACAAAGACACTAAATAGCACTGTCTTTACATGAGGGTTTTTTTTTTTTAATTTACTTATTTTATGTATATGAGTGCTCTATCTGCATATACACCTGCATGTCAGAAGACAGGATCAGATCCCAGATGGTTGTGAGGCACCATGTGGTTGCTGGGAATTGAACTCAGGACCACTGGAAGAGTAAACAGTGGTCTTAACCACTGAGCCATCTCTCCAGCTCCTTTACATGAGGTTTTTATGAGTGTTTTGAAAAATGGAAGAGCTTAACCTCTTGGATAAAATATAAAGCTCCTATCACAATAATAAAAGTTTTATACACTCTATAAAAAAAATCTCCCTTCTCGGCCAAGTGTCGGTGGCGCATAACTTTAATCCCAGGGCTCAGGAGGTAGGTGGATCTCTCTGAGTTCAAGGCCAGCCTAGTTTACAGAGTTAGTTCCAGCCAGGGCTGCACAGAAAAACCGTATCTCAATAGATAGATAGATAGATAGATAGATAGATAGATAGATAGATAGATAGATAGATAGATAGATAGATAGGTAGATAGATAGATGATAGGCAGACAGACAGACATATCCTTGACTTGTTGATCTCTTGGGAGAGAATAAGATCGCTATCACAATTTTTAAGCCCAATTAAATACTGGCCAAGACAATGGACACAGGCCAGGTCCATGCCTCAGATTCCCAGAGAATGGCTGCGAATTACATTAGTTTGGGCATTAGCTGAGCACAAGGCTACATACGCCCGCCTTCATCCAATCAGAGGTATACATTATGACATACTTCCTCCCCAGCCTATGTGTGACCAAGCACATCCTGTGCAGCTGGGGCAACCACCTTATTGACCAAAGTGAAAAACACCTGGTTTGTTATCGTACATGAACAGCAGCCCCTGGCCTTCCAGGAAGTTAACTGTCCTAAGGCATTGGAAGCTTACAGGTTAGAGGCATTTTATTTTACAGATCTCTAAGCACAGTAATTAAAAGTTAAAACGTGACTTTAGCCCTCACAGACTTCCCTTGGTAATAAAATGCCGCACCTGCTATGTTCTGATAAATGTCCTTTTGATCATTTTATATACACTTCTATTTGATCCTTTCGCTCTTTCTCTATGGTTCTCTGTTTCTGTGAGGGAAAAACTGTATTTTGTATCACCAAGTACTTAGTACTCTTCTACCTAGTAACACTACTACTAACCTTAAGCCCTAGAGAATATCTTTCTCATTTCATTGTTTTGAATTGTTTGCTTGGATGTTTTGGTCTTCTTGAAACAAGCTCTCTACATGATCCATGCTGGTCTCAGATTCACAATCCTCCTGCCTCAGCATCTTAGGTGGTAGCATCATAATCACACACTAGGTTTAGCAACCGCTTTCTATTGAAAACCCTATTCCCTTTGGGATAGGAGGCCATTTTTTTTCCCCAAGAAGCAACTTTTATCTACTCTGTGGAGGTCTGTACACTGCCTTGAAAGTGCACATGTGAAGTTTCACTGACATGTGGAGTTAAATGGCCTGTCTTTGGCATTGCCAAAAAGGGAAAAAAAAAACTGCATTACACATTATACAGACAGAAGGTATTTTAACAATTACCTCAAAATATATACTCATTAGTCTCTTAACAAACACTCGTTTGGCATAGCTACGGTTCTTTTGCCTAAGTGCACAGCTCAGTGTGAGGCCAATGTAGAGAGAGGCGTTTGGCTCAGTGTGAGGCGTGTGACTCACCCACTCAGTCTCAAGCTCAAAAGGAATGTCCCCCAACAAGTCCCACCCTCTGACGACTCTAGATGCTTCAGCAGGACAGAAAGACAGTCTGGCGAGAGATAGACAGCTGTAGGCTTAGCGTCATCTCTCCTCTCCACACTGACCACATAACCAACCACTCTGTAGCTACAGCAGCCAGAAAATGAAAAGTTCCTTCTCCAGTTACTTACCTCAGGGTCACCGTGAAGACATCATCATCAGCTCGTGACAGTTTAAAACTTGATGAGTGTCTCCCTGGATCACGACAACATTCCATATCTGAAATAAGAAAATTGATAGCATAATAAACAAATAAGTTGCTACAATAAACAAAACTCAAGACGTCTATGGCTTTACATCATGAAGGTTGGTTGGTTGGTTGGTTGGCTGGCTGGCTTGCTGGTTGGTTGGCTGGTTGGTTGGTTGGTTGGTTGGCTGATTTTCTCCAGTCCAGTAAATGTCATTCCGCTGTTCTGAATCAGTGGGTAACCTCTCTTTGTGTGCCCAGACTCCTCTGGCTTGGGGCTCCTTTGGGCTCTTGGGCCTTGGCCTTCTGTTTCCAACTGGCAGACAGGCTAAGAGGGTGGAGAAAATAACTCCCTCCTGTTGGAAAACTCCCAGGTGGCTTTCTCTCTCTTCTACTCCTTGAGAATCAGTCAGTGGCTCCATTCAGATGAAATGGGTCATTGAGAAATGTAGTGGCTGGCTGGGAGCTGCTTCCCAGGGACAGTGCAGTTCCCTGGCAGAGGAAGGAGACTGGTGACCAAACTGAGTCCTGCTTGCCTGTAGCTAAGTCACCCTTCAAGGCTCCTTTAGGAGAGGGGGGCATCAGCCACCTACTTCCAAGTAGCTGTTCGCCACAAGCTCAGCAGTTTAAAATAATGTGCATTGTTTTTTATAGAGCCTCCCAGGCAGCTATCAGGATGTGGTTTAGCTGGGTTCCCTGGCACAGAGTCAGAGGCTGCATTCTGGATGTTGGCACAGCTTTAGGTTACGTGGAGGTCCAATCAGGAAAGAAGTCATGTTGCTGCCCACACAATTCTTGAGGCTCCTCAGGGCCCTTGCAACTTCCGGTTTGTGACAGCCTCCCTCCTCAACACCAGCACAGGAGGAAGGAAGAGACAGAGAAACAACGGGAAAGACAGACAGAGACTCAAGGGAAGTGGTTCTCAAATTTCCTAGTGCTGCAGCTCTTGAATATATACAGTCCCTCACGTGGTGGTGACCCCCAACCATAAATTTATCTTCACTGCTACTTTGTAACTCTGATTTTGCTTCTGTTATGAATCGAATTGTACCTATTTTTTGGACATAGAGGTTTGCCGTAGGGGTCTCGAGCCACAGGTTGAGAACCACGGCTCTGGAGCGACTCAGTAAGAAAGAATGTTACAGAATGTAATGGCGGTGAGTTGCAGGTGTCCAGACTTGGGTCTTAGTGTGTATACAGCAAGCACTCTTACCCACTGAGCTATGTCTTCCAGCCCTATGAAAAATATTTTGATAGGAGAATCCTGTGTGTGTAGAGGAGGCAATGAAGTTTCAGCTGTCACCAGAGACACTGACAGAAGAGTGAAAATGGAGAACATAAGAGATGAGAGTCTATCCAGTAGGGGGCGCTGTTGAGAGGGGCAGCGATGACGAAAGGGCAAATGGGAAAAGTCTGTGGTGAAATTGTATAAGAAAAATAACTGAAGCGCAGCAGTCGCAGCCGCATCCCTGCCGAGCCTGCGAGCTCCACGAAATGAAGATAATGATTTACTTGTAGGCTCAGAGGTCCTGGTCTGCTAAGAAAAGGCAGGAACTAGAAGGACTTTTGTACCTAGAAAGTTTGAGAGGCAGATGACACAGCTGACCACAGGCCTGCTCTGCAGCTCAACGGATTCTGTGGGGGCAGCAGATGAAGCTTTCTCCTCTAGGAAAGCACGTGAATCTCTTGACTTCGGTAGAAAGCCCATTAGTGAGGACTAAGGAAAGAGGATCTGTCACTCTCATTTGAGTTTCTAGAGCTCATTCAGAGTTCTAGAAAGCACCTTCGGTTGTGTTTTATACAGGAAAGGCAGGATATGTTTGATAGAACCAGGTGTGGTGAGGTGGGAGGGGCGTTTCGGTCGGCATGCTGAGGCGGCATCCCTTCCCCCTGAGGTACCGGCCACACAACGGGTATAGTATGGAATAGAGTTTATTAAGGGCATGGGAAGGGGGGGGGGGGGGTGAGAAAGGAGTAGAGACAGGGAAAGACACAGAGAGAGGGGGGAGGGGGAAAAGGGAGAGAGAGAGAAATGGGTCAGGGAATCAGAAAGAGAAAAGGCAGACATAGTAAGAGAGCAAGAAACAGCCCCTTTTATACCAAACCAGGCCTACCTGGCCGTTGCCAGGCAACTGATGGGCAGGGCATAGAAGGAATTGCACAGCTAAGGCTCTGCCCTATTCATGCACAGCACTGGGGCTACAGCCAGCCCTGCATCCCAAGAAAGAGCCAGGGCTCAAAACCCTCACTTACCCATTTGGGGCCTGGCCTCATCCTCTAGTTCATGAGTCAAGACATCTAACCAAGGGGAGAGAAAGAACACAAGATTGCCTGCAGACAACTCGAGGTTGCCAATGCTGGGACAGACCCGTCAGAGCACTGGAGTAGGAAAACCTTTCTGTCTTTCCCAGAAAACATTTTTCCCCAAATGACCAAAGACTGCATGCATATGTGTAAAGTCCTTCCTCAGAAAGATAACATTATAGGACAGGTGATTAATCCGAAATTTATTTTGATCTGTTGCCACAAGATGCAGTCTCTAAAGTTCATCCATAAATCACAGAACAAAATCTTCTGTACCAGAAAGTATTACAGCATGTAAGAAAACTAACTGATCTTTGGCTGTCTGCACAAGAGGGAACGCATGCCTGGTACTGTAAACCCAGTCAAAACTCCACGACAGTTTAGGTCCTAGGGGAGAAGCTACAGGAGCATAATGCCACCTTCTTCTTCTTCTTCTTCTTCTTCTTCTTCTTCTTCTTCTTCTTCTTCTTCTTCTTCTTCTTCTTCTTCTTCTTCTCCTCCTCCTCCTCCTCCTCCTCCTCCTCTTCCTCCTCCTCCTCCTCCTCCTCCTCCTTCCTCTTCTTCTTCTTCCTCCTCCTCCTGCTCCTCCTCCCCTTCCTCCTCCTCTTCTTCTTCTCCTCCTCCTCCTCCTTCTTCTTCCTCTTCTTCTTCTTCATGAGGACACTGTAGCTGTCTTCAAACACACAAGAAGAGGGCATCGGATCCCATTACAGATGGTGGTGAGCCCTCGTGTGGTTGCTGGGAGCTCAGGACCTCTGAAAGAGCCATCAGTGCTCTTAACTGCTGAGCCATCCCTCCGGCCCAGCAAACTGGCTTCTAAATATCTGTGTACACACGCACAGACAAAGGCTGCCCAGCCGTAATCAGAGAAGCCTTGCTTTACGATGAGCAGAGGTGAATGCAGACACACAACTGCAGAGGATCCTGAGAGAGAGGGGCTGACAGCTGATGGGTCAGCCCTGGACAAGACATCTCCACCAACCTCTTAAGGCCCGGAGACCATTGTACACATTGTTATCACTGTCAGATAAGCACCACACCGCCACAGCAATCCTGAATCCACACCACCTCCGTCACCGGCACTGGGCCTATCTAAGACTGTCCTGACCAACAGTCAGCTACAGGTGGGACAGGGGCTCATGGGACATTACTACTTACTGCTGAACTATGTGCAATTGACAGATTCTTGGAGGGGGAAGACGTAGTATCCAGTTTGTACCCACCAGATGCCACTGGATGGTTGCAAATCCACAGACACATAGGTAGAGCCAAACTCATGGAACACGAAAACAAGTCAGAAATATGGGAAAGAGATTTCCAGGGCATAGAAAGACTGGCAGCAGCGAGAGGGAGGTGGTGGGGGAGAAAGGGATCAAAATATATCATGCATGTGTATATGTACTAGTAATACTAAGATGTATTAATAATCTTTTTCTTTAAATCGTCATTAAGAGAAATTGCAGAGCCGATAACAAATCTAAAGGTGTGGGCACACAGCAATCCCTGCCACTTCTGGTCTGGCACTGTTTACTCTCTTAGTAGAACAGAAAGTTTGGCTTAAGAGCTTGACAACTCATAGTCCGTGAAAATGAATTTCCTTTTGGTGATGTAAGGAACTATTTGACAAGATCACGTCAAAAATGACATCAATTCTGGGAAACAAGTGCTTCCTGCCCTAAAACACATCTAAGAATAATCCACGGAGGCACTTGAAAGAAATCTATTCTTTAAAAAAAAATTCTAATTTGGACATCAGTTCAGTGAGCGTTGTGCCTTTCTTAGCCGAGTGACTTTTGCTGCCGAGACACATGACTGTAGCTCAGGGCGACCTCCGCAAAGGTTTAAAATAGCAAACCGGAACGAGCAGCACAGAGGAACCTGAACCAGGCACGTGCTGAAGGAGTCACGCTATAAATAGAAGAAGAAAGAGAAAGGAGGGAAAAGGTTAAAGGCACAGCCAAAATGCTTCTGTTTAATCCAGGCCAACTCCCAGGGCACAGTGGGAAAATGAACTCTTGCCTTCATCACTTTTAGATTCTCATTTTATGCGTTAGCATGGCTGCATGTGAATGGGCGCATGCGCACAGAGGCGGGAATCTGGGAACGAATACTGGCCTGGTATGGGGGTGTTAGGCTCAAACTCGCATCCTCAGGACTGAGCAGCAAGAAGTTTTACCCACTGACCCATCTCTCCAGACCCCTGTTTTTTACATCATCTTTATTTAAGGCCACCATGGCCTCCTGAATTCTGGGTGGTTCTGTAGAGTTGAATTCCCTCCTGAAACGTGCACCCCTAATATGCCCACCTCCGTTTCCTGGGACAAAAAATAAATAAAAATAAAAAAAAAAATCCCTGTGAGTTTCTGTTCAAGTAAGTTATCACTTTTAGGTTCAGACATGAGAAGTGGTGTGTCCCATAGCAGGCTAACCACTCTGCAGCTCAGACAAACGTGTGTGTCTGGTGCTGAATATAGACATTTCCCTCTGGTTACAAGGGCGTGAGCCAGCATGGGAAATATTCAGGGCCTCGGAATGTTTATTGCTGTCTCTCACCTCTAATGAAAGCGGGGAGGCAGAGGTGGAGTCTTGCTCCAGTCCCTAACGGGTTTTCAGAGACTCCTTGGCTCTCTGCCTGGCCCTGAGCCGAGAATGCACGCCAGAGAAGCTGGGCACCACAACAGCCCCCGTCGGCCCACAATACCCACACGTTATTCTCTGCATCAGGGAGGAAACTTCCAGAAGCTCCTGGGCACAACTGCCTGCTTAGAGTATGGATTGATTCAGTTAATATTTAATCTAGTGCGAGGGTTAAAGTTATACTCTACGATTTAATTACTTAGATTGAGACCCATAAACCGAAAATGCCTCTAATCTCTAAACCCCACTAGCCCAAGGACAGTTAAGTTCCTGGGATGCTGGGGCTGCTGTTCGTGGTAGACAACAAGCCAGGGGTTCTCACGTTTGTAAACAAGGTTGGCTGCTCCAACTGCACATCACACAGAGGCGGCATCACACAGAGGCAGCATCACACAGAGGCAGCATCACACAGAGGCAGCATCACACAGAGGCAGCATCACACAGAGGCAGCATCACACAGAGGCAGCATCACACAGAGGCAGCATCACACAGAGGCAGCATCACACAGAGGCGGGTGGTTCAAAGCAAGAAGTACGTTAGGATGCACGCTTGCCCCTGATAGCACGAAGGTGGGAAATACACAGCCTAGAGGGCTTTGCCTTTATAAACACCAGACTCATGTATTTCGCAGCCATTTCCCGGGAATCCCAGGTATGGGCCTAACCTGTATCCATGGTCCTGGCCAATATTTAATAAAATTTGCTTCAAATTTGGCTCAAAAATTGCAGTAGTGGTCTTATCTCACCTGGTGGGATTGACGATAGCTTAATAGTTTTTATATTTCCCAAAAAGTTACTCCAGGGGAGATATTTAAATTTTTTCACTTCAACAAAATCTGTAGTGGGTGTTTTGTGTTTTAAAGATAAAACTGGGTCCCACAATGAAGCAGGGAAATCCTACAAATTACATAGTCCCTGCTCTAAGGTTGGGTTTAATCTTTGTTTTGTAGAGCTCTTGAGAGAATCAAAGGACTTACAGAGCAAATGAATAAGCACAGGGCATCCCCAGTCCGTCTGAGGTACTGTAGTATCTGAAGCAGCTCTGTGGTGCGGCTCTGAAACTCCAGAAGCTGGAAAGGAGGCAGCTTCAGCAGGAGCTCGGGGTCTCTCTCAGGCGTGCACTGAGCTAGGGGCCACCTAAGCCGTATGCAGAAGACCCTGTCCAAAAGGATGGGAGTGGGGCCAGGTACCATGTTCTGGAGATTTATGGAGGATTGCATTTGTAAGAAAGACCTCTACAGCAAAGAAAAAGGGAAATTATATCCAGAAGAAGAAAAATCAAGGCAATTTGGTACAGGAGTGTGTGACAGTTAATATTAACAGGATCTAGACTCACTCAGGAGACAGGTCTGGGTGTGTGGGTGAAGGAGTTTCTAGATGCAGTTAGTTGAGACGGAACGGCCTGCCTGAACTCTTAAGCACCATTTATTTGTGTGGTCCCACACTGTGATGGCTGCTCTTAATGTCAGTTTGGCATAGAAAATAGTTATCAGAAAGGAGAGACACTGCCTCCATCAGACCCAGCTCTGAACCATTTACTTAATTACGGTTTAATGGGAACGAGCCCAGCCCATCACTGATGGCTCCATCCCAGCTTCTGTAAGAAAGCCACTGGGAGCCGGCCAGTAAGCAGCGCCCTCCATGGCCTCTGCATCAGCTCCTGCCTAGAGTGTTACATGCAACTGTGAGTGAAGTTAACCCTTTCCTCCTCAAGTCGCTTTGGTCCTGGTGCTTCATCACATCACTAGTAACCCTGACTTAGACATATACTATATAAAAAGGAGAAAACCAACTAACCACAGGCTTCATCGCCCTCTGCTTCTGGGCTGCCTGTTACAATGTAGCAGCTGCCTTACATTCCTGCAACCACGCCTCCTCAATAAGGGATGTAACGATGACCGTACCTTCAAACTGAGAGCCAAATAAGCTCTCCGCCTCGTACGTTGCTTCTGTAGGGTATTTCTGTTCAATGCAGTGAGAAAAGTAACTGGTACCATATGTACAATACTCAAGGGGGTTCATAGTATGCGCTAGACATGTATCTTCACAAAGCCATCTGTTTTAGGACCACTTAATTTATGTCTCCCCACAGATGTGAGTCTTCTTCTGTCCAGGCTAAATGAGTAAGTGGATTTTAATATGCACAGGAACTCTGAGGGTTCTGTCTTCCAATACTAATGAATAAAGAGCTTGTCACTGGGAGGCGTGTCTTTTACTCTCTCCTTTCATGTATGTTGGCCTCATTTCTAGAAAGCCCTGTCCTGGTGACAGCAAAGACCATTCTCAGTATCTCAGGGCCATCGCCCAGAGATACACAAGAAACAAGTCTCCTGATTTCCCTGTGGCTCCTTGGGAAAGCATCTGCTTGAGGCTCATGGGTTGTGTTTCCACCCTTAGGCCAAAAGAAATCACCTAACCAGTCAGCCAGGGCTCATGTGCCAAGCTTTGGGGAAGGAAATGGTATTACCCAATAGTGTGGTAAGGCCACACAAAGGATACATGGGACATAAAAGGCAATATTCAAAGACAGCATGACCAAAACAAGTTGGGACAATGTGTTGCAAAAAACATTTCCAAAATGAAACCCACAAGCATGACTTTAACAGTTTTCTAGGAAACTGGCCGGAGCAGGAACAGAGACAATAACTTCAAGACTGGAAGCAAAACTCAAAGGCACAGAGCTTGTCTCACATGCATGAGGCCATGAGTTGGATGTCTAGCATCACAGAAAGTAAGAAGTCTTAAATTCAAGATGTTCATCCATCCATGTGTAACCTGAAGAAACACAGAGAAAAATAAAGGTGGGGGGTCAGGGGGAGGCATACAAGTTAGCCTCTAAATAAGAAAAAAAAAAAAAAAACAGCAAGAGTTTTTGCATTTCTCTTCTCCTGTCTCTCCCCTTTGTTGAACAACAAACACAATCCTAAAGCCATGAGTTGGCAGAGCAAGAGGGACCTCCACATTGGTGATGGGAGTCTATGGCAGACCAGCAAAGCTGTCAAGAACTACAGAGAAGTACTGTAAGACTCTGGCAAGCCTTAACTTACCAGAGCCCCAGCTCCCCCATCTCCATCCCCTCCCCCACCCCGGAGTGAACAACATGGAGCCAGGAATCAATGCAAAAGCAAGAGGAATTTTATTGTTCCAGCAAGCTGGGGTCACCCTGCACATGGAGAGAGAGAATGACCCTTCGCAACCCATTGGCGAGCCTTTATACAACTCTCAAAGCAGCAGCCATTAGGTGAAATGTGATTGGCGGAACACTGTGACTTTTAAACTGATTGGTCTTTAGGGAATGAGGTGGCAAGGACTTCCTTTGTCTGTAGGTGGCCAACCGTCTTGTCTTGGAATGTGTCTACAAGCTCTGGGCTTCCCTAACCTAAGGTTCAGATGGTCAGTCCTTCCTCCCTGTGGTCTGAGGAATGTAATTAGCCCCTCCCTTCAGGAGGGGAGGGGTGCCTATGCTCTTTATGACCTTTCTCTTCCAGGAGGGGAGGGGTCTGGCTGACCTCTTCAATACCATGGAGAAGGACTTCGCGGGGCACCAAAGTTAAAGTGGTCCAGTTGAGGACCTTGCATTGGGATGTAAGCAGCTCCTCACTGACAAGAGCCAGTCCAGAGGCAGGGTACAAGCTCAGGGGCTGCATGGCAGGCTCAGCCAATGGGTTCTGCCTCTCCAGACCTGGACCATCATGAAAGAGAGCCCAGCATGAGCAGTCAGATGGAAGGGAGAAAGATGCCCAGGTGGGGTGGGAATGCAAAGGTAATGAGGTGGATTACCGATGAGTAAATATCAGGGGTAGAAAACAGACTCTCCCAGGAGGGAGAGACACAGAAAGGCAGAAAAATAATGTGCATCCTGTGGTGTTGGATTGGAAATAGTTATGGGGAGAACTTGTGTTTTTAAAAGAGATACATAGAAAAAAAGGGGGGAAGGAGGAAAAGGAGAGGACTGATGATTGAGAGGTAGATGATAATGATGATGATGATAGATAGATAGATAGATAGATACCTACAGACAGACAGACACATATAAACAAGATAGATAGGTACAAAGATACATAGATATAAGATAGATACATATACATAGATACTAGATAGATGATAAATGGTTAGATAGATAGATGACAGATAAGATAGATAGGTACAGGTAGAAAGATAATAGATGATAGGTAAATGATAGATAGATAGATAGATAGATAGATAGATAGATTGATATGATAGGTAGAAAGATAACTACATACATAGACAAAAAATACAGATGTGAGGGGGGTGCATGTGCACACACGTGTACATACATATGTACATACATACAAACATACATACATACATACATACATACATACATTTTCTTAGCTCTGACCATTGACAGAATTATGAGAAAAGCAATACCCCAGAAGCAGTACATATACTAGTACAAACTTTGGGTTCTAAATACCATTTTTCAGTGAAAACAAAAAACAAAACAAAACAAAAAATACAAGTCTCAGAGAGAATGGTTAATATAGGGTCAGGGACAGAGAACACCCAGAACAAGCTCAAAACAGCTCGTGGCTGAATGATGGGACCTGAGATAATGGGATGTTTCAGAAGGGCAGAAGCTAGGCGGCGCCAGGAGTTAAATCTGAAACAAACTTTACATCAAAATAAGCAAAGCTGTGCTGGAGAGATAGATGGCTCAGTGGTTAGAGCACTGGCTGCTCTTCCAAAAGTCCTGAGTTCAATTCCCAGCAACCATATGATGGCTCACAACCATCTGTAATGGCATCTGATACCTTCTTCTGGTGTGTCTGAAGACAGTGACAGTGTACTCACATACATAAAAATAAATCAATAAGCAATGCTAACAATGGATTTTAATGTATGGTATGAAACAAGAATCAATGGACTGAAAGCTTGTAGAATGGATGCTTAGTTTTAAATATCTCCTCTCAAATGACTGACTACCAACGGAAGAGAAAGTTTACAGTAGGAAAGCTTAGCAGACACTACCTTCTACAGAGTGATTTATGTCCTTCTGATCCCACAACTCCTAACCCTCCAGCACCTGAAGGTATGACTACTATATTTAGAGACAGCAACTTTAAGGGAGTCAGAGGGGTAAAATGCAGTCCTATATGATTCTCATCCAATATGACTCGTGGGATTATAGGAAAGGAGATGGAGACACACAGAAGAAACCGAGAGAGATCACAAGAATAAGAAGACAGCCATGTTCAAACTCTTTCCCAGGACTTCCAGCCTCCAGAACTATGAGAAATCAGTTCCTGACATCTTGTTAGGATAGTGCACCAGACAACCAGCACACCGTATTAATCACACGCACGGCGTGAACACCCTCACAGAAGCATGGACCACACGAGAAGCAGCACTGGAAAGAGTATATATAGGCCTGCTTCTCCTTCCAGCGTAACGCCTCCACCAACCTGTGAGGACACACTAGAGGATCGAGTCACAGATGCCAATAAAGGGCTAGGGAACCATGACACATTTACCCATTTCTAAGCAAAACAACGTTCAAGCTTCCAGTCCACCCTGGAGCAGCACAGAGACTTAGGACTAGCAAACTGACCCAGGTATACTTTGCCTAAAGTCCTTGTAAATGTCTAATATGGTGCCTTTCCACAGACTCTCTCCACAGAGCTACCAGACCAAGAGATGTAGTAGGTAAAGCAGAACTTTCTAGATAGAAATGGATTCCCAGAGTCAATTCTTCTCATGAGGAACAATTCCTGAAGCTACTTTAACTACCATAGAAAACTCTGGTTAAGGTCTGACAGAGCTCTGTCAGAACCCACTGTTAGCAACAGACAGGTGCCTGGGATACATGTACCAAAAATGGTTCCCACAATAATCAGACTCCCATCACAGCCAGAACCACAGGAGACTTACAGCACAGGTGTACCCTGAGAGACTGGCATGCTCCCTGCTCACAGTCAGCATTTGATTCATCAGCACCGTAAGAAGAAAGCCACTGATCTTGTAGTTTCCTTTCAGCAGGTTTCTGCTGCAGGGTCTCTGTGTCCTCTGTGAGGAAACATCCAGAATTCCCTGTGTTGGTTCACATCTTCCCGATATGTGGTGGTTTGAATATACTTGACCCAGGAAGTGGCTTTATTTAAAGGTGCAGCTTTGTTGGAGGAAGTGTGTCACGTGGGCATGGGCTTTAAGACCCTTATTCTAGCTGCCTGGAAGCCAGTATTCTCCTAGGAGACTTCGAATAGAGATGTAGAACTCTCAGTTCCTCCCACACCAACCTGCCTGGATGCTGCCATGCTCCGGCCCTGTTAATGGCTTGAACCTCTGCACCTGTGAGCCAGTCCTGATTAAATATTGTCCTTGTAAGACACTATACCTCACTTACCATGTAAAAGTTCTTCAGCAAACTTCTAATTTGCAAACAGGGGAGAGATATAGTTCAGTTGGCACAGTACTTGTCGCCTATGGAGAAGGTTCTAGATTTGATTCACAACAGGGCATAAAGCCAGGTGTGGTGATGCACAACTGTAATCCCAGCCTTTGGGAGGTGGAAACTGGAAGAGCATCGGTTCAAGGTCAACCTCAGCTAGTCAAGTTTGAGGCTGGCTTGGACTTTAGACTGTAGGAGACCTTCTTTCTCAAAACAACAATAATAATTTGCAAAAAAGCAAACACAATAAAACCAGCACTGGTTCTAAAGGAGCAGGTTCGCTCTTAAAATAATGACAGAATTCAGATTAAAAGACCGGGGAACATTTCTTTTTAAAAACTCACAGCTATCTCTTCCTAGAACTTTTGCTTCTCAGGAAAGAACTCACCCCTCTTCCTAGGTGATAAAAGGAATTATGTAAATACCTTGATAGACTCACAAGCAGTGCCAAGCTTGGTATCACATGCCTTGAAACCCAGCACTCAGGAGGCAGAGGCAGGGGGATCTCTGTAAAGCCAGCTTGGTCTACATAGCTAGTTCCAGGCCAGACTGGGAGACTCTTGTTTCAAAACAAAAACAAAAGCAGGAAACGAACAAAAAGACTAGCAAATTAATCTGGACTGAAGCCAGTTCCAGTTTAAAAGCCAGAGCCCAGGATCAACTGGGGACAACCCTCTTCAAGATGGGATCTCCAAAGACTACATGACTAAGCAGGTGATGGGAACCATCCATCCCCCACTCACAGATGTGAACAAGGTAAGAGGCTTGTGTCAAACTTTGGTGCTTAGTGACAGCCAAAAATAATATCCCCCTAAGGGTTTAAAATTACTCAGCGATTAAAGTTAATGATAGGCTCAGGGCATAACAGGATTGAATTTCAAAAATATGAAGCAGAGGAGCTGGAGAGATGGCTCAGTGGTTAAGAGCACTGACTGCTCTTCCAGAGGTCCTGAGTTCAATTCCCAGCAACCACATGGTGGCTCACAACCATCTGTAATGGGATCTGGTGCCCTCTTCTGGTGTGTCTGAAGACAGCAGCAGTGTATTCATATAAATAAGTAAATCTTGAAAACAATATATGAGGCAGAGAATTCACAAGATGGCCCTTGTTGAAGCCTCAATGCTTAAATGGAGAGAGAAATGTCAGGCGAATAATGGAATTCAGATGGCCCCAGACTAATAGAGCTCATGTGTTTCCAGTTCAAGGAATGAAGGACCTGACTGGACGCACTGGGGCTTTGGAAGCCACATGGTCACCGTGGCAATGGGTAACTTTGTTGCTGCAAAGCAAAGGCAGGTGGAGACTCTGAGTGAATTTGTATTTATAAAACTAGAGGCTACCTGCAGGCTTAGATCTTTCAAAACCTACTTTAATAAGGGTTCTTAAACACTTCAACCTCCCTTCTAATCCACCTATCAGAGGTAGGGGAAAACAAGGCTTATAGGAAATGGGGGGGGTGAGGGGTGGTAGGGGACCTGTTTAGTGTAAGACCCCCCCAAAACCGAGGGTGCCCCAGCACCCCACACCCCAGAAGGCGACATCCAAATCACTCGCGAGAAATGGTCTCGATGCAATAACATGAGGATTTCTTTATTTCCAGAATTCTGGATTCCACAGCCGTACCCCACGCAGGGGTAGAGGACTGAGGACCCCCGTGCAACTGAAGTCAGGGGTATTTAAAGGGGAAAAATCACAAGACAGGGGTTGGAGGCCACAATTCACAAGGCAAGGGGTGGAGGACAAAACATGCACGGAATGGGGAAGTACAGAATGAGGAAGTAAGGAAGGTTAGAGATTATCTAGAGCAAACGTCCTTGGGGCATAGTATAGTTAAACATTGGAACTAGAACAGGGTGGGCTATCTTTCTCTAGCTGAAAGCTGAAAAACAAGTTACTCGATGCTGGGCTAGTTGTTTAGAGGTCTAAAAACAATGAGTTGGGGGTCTCTCATTTAGAAGTAGTTCTTTGGAGTGATTCCAGTCTTTGCCGTAAGGATATCAGCAGTCCAATCCAAAACACCAAACATGAATTTAGTGAACATGAAAAGTATCTCAATTCAGAAGAAACCAGGAGGCTCTGCTGAGTTGGCATGAGTCCTCAGAAGCAGCAAGAAGCAGCCAAACTACCATGAGAAGTTCTCTGGCATGTCTCTCTCTCTTACAAAGTCACAGCAAGCAAAAAATCAACAAAGACCAGCGAAGCCTTGCATGGTGTCAGTGAAGACCAGTAAAGCGTTGCAAGGCGAACCAATGCAAAAGCATCCTCTCACTGCCTCTTCTTAACATTTATATTCTTTCTAAATATCACACACCCTCTCGAGCATCTGCTCCAGCAAATCAGACGCCCTCTCATGAGACAGCTTCCATAAAAGAGTGTCACATGATACAACTGAGTCTCCAAAGATGTACAGAGCCATAATGGGATGTCATGCCTTGTGGTAGGAACTTGACATTGGCCAAGGACAATGGCTTCGGGCAGGAATCTGATGTTAGGGCATAATAGGGAAGTAGGTTAAAGCAGGAATTTTTACCCTAGGGTGGAGTGCTCTGAGTGTACTTGACATTGATCAAGGTGAACTTCCTCTCCCAGCCTTTGTTGAGCAGGGATTCCTGTGCTGTTCATGATCCTGCTCCACATAGGGTGGAGAAGCTCAGAGTGAAGGTGAAGTTCATTGTTCCTCCAGATCTATGGATTTCTGAATTAAGCAGGTGACCCACCCAGCTGCCTAAGCAGTAGAGCCAAGGACCACCAGAAGACTTCCCTGGAAGTCTGGGGGAAGGGGCTTGCCCAAACTGTTAAAAGATCTGACCTCAATTAAAGTATTGTCCTGGCCTCATTCTTTTCGCCATTTCCACATCTACCCCTCAGCTTCTGTTCCAGCAACCCAGTTCGTAGTAGCTGCAGGCAGCTACAGAATACAACACAAAGAAACCAGAAATGTCCGCTTCAAGTAAGACTTACCCCAGGGGCTGCATTCTGCTAATCCCTACCTAACAGTCTAGGAAGAGAAAATAAAAACCCAAAAATAGTTGATATGAAAATTCTAAACACACTCAAGAGGGGCACTCAGACCACCCTGGGAAGAGAAAATAGAATTCAGGTGGGGGGGGGGATGGGAACAGGAGTGGTCAGTTGGGAGATGGTTCTGGGAAAATTGAAGAGAACTGGAAGGTATTTGGGGGAGATGTGGAAACCTAGAGAAGGAATCTATGAGGGTGATCTTAGGCCAGACTCTTTAAAAACAGATTTACTTATTGATTTTATGTATATGAGTACACTGTAGCTGTACTGATGGTTGTAAGCCACCACATGGTTGCTGGGATTTGAACTCAGGACCTTCAGAAGAGTAGGCAGTGTTCTTATCCACTGAGCCATCTCTCCAGCCCTAGTCAGGGTGCTAGTAATGGAGGATACAGAACCTGAACCAGTCATCTTCTATAACCAGGCAAGGCTTCAAGTTGTGGGACTGGGACACCAACATAGCCACATAAACCTTCAACCAACATTTTGTCCTGCCTGCAAGATGTGCTGGGGCGATAGTGGCTCAGAGCTTGTGGCAATGACCAACCAATTATTGGTCCAACTTGAAGCCAGCACCTTGAGAGGGAGCCCACACCTGACCTGGACCCAAAGTCTGGGTAGCTAGAGACCCAGGATAGAAACAAATAAGACTGGGTTGGGGGGAAAGTCAGTGAAATGATCCCTAATGATACCCTGCTATACTCATAGATCAGTACCTGGCCCAATCACCAGAGGCTTCATCCAGCAACTGAAGACAGCTGTTCTCACATGAAGCCAACTTCTGTCTTCAATTTCCAGATGTCTATAGAATACCCTAAATGCCCCCCCAATGCCCACACCCACTGTCTTAGTTAGGGTTTCTATTCCTGCACAAACATCATGACCAAGAAGCAAGTTGGGGAGGAAAGGGTTTATTCAGCTTACACTTCCACACTGCTGTTCATCACCAAAGGAAGTCAGGACTGGAACTCAAGCAGGTCAGGAAGCAGGAGCTGATGCAGAGGCCAT
This sequence comes from Apodemus sylvaticus, assembly GCF_947179515.1. Classification (NCBI taxonomy): domain Eukaryota; kingdom Metazoa; phylum Chordata; class Mammalia; order Rodentia; family Muridae; genus Apodemus; species Apodemus sylvaticus. Next base: position 8,980,000 of record NC_067482.1, read on the forward strand.
GGAGGGATGTTATTTACTGGCTTGCTTCCCCTGGCTTGCTCAGCCTACTTTCTTAGAACCCATGACCACCAGCCCAGGGATGGCACTACCCACAAGGAGCCCTCCCTCCTTGATCACTAGTTGAGAAAATGTCTTACAGCTGGATCTCATGGAGGCACTTCTCCAACAAAGGCTCCTTTCTCTGTGATAATTCCAGCCTTTGTCAAGTTGACACACAAATCCAGCCAGTACACCCACGCTAAAGAAATGACAGTCACCAGGATTGTTTGACTAACCCTGAAACCATCTAACCACATAGGAACCTTCCTGAAGATGGCTTTCTGCAGGCTGTCAGCCCCACTACTTCCTAGTAGTCACTGCTCCACACAGGGCTTCTCATCCAAGCCCAGGGTGTATGCCATGCTAGGTCAGTCTCTGAGCATGCCTCAAACCTGCCTTGTATAAACACAGTCAGGACAAAATGCTGGAATGAAAAAAAAGGCTCAGACATCAAATCTACAGGAGGCTTAGGTGCAAGGTCAAATCTGATGGAAATTCTCTAGGAAGCCCTTGATACCTCATCAATTACTGAAGATACAGAAAAACGGCACTGACTCACCCTTTGCCAACCTCACTCTCTGCATGAGGGTGTGTGTTTGAGATGAAATCTCACACGACAATCAAAGTTGGCCTAGAACATATTGTGTAGCTGCCAGCCTCAAATTCACAGCAAACTTGGCCTTCCAAGTGCTGGGATTACAGGCACGCACAGCACAGTGAAGCTCTGAAATCAGTAAGAACGGCAGTGGTAGTTCTTCTAAAGGGTCTCCCGTGCCCAGACAGGCTTCAAGCTTACTTTGTAGCCAAAGATGGCCCTGAACTTGTTTTCTATTACTTTCAATTATGTCTGCATAGCTACATGTGGGTATATGCACCTGAGTGGGGGTGCCAGGGGCATCAGATCCCTTGGAGCAGATCTCCAATGAGCTGTCAGATAGGTGACGTTGAGCCATCTCTTCTGCCCCTAACCTTGAACCTCTGATCCTCCTGTCTGAGTGCTGGGATTACACCACAGAATGCAGCATTTATAAAGTGTATATAACACAATATTAGAGCTAGGGGTGTGGCTCAATTGATAGAGCACATACTTATATAGCATGCATGGTGCCCTGGACTGAATCCCCAGGACTACATATGATTATAGTAGCAGTAGTAATAGTGATTAATAACAATAAAAATAAATAGGTATGGTGGTGCAAGCCTGGAATCCCAACACTAAGAGATTGGGAGGCACAAGTAGGATAAGAAGTTCAAAGCCAGCCATGGCTACATAGCAAGTTTGAGGTCACCCTGGACTACATGAAACCCTGTCTCAAAAATAAATCATCAAAATAATATTAGTACCAGACATGGTAGTTTATACCTTTAACCCAACACTCAGGAGGCAGAAGCAAGCCAGCCTGGTTTGTACAGTAAACTCCCAGCTAGGCTTAGAGAGGCTCTGCCTCAAAATTACACCTGTGACAAGAGGAGAGTTCTGGGATGCACCATCCAAATCTGAGCAGCGTTAGCTTTCCAAAATCACGCTCTCAGCAGCAGTGCCGTCCTGCAAGAACTCAGAAACTAATATAGATCAAAGCCTGCAGAAAAAGTCCCGGCAGAGGCAGCATCGCGGTGACTGGCATGAATGCCAGCACTGTTGTTCTCATACACTCCATGAAACACAGACCGTGTCTGGGTCCAAACACAGGAACTCTTCTGAGGACCGAAACATGGGGTGGATTTGGTAATTCAAGCCTCAGTGAATACAAAAGTAAAAAACAAACAGACAAAATGTCTCTTTCTGGGGAAAAAGAAAATAGAACAAACAAACAGATCAAACAAAGAGTCACTTTAGCACAGTTGGACGCGGATCTCTGTCAGGATCACTTGATCCAGCTTTAGGAAGATGAAACCGAGAGGCAGAGGGAGGAGGGGAAGGACAGAAGGTCGTGAGGGAAAGCCGTGTGCGGTTTCCTTTGGGATCTGGCCCATCTCGAGCAGCTCTGGCTGTGTGCCAGGCCTGCCTATCCAGTCAATTGCCTGAGCTTACCTGCAAGGCACCCCAAGCCTGGGACTTGGTATACAGTGGAGTTCAAGGGGCGAACTTCAAACAGCCAGACCACAGACCGTGGTAAAATACAGACTGCTGGTGTATGTTCTGCTACATCTTAGTCAGTAGTGGTAGCAGTAATTAATGCTGTGATTAAGCAATGGGACCAAAAGCAACATGGACGGAAAGGGTTTACTTCACTCCCAGTTCCATAGAACAGTTCATCATCAATAGCAGCGAGGGTACAAACCTGGAAACAGGACCTCATGCGGACTGTAGAGGGCGCTGCTCACTGGCTTGCTCCCGTGTCTTGCTCAGCCTCCTTTCATATAGAACCCAGGATCACCAGCCCGGGGGGTGGCACCACCCATGAAGGACTGGGCCCTCCCTAATCAATTACTCATTAAGAAAATGCCCCACAGGCTGGCCTACACAGTCCCACCTTATGGAGGCATTTTCTCAAGTGAGGCTCCCACCTCTCTGATGACTCAGGTTTGTGTCCAGGTCAACACAAAACATCGTCCACTGAAACAAAGGCGCTTGCTGGTTACAGGAAGAAGGGGGAGAGGAAGAAGAATGCGACACTCGTTTAAAAATATAAAATTTATTCAGAGTCAATAAGACCGTTCACTTTCTACACAGGCTTGCTCTCAGCTAATAGCCTCAAGAGCTCACAGCAGTAGTAGATCACTATCAGATGTAGCTCATGCTATTGGACTCGGAGAAGGCTTGTTTCCCCTTTTAAAAAGGTTAAGGCTCAGTTTCCAAAAGGTAGTTATACCATTTAGTTTTCTGCTGACAAGGCTGGGAGTTTGGGGCTAAACCGCTGCAGAGAGGTTGGGGGTGGGGCGGACAGGAGACAGGCTCCCCAGCTCACTTTTGCAGCCTGCAGAGAGTGTGATTCTTTTCTTAAAGGCTCCTTCCCTTGGAAAATTTCATTTTGTTACAAAAACAAAACAAAACAAACAAAATAACAATCATAAGACAAAAGAAATCTTCAGCATACAAACAAGAAAAGCTAACAGTGCTTTCTTTCTCCACTCTGGCTGGATGAAATGCGTTGTGGGAACAAACACCGCTCCTCTCGGTTCTTAAATGAATCTGACCAATCATCACCACTCCTCACGGTTCTTTAAAGAATCTGACCAATCAACACCGCTCCTACACGTTCTTAAAAGAATCTGACCAATCAGCAATTGGTCCTCTGAGACTTGCGGAAAATAATCTCCATTCCATTGCTTTCAGATCAAGTGACCACAAATTTGTCCTTTCCCTAAAAATAATCCTCCATTTTCCTTTCAACCTGATAGCAGAATGCGACTGTAATAGGAATGCAGTACGGTATGATGACTTCACCATTTACTATATATAGTACTGAAGTCAACACCTAAGTGTGCTAGCACATGCCTGTAATCCTAGCCCTTGGGAAGTAGAGCCAGGATAGTCAGTTCTTGACCAGTCTTGGCTACATAGTGAATTTGAAGCCAGTCCGGGCTAAATAAATAAGACCCTGTCTTTAAAAAATAATAATAAAGATTAAAGAAAGGGAAATTAAATTAGAGTTTCATTATTGAGAATTATCCTATTAACAAATTCCAAACATACCCTAGAAGCACTTTTTCTCCATACAAAGATTTCATTCAATCAACAATTGTCATTTTACAAGCCTGTGTTTCCACTCAAGAATTGACCTTACAATTCATTGAGCCAACACAGTAAAAAAAAAAAAAAAAAAAAAAAATGTCAAAAAAGACAACTGTAGGTTCAGCCTCTGGCATGAAGACGGAGACAATCACCACGTAGAAAAATATTAACAATAAACAAACAAGCAAAAAGCCAACACAACAAAACAATATTATTTTTGCTTTTTGAAAGCCAGTTCTGGGAAGCCACGTTTATCCACGGTACATCAGTCCAGCGCCAGGTTGGGAGATCCGTTGCCCACAATCATCTTGCTGTAATTCTTCTGTTGTTCTTCCTTAAAGGTGTCCTTCACCTTCGCTCTCTTCAGCCCTCCATCCCTGTGGACAGAAAGGTACACATAAGAAAGATAATCTTTGCCAATGAAGAAACAGGGCCACATTGATAACTCATGTCTCATGGTACCAGGACACTCACTATAAGCAGAGAGGACAAACTCTGGTCTCTGCTCTACAAATAAGCAAGTGTATGTCCCTTTGAGCAAAGAACACACACTCTGATGCAGTACACCTGCATGCCATTTCTCACCTGAAGAAGTAGAATTTTTCAGGTTCTGGGAATCAAAGCCAGGTCCCTGGGCACGCTAAGCAGGTGCGCTAGCACTGAGCTATCTCCCTAGGGCCCATTCTGTTTTGTTTCAAAACTTAGAGCTGCTATATTCAATATCTAAACAGAAACAAGATTATTAAAGCCAACATGTTTCCATAGTTTTTCTTTTGTCCCCCCTTTGGGATAACCAAACATTGTTTTTTCTTTTATTTGTGGGTGGCTTGCTGGTAAACGCTGTGCAAAGAGATGATGAAAGTGTATATTAGTGCGTGGGTTATAAACACAGATAAACTTGTCAAAAAATCAGTGATTTAGTCATTATTCAAGTATAATCCTATGTTTAAGAACTTTATTTTTATTCAAAACATATTTATACATTTACCCTCCAAAAGAGATTTAAGATAAAATGAACAACAAAACCATAGCTGCATTTGCCCAGAAGCTAGTGCAGGATAACCCACTGGCTTTCCTCCTCTTACAGCTGTAGTAGAGGCTAGTGCAGTTGGAAACGGCTTTCTTTCCTCCACTCAGAGCCCTGAGTCTTAGAACTCCCTCCAGGGCCATGAACTGCACATCTGTCTGGGTTACCAGAGCGCTGCTTCCCCCACCCCCACCCTCACTCCACCCACCACCTCACCTTTCCTTCTTTGGACAAAAGGAAAGGCAAACCAGAAGACCTGGGAGGAGGCTGGACTACCAAGGGTTGCTCACCCTACAGTGAAAAAAAACAAAACAAAACCATACTAGATCAGAGGTTCTCAACCTATGGGTCGCAACCCTTCGGACAACCGTCTCCAAACGTATTTACATTATGACTCATTAACAGTAGCAAAATTACAGTAGTGAAATAGCAATTGAAATAATTCTATAGTGTGGGTCACCACAATTAATTAAAGGGTCACAACATGGGGAAGGTTGAGAACCACTGTGCTAGATTTTAACTCGGGAGGGGGAATGGAGGGGGTGCTGATGAGAACTTGCTTACTTTCTATTGTGACTACTGAACTTTAGCCCAGTTAGGCAAGTTCTGACCGTGCTGATGATCATGGGTCACACAGTGAACCGAATGCCACGGGGACAGAACTCGACCTTCACAGACACCTGGAGCCAGTGCAATGTTCAGGCTCGAGAGTCACGCCTAAAGCACAGCCTGCAGTCCACAGATGTTTACAGGGATCGGTTATGGGAAGTTTCCATGAAATAAAACTATCGGCTGTGGCCGGGTCCTTAGAATTGTGCACATAAACCTTTTTTCCCTCCAAACGAGCTGCCTCTAACTATTCTTAGCATTTACATAAATGTTGAACAGTGAGAAAGAAAGGCCCAAAGCAAACCGCTGCTGTAGACAGCGTCCGTTCTTCAGGCTCCTGGAGTCACTCACTCCTGGACGGTTCTTCTCCCCAGCCACCCCGTGAAGCAGCGCAACTATCATCTCTTACCTCTAAGGCTTCAAAGCGCTATCAAAGGCCCCACGTGAGTAATAACAAATCTCAGTTGTTTTCCAAAGGTGTAGCTACCTAATAACCAGCGTAAAAGGATCATACAGCAAAAAGCCAGGGGTGGGGGCGCACATCTTTACTCCCAGCTCTTGGGGTGCAGAGTAGGAAGATCTGAGTTTGAGGCCAGCCTGGTCTACAGGTCAAGTTCCAGGACAGTCAAGGCTACATGGAGAAACACTGTCTCAAAAAAAAGTAATAGTAATGATGATGATAATAATAATAATAATACTCTCCTCCCAAAATGTCACAGCAGTTCTTATTCACCTGCAAAGAAATCAGTCTAGATGGGTTCACTCATACTCAGCAGCTGAATTAATAATACAACCAGAAAGGCAGGATGGCTCTTTCCTTTGGAAAAACAGGCCAGGTAGTTCCAAGTAATCTTATTTATAAGAACAGCTTATGATACAGTAAAAAGAGAAAAATTAAAAAGGTTTGTTTTGATTTTGTGAGACCAGTTCTTACTCTGTAGCCAAGGCTAGCCTAAAATTCACTATGTACCCCAGGTAGGCCTGGAACTCATAGGAATTCTCCTGGGCCTGTCTCTCAATACTAGGATTGGAGGTGAAGATCAGTGTTGACAGAGATGCTAAGTAAAGCTGATGAAGAGTCTAGCCTGAGGCTGACTCCCTCCACTGTCGCTCTCCAAATGTGCACTTCTGTCAGTACATCCGAGCCAGCCACAGAGCCGCCACGTGCTTTTCATAATAGCTTCAGATCGACAACATGGCTAGCATGCCAGATAAGAGGAAGTGTTGGGGAAAAAAGAGGTTTTAAAGAGAAGAGGGAAGAGGAAGGCGGCTTCAACCCACACATGGACCTGAAGAATCACTAAGACACGTTTAGCTTCAGGGAAGTCCGGAGTGTTGTGTTGTAATGTTACGGTGTTACAGTTTAACGTGGAGTGTTGTGTTGTAATGTTACAGTGTTACAGTTTAAGTGGAGTGCTGTGATGTTAGTGTTACAGCTTAACACTTGTAGAATACATTGCACAATGTAAGATGTTCCTCTTAGCCTGCAGCTTACAGCAAATCGACTGCTCTCAGTCAAGAATTCATACTCTCAGGAGTCATCTGGCATCTAACCTACAAACTTCCAGCTACTTTCATCTCTCATCAATTTCTAAATTATAGCTAATTAGCATAATAACTTCTAAAATTGGCCTTTTGCTCTAAAAGATAGTGACTTGTCAAAAAAAATTTTTTTATTGCCAGAAAAACGCTGGGGTGGTATAAATTAACTGGCTTCAAGATAGGTAAATGGGCAAAATATATTCTAGTGCTATGCCCTACTGTTGGATAAAAGAATATAAAATTCTAGCCAGCTCATCTTTGAAGATGTAGTCCCCAAATAATCCCAAGCCCCCAAGCAGAGGATGTTCTTGGTTGCTCATGACAGAGAAACCAAATTGGAGAACACAATCCAATGATCTCAACTGAACTCACCACAGGAAGTGTTTCAAAACATCCAGAGCTCCCAGAGCTTGTATTGCACTTGCTGGGCTTGAACTACGGACTGTTTGGTGGCAGCTCCTGGACACTGTATAAGAACTGCGCTCCTCCCACGAGGTGGTACAGTGAGCCTCACTGCTCACCGTCTCGCTCCCCACATTTCTAACCTCACTAATTTATGAGGTGAAGCCAAACCCCCAGCGGGGCAATATTAGACAGTGAGGACTTTTAGGGTTGAAGAGGTCAAAGGGGTGGGGCCTTTGTGGTGAGGTCAGCACCATTAAACAGGTGATACTAGGGAACTTGCTGTCTCCACGCTTGAACAAAGAAAAGGTCATGTGAGCACTGACCACGCAGCATCTTAATCTCAAAGCTCTAGCCTTCAAACTTGAAGGAAACAACGTTTGTGAGGACGCTAGTATTGTGCTATGATAGCCCACGCTGACTAATACAAGACACCTACATTAATCTTCCTCAGACTAAAAATTTCAAAACATGGAAGCTGTAGTTACCCATTAATCTCACTTCCTTCCCCTCTTCAAGTTCTAGTTTCTAATACAGTGAGAATGAATCACAGCTGGCCCTGCCCCTAAGCCCAGGCCCCGCCCCAAACCCAAGCCCTGCCCCTAAATCCATACTCCCTCTCCTTTCTTCATTTTACCTAACAACTGTCATCCAGCAAATGCTACCCTGCAGTACCCAGTTTCCTTTGTGGCTCACTGCCACCCCATGACTTGCAGCAGCAAACAGATATAAGTTTGAGTGGCTTGTACAATTTCCAGTGTATGTGCCTATGGAGATGGGTGTGCCCTTTATCCAATCCCCACAGCCAGCCATTTGCTATGCACACTGGGTGCAGATGGAGCTGCCATCTTAGGCCATAAAGTAGGAGCACATGTTGAGTTTGGTATAGGAATAAAGACTAAGTTTATGTTGGCCTGAACTCCATACTTAAGTGGGAGAGAAAAGCTTCTACCTTATTTTAGTCATTGTTACATTCTTTTTGCTAAGTATGATTACGTTAAATATGTATTTTTTACATTGAACGCAAGTGCTTTGGAGAGGTCTCTTACCAGGGAAGTTCGGTCAGTCCTCCTTGTACAGCAATAGCGGATTTAACCCTGTTTGCAAATTGAACCGCATCTTCTCCTTCCTGGTTAAATGAGAAAGTTGCACACCTTGACTATGAAGCCTTTAAACACCTCAAAGTGTCTCATAATCGTTTTTATTCATTTTACAATACTAAATACAATACTCAGAAACAGTCCATTTGCTAAGAAAGAAGAAAGGCATGATGGGAAGGATGGAGATACCCAAGGCGTTAGGCAAAGGCTTTCTTGCTTTCGTCTGACTGAATCAAAGACTGCACATCATCTAAGCCTTACCTCTCTGGTCATGGGAGGCATGTACCACACATCGCAGACAATGGCCCAGCTGGTCATTATGCGAAGCAAGTAGCTCACCATGTTGTATTTACTACTGTTCCAGAAGGCATCACCGAACTGGGGGTTATACTGAGAAAAAAAAAGAAAAGATGAGATGTTCCAGCTGTGAATTCCATGTTGGTCTCTCTTCCAAATCAGTGTCTTTTAGGAGGTGAGACAAATGGGCCTCTCAGACCCCAAGAGAATTCACTTTACTTGACAGAATTTTTCACAAGAACTAAGCTAATCGCAATAATGTCTATTAGTGCCAATGGCTTTGCTAAAGAGCCCAGAGTGCTACACAGAGAACTCTTCTCATGACTCCAAAATATGTGACTCCACACTTAACTAGAAAGTCAACGAAAGCAGAGATCAATCAGATTAGCCCACCATTGTTTCCTTACACAACCTCCACATAGCCATGCTGTCTGTCTGTCCATCTACCTACCAGCTATGTCGTTCTGTATCTATGCATCTGTCTACCTATCTCTGTATCTAAATCTCTACCTACCATCTCTGCATCTATCACCTATCAATGCAAGTATCTAGCATCTATCAATTGTCAATTATCTAAATTGAGCACAAAATATACTGTACAAAGAGCCAAAGAAGCAAAATACACAATTGTTCTTCATTCCTGCAAGTTTTAAGTTTGTAACAATATCAAATAAAGTTAACACTCCAATGCCACTCCCCTTTAAAATAAAAATAAAATAAACTTTAGCTTTACCTTTATTGCCACTGGATAGATGGTTCCTCCAATTTCAAAGCTTCCCTTTTTAAACATCATGACCGAAGTATTGTTGATGCAGGTACCTGGCAGAGTGGAAAGGAAGTGAGCCACTTTTTAAAAACAAATTTTAAAGGGAATTGCTTTAAAAATTGCTACATTGTGTGTGTGTGTGTGTGTGTGTGTGTGTGTGTGTGTGTATCTGGAGGTCAGAGGACAATGTAAGAGAACCATCATCTTCATCCACCTTGTGGGTCCCAGAACTTGAATTTGGGCAAACTCCCCAACCTACTGGCCCAGGAATTACTTTTCTATAATTTAAAATATGATCAAAGCTGTATATACTTTAATGCTGCTTTACAAGTCAACCCCTGCTTAAAGAACAATAAAAAAAACTTGAGCAATGTTAACTACAAACTCTCTCTTTGCCATTAAAAGCTCAGCAACAACTCCATCATCAACTTATCAATTGGTGATTTCAGTACATTCCACAGCTAAATAGTCATAGTCCATGCTATTTAATACCTTTATGGAAAAATTACTTTAAAAATCAAATAGGTTCTGTGACTCATCAGAAAGCAGGAAATGAGAAAATATCCCCTCCTCTCAGATAAGGAGACAGTTCTAGAACATTCCTCAGATGGCTTGTAGCTGCCTGCTATAGCTTGCTAGTAGTCTCTGTTCTTACCTTCTGGGAAGATTAGAATGGGTAACTTTTTCTTATCAGTGATGTGTTCTCTTAATCTGTAAGAAAAAAATAAAGAATAAATCTACCTTGGGAAGCAAAGAAATAAGAGTCCTTGTTCTTCATATCCTGCTAGTAGGAAAAAAAAGCCCTAAGAAGAGAAATAAGAGATAAAAGGCAAATGGAGACTGGAAACCAGCTTGCTCTCATTTTCTCTAATTCTGGGTGCAGTGGTAACCTCAGCTACTTTGTTTGTTTGTAACCAGGTCTCATTAGCTCGGGCTAGCCTTAAACTTTCTATGTAGTCAAGAATGACCTTCCTGACCTTCCTGTTTCAACTTTCCAAGTTCTGGGACTACAGGTAAGCACTACCAAGCCCAAATCTTCTCCGGACAGGCATGTGGTGATAGTTCCTTATATGAAGGGGGGGCAATTCTGAGCATAGTAATTGGTCTGTATTATGGCCATTAAGTAAGAAAGGCCATACACACCAGATGAGGGCATCAGATCCCTCATTACAGATGGTTGTGAGCCACCATGTGGTTGCTGGGAATTGAACTCAGGACCTCTGGAAGAGCCATCAGTGCTCTTAACTGCTGAGCCATCGCTCTAGCCCCAGACTACAGAATTCTTCAGTCACTCCTATTAACTGCAGACAAATCCAGCTGCAAACGTTAAGTTTGCATGACTTTGTTTCCACTTTAATAATCTGCCTCCCACCCCATACTTTTGGCCAAAAGACCCAAGTCAATCAGCTTTTCCAACAAAGGCCAAAAAACCTGGCCGTTTACCTCTTAGTCACAAGATGTCTGTCCTTTATTTCTGAGCGCTCAAACCAGACATGAGGACAAGCCTTAACCATGGCTCGCTGAATGATCCCCATCAATCCACCGTGAACCTGTCCGACCTAGACAATCAGGAGAAACAGAGAGGCATAAAGGCCTGGCCACCAAAAAAGGTTAGGGGTCTGTCTGAGGGAAGGAAAGGGGATCAATACATTCCTAGTCTCTGCTCAAAGCAAGACTGTATGCCTTCTGTTGATGGCTAAGTCCTAAAACTAATCAAAGGATTGGCAAAGCCAAACAAGAGTCAAATATGCTCTTTAACAGCACACTGTAAGTTCAACTCATTTTGCTCCGCTGACTGTCCGGGAACTCTGAAGAGCAGAGATCCCTCAACTTCATCAAGATTGAGGAAATAAAAGTTAGAGCTACAGTGAACTATGCTTTTGAAATGCACCCAAATAACAAGGATTAAGCACTTGACTGCACACCCTGATTCAAGGCTTTGGGACGGGCACTCTCACACCTTGCTAGGGAAAGAAATGAGGAAGACATTTAACAGCTCTCAAGATTACATATTTAATTATCCTTCATTTCAATCACTTCTCTTCTAGGAATTCTCCCTGGAAATACGGCATTGGTAAAATGAAAATACATTATCAAAAAATTATGAGCTATAATATTGTTTATTGTTGTAAAATCTTGAAAACTGCTTAAGTGTCTAAATGGATAAAGACAGATGGGTAAACAATAGTGTCAATCTCAGTAGAGTGTATGTGTGTGTGTGTGTGTGTGTGTATGCATATGTGTGTGCATGTGTATGTATATGTGTGTATATGTGTACATGTGAATGTGTGCATATGAATGTCTGTGCGCACACAGGTATACACATGCACATCTACAACAGAATATTGTGCAACTGTCCAGAGGACGAAGCTGACCCCCTAGGACAGATAAGGAGTGCTGACTTCCAGAATACAGTGTTAAACAACAAAGACGAAAGAACAGATTGAGTGTGTTGTCTTTTGGGCTAGAAGAAACGTAATACATTTTTACTCTTTTAGCCTTTCAAGAAGAAATAATTGATTACAACCCAACCTTGGGAACCTACAAAGGAAGAGACCAACAACAGTCTGAGATCATCAGTTTCAAGTGTATTATAATCAATTCTTTGTGGGCCAGAGAACAGAAGAAACGGGGTGTGGTCTCAGAAACACAGCTCATAATTAACCAGTTGCTGTGGTTTGAACATGTTCCCCAGAACTCCTGCACCAGAAACTCAGTTCCCAATATAACAGTGTTGGAGAAAGGACATAATTAATGTGAAAGGTCTGGATGACAGCTCTGCTCAAATGAACAAATCAAAGCCTCTATAAATGGACACTTACTGAAGCTAGAGAGATGGCTCAGCAGTTAAGAGCACTTGCTGCTCTTGTAGAGGTTTTAGAGGATAAACTGTAACTGCTGTCTAGTCATAGAAAATCCAGTGCCTTCGTTGCAAGCTTTTGCTGCTTCTTCCCACTCTTTATCCCACCCCACCCCCACTTCACCCACTATCACTAGGTGAGAGAGAAATGAGGATAGAAGAGAGACAGAGATCTATGAATCTAATTTGTTTTCTCTTTGAAAAAGATTACTAACAAACTGCAACCAACCCACCAACCCCACTTCTCAGGGACCTAGCATTTATAGACCCTCTGAAAATTCCCAGAATCCCAAATGTCACACAATCACAGAAACTATCTGCAGCTGGCAAAACCACACCTCTACTAGAGCATGAGACAAATCATAGTCAACTGCTGCAAGGCTGACCCCCATAGCTGAGATTAAAACAAAAAATTATTCTTATAATATCTCTGTGGTTTCTGAAGAAGCTGAAAATACAGAATTCTCACTACAGCCTTCTTCTGGCCTGCTAGGGAGTTGCAAGCACATGACACACAGACATGCCTACGGTCAAGACATTCACACACATAAAATATAAATATCTTTACAAAGGGAGAGGGCTCTTGGGAGCAGACCCTCCTCTTACAATTCCAATCCTTCTGATATATAAAGACATGACAGTCAGCTCCTCACTACAGGTCTTCACACAAGACTCTTCAGCCTGTCATGAACTAATAAATTCTGGTCCCTACAAATGACCCCATCTGCAGTTTAGCACGAGACAGATCTGCTGCCTAGATATCTGCCTCCCATCTGCAATGAAATCTCAGGCCTGACTTAACTGTGTCACGGAGAAAATCAAATGCAGTGGATGGGAAGCACAAGTCAGCATGTATCAAAGATTGATACATTGTGTCCTGGCCTGGGCTGAGGTTCTCCTGAGGGCTGCCATGGGTGGCGATTGCAGTGGATGGGGGGATACCTAAATACCAAAATTATATACATAATTGTGGTTTTATGACACATATGTATGCTGTTTTACAGTTTTAATTTTTCAAAGTATATAACTATCAATTGATTGCTAACCTATAAAAGGACAAAGAACCAATTCCCATCACTTTTTTTTTAAAGTTGACAAAAAAAAAAATCCATTGGGTTCAAGTACATATATTAAAACGTATTTGTCTGAAAGTTATGTGTTCTGAAAACTTTATTTCACATACTTATTTACCTTGATGGGGAAATGAGCATGTGTGTTAGGGTTTTACTGTGTAGCCCTCAGTGGCCTGGAACAGGATATGTAGTCCAGGCTGACTTCAAACTTACAGCTATCCTCCTGCCTCTCTCTCTCTCCCGAGTGCTAGGATTATAAGAATATGCCACCATGTCCAGCCTGCACATTTATTTTAGACAGTTTTATTTTTTTTCTTTTCTGACAGTACTGGGGATAGATCCCAGGGCTTCACATGTGCTGGGCAAATATTCTACCACTGGGTCACATCTGCCTGCAGCCACGGAACTTACAATTTTAGACATATCAAACATGTACCAGTGAGTGGTAATTTTTAAAAAGGCCTTGTTGGCCATACAAACTGTGGTGGATGGGATATGCTTGACCTAGGGAGTGGCACCATTAAGAGATGCGGCCTTGTTAGAAGAAGTGTATCGCTGTGTGCGTGGGCATTAAGACTCTCATCCTAGCTGCCTGGAAGCCAGTCTCCTAGCAGCCTTCAGATGAAGATATAGAACTCTCAGCTCCTCCTGTACCATGCCTGCCTGGATGCTGCCATGTTCCCACCTTGATGATAATGGACTGAAGCTCTAAACCTGTAAGCCAGCCCCAGTTAAATGCTGTCCTTATGAGAGTTGCCTTGGTTATGATGTCTGTTCACAGCAATGGAAACCCTAACTAAGACACAACCCATGGATAGTGAAAGCCAGTATATACACTGGCGGTCCCACTGACTCACGGCACACACCTAACCTAAAAGCCTGCCAAGGCTCTCCCAGAAAATCATCCCACACCACCACGGCCAATCTGGAAAACTGACCAGTGGGCATACCGTCCTCACAGCCCAACCCATAACCTACAACCCACACCAGCGAGACTAGGAGGAGATCCCGGGACCTGCACCCAGCCATCCCGTCCCATGCACCACCTAAGGAATGCACTTAACCGGTGAGCAGAAAAGGGAGCTCTAGTTGGCATATGAGCTTCCTTTGCCCAGCCGAGGAAATGCCAAAGCAAACCTGTCAGAGCAACAGAAAACAAGATAGAGGGGAAGCATCGGAATGTGGTTTCTCTTCACACCCGGCACAGGGCACTTGGGGATGTGGTTTTGCCGTGGACTCTGTGGTTGCTGTTAAATTTTCTGCTCTTTCCTTTCTCTTCTTTGGAGACTATAGACAAATCTGAGAACTGTGGCAAACACACACTCTGGCTTCCTTGCTAGATCATCATTAAAGAAACGGGTTCTTTTTTTAATTGCACTTATCTTTCTGAAGAGAAAACTAATTGGTTGGCAGGGATCTCTGAAGAGGATGACTTTAATTTTTACAGTATAAGTAAACACTGGCTTGGATGTTCAGAGCAAGATGAAATCAACTTTACAACGCTCTGCCAGAGGAGACTAGCATTTCAGTGAGTTGCTCCTCGGCTATCACAGCAATTCTCTTTGCATTGTTGGTTCCTCATGGCCAACCTGCATGCTATGACAGACTTCCTAGTTTGCAATCAAGCACGCACACATACATGAAACACTAACAGGCTGCTCTTACCATGGCATAACATCCATCCGTTGCCAAGATTAAGACATCGATGGGAGAGGTGTGATTGGCAACACAGATGCCTCCCTTCTGGGGTCTGTACTGTCTGCAATTAAAACAACAGTAAGCACTACACCTCAGGAAACACTTGATAGTTTACAGAACAGCTTGCACAGACTTGCGCAATGATGACAACATTATTTAATAACATTAAGATTAAAAAAATTTCAAAAACAATCACATTCATTTTAATTTAGCAGATGACTTTGCCTAGCGACTTGTATTTTATGAACAGAATTAAGTATTTTATCTTAGGAACCAGGGAGAGAATTTTAGAAACAGGGAGACTAAGCATGGCCAAGTCTCCAAAAGGCTCCTGCCACCAGCATCCTCTTCAAAACAGACAGATCCAACTCAAAGCCTGACTTTGAACCACCCTTAGCAACCAGATGCAGAGCATCCACTATTCATCTATCCAATACGATATGGGTGCCCACACCCCAGGAATCACGGATGAGAGAAGCGCACGTACCCCACTCAGCACAGCTGTCTGTGAACACTACTCAGTGTTAATTATTATACTCCTTCTGAAAGCACAAGGCTTGGTTATGTCTGAGGCACCTCAAAAGGCAATGGGGAACACAGAATAAGCGCTCAGATCCCGCATGCTGCCTCCCCACCTCCTCACAGTCCTTGTCACCCCGGCAGTATCTGTCTGAAGCAGGGCAGCCAGGCACCAGACACTCACTTGTTATGATAATGGATGGTGCCAGACAGGGACCGAACACAGATCCTGCAGCAGGTCAGGTGCACCAGTTCGCTCAGCCAGTTTTTGAGACTGAAGGAAAAAGAAGCCATTTTTATTATTTGTTCTCGGTACTCCTCAGGAACGGCATCCTGCGCTCTGCTACACTGAGCAGCAGCTTGATGCTTGCAGGCGCAGTGATGCATTTGCTATTAAAGGCCCAAAGGGTGCCAGGAGAATTAGATCAAATTCTAGAGGAAGTAGCGTCCACCCTGCTAGACTATAAGAAAGTTCCAGCCAAGGGCAGCTGAGGTTCTAAGGCTGCCTGTGACTGAGTCTCTCTCTGTCTCTGTCTCTGTCTGTCTGTCTCTCTCCCTCCCTCCCTCCCTCCTTCCCTCCCTCCCTCCAGGTCTGAGGCTTTCTCCCTCCCTCTGGGTCCCTCACTCCACTTTCTTTTATCCCTTCATTACTCCTTTGGAAAAAAAATGTCCAGTTTGAACTAAAGTATGATGAAAAATCAAATAAAAGCTATGAAGATGAAGTAAGAATTCTCAAAAATCACTTTAGACCATAAAATTAATGAGAAGTCTACAATTGCTAACTTTGTGGACACAGCTAGGGAAAGAAGACAGTCCTACTTATGGCTGGATAGAAGGAGACAGGTCCGTCACCTGCTGTCTGGGAGCTGGCCAACCAGTGTAGTTCCTATAATCAGCAAGCTGATCCCAATGAAAGCCAGGGTAACCCTGAAAGAGAAAAGAAAGGCTACTGCAAACATTCACCAAATAGCAGGACTGTAGCCTGAAGAAGTCACTCATAGGCTCGTAACAGTGACACTGCAATTTGTAGAGCATTATGGTGCACGGCAGCAATGAAAAGGGTTAGTGAATCTATCAGTTCTGACATGATTCTACAGATTGTTCTATGATACGTTCTGAGAGGAAGATAAAAAGATATCAGGTTCTTATAACTATTCTGTGGAGACACACACTGGTAATCACAGCACTTGGGAGACAAAGGCAGGAGAACTGGGCGTTCAAAATCATTCTGGCCTACATAGCAAGTTCAAGGCCATCCTGGGTTTCAAGAACCTATCTTAAAAAGGGCACCAAATAAACAAAAGAAATTAAAGCCTCTAGTATTTCCTTCCCAAATGTCAGTGGATAACCTGTGCATCTTCAGGCTTTGGCAGCACTGGGTTAAGGTTCTAACAGCAGTGTACATGCAGTCCAGAATGTCACTGTTTATCACAGCTTCAGCAATTCCCAAAAGACAGTCTAAGCCACAGTGGTGCTAGGACACGAGGGAATGTACACACAGTCATTCTCCCCCCAACCTCTTTCTACCTATGCCCCACCTCCCTCCCTCCCTCCCTCCCTCCCTCTGTCTCTCTCCTTCCCTCTCTCTTCCTTTTTCCCTCTCTCCCTCTCTCTCTCTCTCTCTCTCTCTCTCTCTCTCTCTCTCTCTCTCTCTCTCACACACACACACACACACACACAGAGTTTTGAATGCACATCTTCATTTGGAAGAAAAAACAATGTAAAAGATGTAGATAGTTAACACATTGCTATACCAACACATGATGTGGTGGTGTTTCCTAACTGGCAAGAGGTGGTATCCATCCCACAACACTCTTAAGCAGCCGTTAAATGCATGGTGAGAAGGAAATCTACACTGAATGCACCCTCGAAGCAGGCAGGTGACTTACCTCAGAGGTAGCAGGAAGCAGTAGCGTACCAGGACGCCCAGCACCCACACTATGGTGAGCCTCGGACTGATGTAATGGAAGTTGACATTGGTTCTCGTGAGTAGGTTCCATGATACTAGCTCTTCAGAGGAGAACCTCTGGGTCACCTCATCCTCCACAATGGCTTCCAATCCCTTCTTGGAGAAATAAAACACATCAGAGAGCTCGAAGTCCCTTCCTCGAAGACCAGAGAGCCCTTTCTCCATGGGTGACTCATCTCTTTGGATGATACCTTGAAAGAAAGCATCAGGACATGAGAAAATGCCAGAGGAGCGCAGAACAATTGACCGAAGGGGCGACATTAACTACACAGGATACAGAAAACACGCTTAGCGAGTGACGGGAGATGTTAGAGCAGCAGTCACAGTGGGGACAGATGAAGTCATGGCATCTCCTCCGACAGCCTCGACCCAGTGACCTCATAAAAATTACTTAATAAGAGGCTGGAGTATGTGTTCAGTGACAGAATGTCACTAGCATGTATAAGGCCCTCAGTTCCATCCTCGGTGCTCCCTAAAGTTACTTAATAAGAAAAATACAGCCAGGTATGGCAGTGCATGGCTTTTATACAGGCACTCAGGAAACAGAAATCTGTACGGGTTTGAGGCTAGCCTGGTCTACAAAGTGAATTCTAGGCAAGCCAGAACTACATGAGACCCTGTCTCAAAGCAAACCACAAGCTGTTTCAGAAAGATAAGCAAAGCACAACTGGATTGATAGGTACAACTGTGTGGACAAATAGATACTTTAATAGATACTCTGTTAAATAGATACTTTTGTGTCAGTGAGAGAGTCTAGGGACTGAAATGGTACCAGCACTCTCCTGTCTCCCTTATGTAAAATGGAACGCGCTTGCAGCTGGTTTTAAAAGTCCTACTGAGGACTCTGTATTCCCACCCTTAGCATGTTTCCTACAAGATGTAGGGAAGACATTTACTGCAGCACTCTATCCAAACAGTGATGCACAATGCCACTGTTAGTGAGGCTCTAGTATCAAGTGAACAGAGACAAGAGCTTAAACATATAATGCGATGAAATATATCTATGTAGGAAAAAAACACGAGGAAGAAAACATGGTTCTCTTTGGGCGATGGCATTAGATTTTCTTCTCTACTGAGACTAATTGAAGTTTTCAAAGCCAAATTTACCAGAAATTTGGTAAGACTAGGATGGGGAGACTAGGATGTTTCTTTGGGATGTTTCTTTTTCCTTTTGATTTTCTGAAGGAATGGTAGCAGGATGCACTGGGAGACTGTGCAGAGCCCAGGGAGTCGTGTGTATGTGTGTGTGTGTGTGTGTGTACACGCGTGCATGTGTATGAGTCGTGTGTGTGTGTGTGTGTGTGTGCGCGCGTGCGCGTGCATTGCTGGCATGGCCACAGCTATGTCCACAGACCTGCTGATGTTGGCAAAGCCTTCCTGCTGTGAGGCTCCAAGGATGGCAAAGCCTTTCTCTGCCACCAGCAATCACTTCCTCTCAGCGGATGGATGGCGGCATCCTGAGACTGCCTGCAGAGCCCCACTGCCAACCAACACTAACTACCTCCTCCCTGCGCTGCACAGAATAACCAACCCTGAGCTTCCCTCCATCAGGCCAAGCTTTCCGTATGTCTGCCCACATGTCTGTCCTTCCTACATAGCCCCGGGCAGGTTAACCCCGGCTGCTCTGGGTTCTGGACACAGCCAGGAGGCGAAGGAAGAATGGCTTGAAATTGAAACCCAGGTTGTATTTAAGAGTGTTATCAGCTCCAAGAAAGGGAGGGGAGGGGAGGGGAGGGGAGGGGAGGGGGGTGAGAGAGGGAGAGAGGGAGGGAGGAAGAGAATATGTATGTGGCTTTGCCTAATTGTTTTACCTAATAACTTAATTATAACAATAAAGTTAATCAAAATAATTAGAATAAAGCAAGCTCTTGAATGAGTATTGGGTTGTCTTTTTTTGGTTTTTTGGTTTTGTTAAGATAGATTTATTTATTTATTTGAGTACACTGTAGCTGTACTAATGGTTATGAGCCATCATGTGGTTGCTGGGAATTTGAATTCAGGACCTCTGCTCACTACAGTCGACCCCGCTCTCCCCTGCTTAAAGATTTATTTTATTGTTAGATAGAATAAGTTAGATATAACAATTTTATGGTTAGATATAACAAGATAAAACAAGTACATTGTAGCTGTCTTCAGATGCACCAGAAGAAGTCACCAGATCTCATTACAGATGGTTGTGAGCCACCCTGTGGTTGCTGGCATTTGAACTCGGGACCTTTGGAAGAGCATTCAGTGTTCTTAACCACTGATCCATCTCTCCAGTCCTGTCTTTTTTTTTTTTTTAAGGTAGGTCAACTCTTTCTTGCTTTTAAGCTTTTAATTGGTGGATGGTTCAAAGCAGTGTCCCTACCAAGTCAGCCTCTTGCTCCATGGACTCTGCAATGCCACTCAGGAAGAGTACTCTATCGATGTACTGGCCAACCCCTGGTGGTGCAACAGTTTCATTATTTATATATAATGAAACTTCAATATATAGATTTCTTAAACAGCTACAAGGGGAAGAAAGTACAAGCTATTCAGTATTTCTGAATGAAATACACCAGGGACAGTAGAAACACCTCCTAAAATATCCTTTCTCAGAAAGGCCAAAATTGAGCCAACACAACTTGGTGATGTAACTGAGCTAAAGGATAAGGGCCCTGCCCAGCTCTCCAGACCCACACACCTGACACCCAGGATTTACTCCACCCCAGGACCCAGTTTGTACCCTGCCGGCTCCAATGAAGTGTAACACAATCCTATATTTTTAGTTGAGCAAAAGTATGTGAACAGCTGTGATGGCACAAAATCAACAAAGAATGGATTGGCAGGCTAAACCAAGACGTATAAAATAAAACCAGCAGGAAAATGAACTTCAAAGCCCAGTAAGAGAAAAGGCTGAAAACATGGGAAGAACTTAAGTAGCCTCTGACTGAACGCTCTGAGAGGCACTCAGCTTCACCTAGAGAGGGCTCAACTCCACCACCAGAGGGTAGAACCAAGTGGGCCCAGAACCGGAACCAGCAGGAATACAGTTAGCATAACTGTACTGGGAAACGACTCAGCACTGTGGAGGAGAACCAAACGTCCAGAGTATGTCAGGGATTCCACTCAGAGAAGATCTGTTACAAAGCATGCAATTCATAGAAAGGCTGTGCAGATGGGCCTTCCCATCCAGACACTCTAAACACCTTCCTCTGCCATGTTAGCTTGCTGCTCTAGCTCTGTGTATAGAAATAACTCTAGCAGGGCAGTGGTGGCACACGCCTGTAATCCCTGAGTTTGAGGCCAGCCTGGTCTACAGAGTGAGTTCCAGGACAGCCAGGGCTACACAGAGAGACCCTGTCTCAATCAATCAATCAATCAATCAATCAATAATAACTCTTTCTGGCCCATCTATAAGGAGTTGTACGCAACAGGTTCTTTAGCTCCCAAAAGACATTTCTCCAGGATACTTAATCAGAACAAACACATCACAATCAAAGAGCCCAGCACTAATGCCAGGTTAGTGCCTAATCTTCCTGATTCGGATTTTCACAATGTCCCAAGAAGATCCTTTAAACCAATTTTTTCCTGATCCCAGACTTAATCCAAGCTCCTACATCACATTAACATGTCAAATCTTTTAGCAGCCTTAAATACATAAGCTTCCTACATCTCTCAGGATGTTGTTTTATTTGTTGGCCAGGAACAATAAATGTGTGTGTGTGTGTGTGTGTGTGTGTGTAATCACAATAGGAAAATAAAGACGTTTGTATTGTGAGCTAGCAGGTACTACCTAAGATATAACTTCAATAGTCACACAATGTCTGAAGGTGAATTCTATTGTCAAGTAGGTGTTAAAAAGGTGGTACTACTCAAGTCATCTCTCTTCCTTCCTGAGATATGGTAACTACTGTAGATCAAACATATGCATCCAATCTGCCAAATTATAAACTTCTAACTGAAAAAAAACCTAATGTAATCAATTTACACAATCAACTGCGTGCCAGACAAATTAGAAGTTAGAAAAATAGAGATATTTCTTTGAGCACTAAAAAAGTATTCTAGAAGGAGACCAAAATTTACCACTCATGCACACCCCATAAAATTAATTCTTACACTATCATTAAGAAAACCAGGAGTCCGCGGAGAGATGGCTCCATGGCTGCGTACACTGGCTGCTCTGCTAGAAGATCCAGGTTTCATTTCCAGCACCCACAGGCATCTTACAAGCATCTCTACATAACCCCTTCCAGGGGATCTGACACTCTCAGGGCCTCCCAGGGAGCTAGGCATACATACACACGGTACACGGATATATACACCCAGGTAAAACTCTCATACACATAAAATAATAATTTTTAAAGCGTATTTTTAACAGATTAATCCTGATATTTGAGATTCTCGCACTCCTTAAATTATCACAGATTGATTCTGGGAAATCTTTCCTTTAATTTTACAACTCAGTATCAGAAAATAGTCATGAATATTTGAACTCTGTCCTTATACCAAATGCTCCGGCTGAGCCAACAGAGGCCTTGCTTGGATGAAAAGAAAATTAGAGCCAGCTCTGTGTCTAGTGCAAGAGATTGATTACACAAGCTGCCCATGGCCTCCTGCCTTCAACAAGCCATCGCTACATAAATAACGCCACGTGTGAAAGGCCTGTAGAAATGGAGGCAGAAGCTAAAACCATCTTAACCATAATTAACTCTAAATTAGCTGAGTGAACTTTTGGAATACCAGCCCAGTTATAAATCACACTAGCGTTCTGTCCCCCAGCTATAAAGAGAACTTTCTAAGCCACCCATTAAGAAAATCAGGCCTTCTGCCACCCCAAAGGTGACTAACACAGAAGTAGACCCTTAACCTACTAACATCACGCAGGTCGGAAGTCCATTATCCCAAAGGCTCTCTCACTGAAACCTTGGTTGACCAGAAAGCCAGCTCAGTCAGTCCAGCGGGGGCCTAGCATTTGAAGAGCTGTGGGTTTGATCCCAAACATCACAGAAAAGCCTAAGCAGACCGGGGAGGTGGCCATTCTTCCGCAGGAGGGGCATCAATAACTAGCACCCACTCGGTGGTTCACACTGTAGCTCCAGGCTTGGAAGGACCGATACTGCCTTCTTCCCTCCTTGGGTACCGGGAATAAGTGGTACGCCAACATGCATACAGGCAGAGCCTGAATACACATCAAGTTAAAACTGTAATTTAACGTAAATGTTTGAAGAGTGGAAGTGCAGGCGCAGGTGGGCGGGGTGGGTGGGGTTTAACAGCATGCTCAGCTGCTCTTGAGGTAAGGCCAGGTCTCAAGACCCTGTCTCGAAAAGAATTCTAAAAGTAGGTAATCTCCTATCCTAACATTGTTTTTGTGGAAATATTTAAAAGTAAATCTGGTATGGATCTGTCGAATGTATATTCTCCAATGGAAGGGGATAGCATTCGAACCTTCTGGGAACTGGTAATGTCATTTCTTAATCAAGGTCAGTGTTTCTCAGCCTGTGAGTTTTAACCCCTTGGTGATCAAAAGATTCTTTAACAGGCTTCGCCTAAGACCACTGAAAACACAGATTTTACATTTCAGTTTTTAACAGTAGAAAACTTACAATTATGAAGTAGCAATGAAAATAATTTTACAGTTGGAGTCACCACATGAAGAACTGTTTTTTTTTTTTTTTTCCCCTTTGGTTTTTCGAGACAGGGTTTCTCTGTGTAGCCCTGGTTGTCCTGGAACTCACTCTGTAGACCAGGCTGGCCTCGAACTCACAAATCCGCCTGCCTCTGCCTCCCAGAGTGCTGGGATTATAGGTGTGCACCACCACCAACCGGCATGAAGAACTGTATTAAAGGTTGTAGTATTTGGAAGGTTGAGAACCGCTGATCTAGATGAAAAGTAAATATCTTTGGAAATACAATATACTGTGTGTTTGTAATTCCAGACCTTTCCTACATATGCTGTTCTTCTATTTCAGCCTCCGTTATTGAGCAAGTGGGGCAGAGAGGAGTTTACCAACCCCGAAACCAACTACCAATCCCAAAGCCCTTTTCCTGGTATGAAGGGATCCTCCTGCTTGTGGTGTGAGGACAGGTCCCTCCCTTCAAAAACCCACCTTCCTTCTGACCCACGGATATGCTCTCCGCCTGATTTCAAACACACAGAGAGAAAACAATTACAATGCACAGCTGTATGTTAGAGTTGAAGGGGGGAGGAAGTCCCGCTGGGATTAAAGAACAGAAATACTGAACGCAGAGGGAGTGGCTCAATCGATATCCAGCGACTTATCTGTGGAGACACATTGATCTTATCATTCTCCTCGAAGTCAACTCTCGTGGACCTTGCTGTGTGACTCACTGCACCAGCTACACAGGCACACAGCAGGCCCCAGGTCCACCTTTTCCCATCACTCACCACACCCAAAGTGTCCCCAGGGCCACCAGTCAAGTCTCACCCTCAGGGCTTGGTTAGTTAGGCACCTGGCTCTGCATGCTTCACGGTGCCTCTTAGAGTTCCTAGTAATCACTTCACTCTTTCCTAGGTATTTTTTAGCAGCTAAGAGCACCGACTGCTCTTCTGAAAGGTCCCGAGTTCAAATCCCAACAACCACATGGTGACTCACAACCATCCGTAATGAGAGCTGATGTCCTCTTCTGCGGTGTCTGAAGACAGCTACAGTGTACTTACATATAATAAATAAATAAATCCTTTTTTAAAATCTGTTTTAATGTTTAATGTTATAAATTTAGTTAAGTATAATAATGGAATTAGTGCTCTGATTGTGGTCATTTGATTTTTGTTTGTGAGAGCATCTCGTATCCCAGGCTGACCTTGAATGAAGTCTCTATTCATCTGAGGATGACCTCCTCCGGATCCTCTGACCTCCAGCCTCACACCTGAGATCACAGACATGGGCCACCTTTGCTGGCTTATGCAGTGCTGGGAACTGAACCCAGTGTTCTGTGCATGCTAGGCCATGAGAATATGGGAGACTGTGGTGGCCAAAAGATGCCCAGACCCCTAAAGCTGGGATCACAGTTGTGAGCTGGGTGATGTGGGTGCTGGGAACTGAACTCTGTCCTCTGACCAAGCAGTTAAGTACTCCCCGGAACTGCTGAGTCATCTCTCCAGTCGGGGACTTGATTATACCTATGTGTAAATTCTAAACTTCCATAAAGCATAAAGTTTATATGCTTAATTTACAATTAATTTGAGTTTTAAAAGTAGTTTCACACTCCAAGTACTGTGGGTGGCTGGCACCTAAAATCTCCACAGTGGAGGCTCAGGCAGAAAGATTGAGATTCTGTCTCAAATCAAAACACAAATACTTCCACATGGAAGCCCTAGAAAAAAAAGACATAGGAAACACATGCACCAACTTCGTGATAAGTGCGCTAGTGAGTCTGTGCGAGCATCTCAGAATCACTGAGAAAGGCACTTTCTCATAAAGCTGAGCAGGTAGTTGATTATCCTATGGCCTAAAGATTTGCCAGAATTTCTGTACAACAATGTTCTCAGCGGCTCTGTTCCTAATGGTGAAAAACTAAAAATAACTCAAATGCCAATCACTAGAACCACAAATAAACAAACTATCAGTGTTTGTGTAAAGGAATATACCACACACACACAAAAAAAATGTTTTTTTTAAAAAAACTGCTTCATATGATAAAAGGAAACCTGTAACTAGGCTCCAAGACAGGACAGGAGAGCACACCCTGGGCCCAGGCTGGAGCACGGGCTGGAGCACTGGCTGGATGGAGGGAGAGCACACCCGGAGCCCGGGCTGGGAAGAATGCAGTAAAGGCACAACTTCTCAAATCTTAAATTACCCAAATCTTAAATCTTAACCACGAATGCCCGATCAGTGTGGGAGCTGTAAAAGCCACTAGCAATAGCTGGTTTCAGATATAAACACAAACAAACGGACACCTCAGTATCTTCACGTCTAGGCAAGCCGATAAGCATCTATTATTCTTGAGAGGAAAAAACATACGCAAAAGAGAATCCGCGGGCAGGAGAGCGAGTGGGAGAGAAGCGCACAGCCTGTTCATCTCCTGTCCTGACTGGGCTTCATCCACTGATTCCCAGAGCACTGCCCAGCCCTGTGCGCCTCTCCAGTAACTGAGTGCTGGTCCAGCCGGCAGGAAGGAGGCAAAGGTTCAGTTTCCAACAGGAGGGAGATGTGGAAAATGAGGGAGAGGGCAGGAGGAAGGAAGGGAAAAAGGAAAGGAAGAAGGCAAGGGGGAGGAGGAGGGAGGAAGGGAGGGAAGAGCGAGGGAACAAGGGAGGAAGGAGGAGAGGAAGAAGGGAAGGAAGGAGGAAGAAGGGGAGGAGGGAAGATGGGAGAAAGGAGGAAAGGAAGGAGGGAGGGAGGAGGGAAGGAAAGAGGGAGGGAAGAGAGAAGGAAGGAAGAGGGAAGGAGAGGAGGAAGGAAAGGAAGGAGGAGAGGAAGAGAGAAAGAGTGGAAGAGGGGAGAGGAAGGGGGACTCCCCCCTTCAACTTCCCCTGTGGTGCTCCCAGAGGTGGATCTGCCGTGCTGCCTTCCTGCCCAAGGCTTCTCACCGCTCAGATTCAAGTCCCTACACCTTCAGGAATGGCTCCAGCCCGACCGTACCTCTACCTGCCCCACGCTCTCCTCATCTGATCCTGCTTCTATGACACTTTCAGTCACGAGATCTGAGGAACTGATGCCTGAGCATCAATTCAAATCCATCCAGGAAACAACACAAACCAGAACACCCAACTCCAAACTCCTTCTTCCCCAACTCTGGCCCCCCGTCCTGCACCATCCAAATAGGGTCAGTTCCTGAGCACCTTCCCGTCCCCGGGCTGCTCCTCTCCTGCCTTTGCTCAGCCTCTCCTACCTGATTCCCTTTCCCTCAGGCCAGTAAGAGTTATCACACCAGCACACCACCAAATCTGTGTTCACTCTGAGGTCAGGAACTGCCCTTATTATTATGGGACAGGATGTGGTCTTAACCAATTATATAAGCAACAACAACAACAACAAAAGACCAAGTCGTAGGGAGGCAGAGGCAGGTGGGTCTCTGTGACTCCAAGGCCAATATAGTCTACATTGGGAATTACAAGTGAGCCCACACTATAGAGTAAGACCCTGTCTAAAAAAAAAAAAAAAAAAATGCCAGGGGCTGGCGAGATGGCTCAGTGATTAAGAGCACTGACTGCTCTTCCAGAGGTCCTGAGTTCAGTTCTCAGTAGCCACATGGTGGCTCACAACCATCTGTGATGAGATCAGACTCCCTCTTCTGGTGTGTCTGAAGACAGCGACAGTGTACTCACATAAAATAAATAAATCTTTTTTAAAAAATCTTATTAATCGAAATATGATTTCAAAACTTCAAACCTTATATTGAGCTGGATTGAAGGAGGTAACAGATGTGAGTTTGTTGCATGGAAAGCTGGGTAATCTATGATCCGACCGCCTGCCAGCACCACACCATGACACTAAGATCCCGTGGGCTTGGTCAGCGTAAGCAAGATTACAAAAGCACACACTGATTTAGATATACAAACTCCATCACACAGGCTGATGACAACGCGTTAGTCGGCAGAAATGAGGAAGTGAGCTCAATCAAGCAGAACCAACCATGCCAATGTCAAGGCAGATGCAGAGAGAGGAAGGGCCCTAAAGACATGACGGAAGTCACACCGCATTCCATTGGAATGCCTTGCAAAAGCTTTAATCTTGCGCTGGGTTTGTTGAAACCAGGTTTCCTGTGTAGGTTAGGCTGGCTTTGAACTCGCAGAGATCTGCCTGCCTCTGCCTCCCAGTTACTGGGATGAAAGGCATACACCACCATAATTCATAACTTGAATTGCTTTATGTATTCAAGCAAGTAACCAAAACATGTCTGCTTTACCTATTCTCACCTCATTTCTTTTATTTTTTTAAATTTATTTATTATATGTGAGTACACTGTAGCTGTCTTCAGACACTCCAGAAGACGGCATCAGATCCCATTACAGATGGTTGTGAGCCACCATGTGGTTGCTGGGATTTGAACTCAGGACCCTCAGAAGAGCAGTGGGTGGTCTTAACTGTTGAGCCATCTCTCCAGCCCTCAACTTATCTCTTAGCATCTCTCTCTCTCTCCTCTCTCTCTCTCCACAACTCTACAATCCAAGAGAAAACTGAAACTGTACCTCAGAGGTATGTGAGTGCAGCCTATGCAAGGTCTTAAGTTCCATGTGTTCCTCCAAACCCAAGAGAGCATCACGGGCTGTAACAGGGGTACCGTCATCGCCATGACTTGAAAGTAATTTCATTTACTACACATATTGCATTGTCCCCAAAGTAAGTTAACTTTTTTATAAAAGCCATAGTCCCGTTCCTCTGTGATGTCATCACTACACAGTATGTTGTTCAATAGACTGAAATATGGAAGGGCCAGAGGGTGTCACTGTCACCCCCTGCATCCTGATGCTGCAGGCTGCCTCCTTCCCCAGGTGAAGCGAGCCGGTCCATGCTGCGGGCACCAGGAGCTCAGGAGCTCAGGAGCAGTCACCTCGTCCCAGAGGCCTTACACCCTACTCTCTCCTCCTGATATTGGTCACTACTGTCTCTGAGGAATCACAGATGTAAGGGGTGTGTTCACTCTGCTCCTAGAGGGGCTGTCTTTTGAAAATGGAATAGTCCAGGTGGTCAATATTCCCCATAGCTATTCTAAGTTCTGGAGTAAACAGAACTTTGAGGGAGACATGCTGGGGAACCCTGCATCTGACCTAGGAGAGCGAGTGGCCCTCTCTCCCACTGCTCTGAGATTTCCACACAAACAAACGGGAAGGACCCAGACTGAGGTTCACCCTTCACCAGACCATCCACACATCGCGGGCTTCTTCCCACTGTAACGCAAGCAAAGGTT
The DNA here is from genome assembly GCF_947179515.1 of Apodemus sylvaticus. Taxonomy (NCBI): domain Eukaryota; kingdom Metazoa; phylum Chordata; class Mammalia; order Rodentia; family Muridae; genus Apodemus; species Apodemus sylvaticus. The sequence continues at coordinate 9,008,416 of NC_067482.1, forward strand.
TCTCTTTAGGCCCCAAACCATTGGGCACTCCTTTCCTGAGCTGAAGAGCACCTCTCTGATCACAGAAGCACACCTCAGGTGCCCTACCTTCTCTGGGCACACCTGCTTTGACACTGACTCCTCTTCTTGCTTTATTTGTTGGGGGAGGGGGGATGGAGTGAGTTTAACCAAGAGCTTCAGAGAGAAAAAGAGAGGTGTGAAATGCCACAAGTCTCTTAGAGAAAAGGAAAAAGAACTGAATATCTTTGTGGCTTCCTAGACTTAAGGAACAAGTGACCCACCTCCTTCACGAAACCCAATCATTGCAGAGATAAACACAGCCCACACAAGAATCTTAAATTTTGCCATGCAGTGGTGGTACAAGACTTTAATCCCAGCACTTGGGAGGCAGAGGCAGGCAGATTTCTGAGTTCAAGGCCAGCCTGGTCTACAGAGTGACTTCCAGGACAGCCAAGGCTACACAGAGAAACCCTGTCTCAGGAAAAGTGAGGGGGGGGGGGGGAGAATCTTAAATTTTTCATAGAGAATTTATTCCAACCAAGTCAACCAGGAACTATAAATGTTCCTGGACTGGAAAGATGGCTCAGTGGTAAAGGGTGCTTGCTGTGCTTCTAGAAGATCAGAGTTCAGACCCCAGTGCCCATGCAGGTGTAACTCACAACTGCTTAACTCCAGCTCTGGGGACTCTGCTGCCCTCTTCTGGCCTATGAGAGCACCTGCACTCGTGTGCACATATCCACACACAATTTCAAAACAAAGTTTAACATAATTGTGATGTAGGTAGGCATATGCACAGGAGTCCAAGTGCTTGTAGGGCCAAGTCATCAGATTGATTCCTTGAGGCTGGAGGAAGGAGCAGGTGGTTGTGCAGTGCCGGATGTGAGTGCTAAGAACCAAACAGTTCCTCTTTGAAAGCAATACACACTCGACGAGTAGTGAGCCATCTCCCCAGCCCAGATTCTTTTTTAAAATACAAAGTTTCTTTATTTAGCAAAGGTCACAATTCTCAGCTGTCTAATGTACTAACCTGGTCTGGTGTTCTGATCATTTTTAACCAATAAGGAGATTTCCCTACATACAATTTAATGATTTGATTTTGACTTAAGCCACCATTTCATCTTGAAGAAATGTAAAGTTTGCTTCCCCTAATAGCTAAATAGTTATACAACTTTAAGGTGTAATCCGCACCCATTAGTGACTAAGTCCCACCTACTCTAAAACAAAGTTCCACTAAGCTCCGCCCACTAGTGGATCTCTCCTTTTCTCCTGGATTTGATAAACAGCCATCTCAGGTCCTGTTCATTTCTGTTTTGCTGTGTGTGTGTGTGTGTGTGTGTGTGTGTGTGTGAAATGAAGTACTTAAGAACTATTATTCTCAAATTAATTTTATGTATACATTTCTGGAATTTAATGACACATTGCCTGGTTCTCATTAATACTTAGGTAAACACCACCCCACATAGAAGCTAAGTTATGTAAACACACACACCCACAGTGCAGCCAACGATTACTAGGTACGAGGAGACTGACACGTGGCAGCAATGCTTCTCAGTAGGGATGGCTGAAGCAGCCTATTACTGCACATCTGAACCTCCAGGCTCTGGAGGCTCAAGTAGCCTGTCATTGCATGCCATCTGCATGTTTCTAGGTTCTAGCTTTGCCTTGTTTTTCACCAGTAGCTATTTTTCTTCCTCTGACATTTTGTAGCAAGCCTTTATTATGTAATCAAGCGTCATTGCTAGAGCATCAGTAAACTCATTGGCGGTTGGGAGGTCAAGAGACTAGAATGCCTGTCCTGGATGCTCACCTAACATTGCAGCTGAGCCAGCTCAGTCACCTGGGCAAGGGAATCATACCTAGGAAGGCAGGCTTATCTTAAACCATGCTAAAGAGACAGGTGGGATAAATTCCCCATTTAATGAGTGAGATCCTATCTTTTTCTTCCCTGAAATCCAATCCCTACAAATCACACAGCCATAAGCTGCTTCTGAGTCTTGACTCGGACAGAGACAACTACTACTTCTACTTCTACTACTTCTACTTCTTCTACTTCTTCTTCCTCCTCCTCCTTCTTCCTCCTCCTCCTTCTTCCTCCTCCTCCACCTTCTTCTTCCTTCCTCTTCTTCTTCTTCTTTCTTCTTCTTCTTTTTCTTCTTTTTTCCTCTTCTTCCTTCCTCCTCTTCTTTTTCTCCTTTTTTTCTTCTTCTTTCTTCCTCTTCTTTTTCTTCCTTTTTTTCTTCTTCTTTCTTCCTCTTCTTTTTCTTCTTCTTCTTCCTTCTTCTTTTTCTTTTCCTCCTCCTCTTCCTCCTCTTCCTTCTTCAGCCTCCTCTTCCTCTTCCTCCTCCACTTCTTTTTTTCCATCTTTCTTCCAGATGCTGACCAGAACCCAAGTATGTTTTCTTTATGAGACTTTGTCTTCCTTTCTCTTTTTATAAAGTTGCCTGTGCCTCCCTGCTCTGTGGCTGCTTGTCTGACGTGCATCATGGCTTGAACAGCCTGGCTATTTTTCCTTTTGTCTCCATTCTCCTCCTCTAAGCAACTACTGAGACTTAACAGCTTGTCTGCCTGCTGCTCTGTGGTGTTTTTCTTTTCAACTCTAAAATTGTTGTCCAGTTCCCATTTAAATCTACTCTTCTCCCCCCCCAATACACACACACACACACACATACACACACACACACACACACACACACACACACACACACACAGGTGACTAGAGAGCCCTAATGCTTTAGGGAAGAGAATCAAATGGTGCCCTTGGAGACCAGAAGATCCCACAGACCTAAAATTACCATGATTGAGAGCCACCTTGTGGGTGCTCGGAATAGAACCAAGGTCTTCTGCAAGAACAACCAGTGCTATTAACTGCCATCTCTCCAGCCCTTGAGTCCATTCTTAAATTAATTTATCAATAAGACTAAAAACCTGGAGAGGGGACTCCAGTGTCCCCTGTATGATCATCCTTGAGTAAAGTAGGTAAAATGATGTCCCCAGTCCAATGGCTCACTTATCAAAATCATCCAGATTTATTTTAACTATTTTTAGTAAGTTTAGAATCCAGGGCCTTTTATAGTGAGAAACCCAGTGCCTTTGCATGTTAAGCACATGCTATAGTAAGTAAGGAACCCAGGGTCTTTGCATGTTAAGCACGTGTTTTACCACGTAGCTGCACTCCCAGGTCCCAAGATGACTTCAAATTCTGTGGTTCCCTGTATTGTTTAAAAACGTGGTTAATTTTAAGAGCATGCAATAAACTACATTGTACTTTCAACTATGTCAAGCTCATCAATATAACCTCCAGCAATGAAACCAAGTATGTGCCAAAACCCAGGTAAGCTACGAGTTGGTGACATCATCTACAAGGTAGAACAAGGACTCCACCAGGAGAGCCAGCTCCACATTAGCTAACAGAACCTGTCTGCTAGACTATAAGTGCTGAGGACATTGTGGTGTAGTGACCAATCTCATCAACTAGGGTGTCTCCAGGGTGATGGTGAATGGGGGTGTATGTTGGCTTTGTCCCTTGAGATGAAAAGACTCAAATGCTTAATTCCAATAATGTAGCTTCTATAGGCCAATTTTAACACAGTCTGTACATCTGTCAAGAACAACCAACCACATACACATATATCAAACAAACATATCACGCACACACATATCACACACATCATACAGATACCATGTACACACACATCACATACATATATCACATCACACACCACACACATGTATCACACACACACCATACACATCATATACATATATCTTACACACACATCATACACATATCATATCACACACACACACACAGGTCACACATACACACATTTTTTATGATAGCCATTTTCTGTTGGTGTCCTTTGGTTTTCAAGACCAATATAAAACTACTGTTATAGAATAAATGGTTATGTACACATAAACTCCACACATTGGACTCTAATCCCCACTATGAAAGTATGAAAAGATGGGTCATTTGGGAGTTGATTAAGTCATGAGACATCCTTGGGAATGTCCCTCAGGGATCTGGGGGATGGCAAGCCTGAGACTCAGTTCAGATCCCAGAGCTGGACAGTCAAGGACTCCGATCCCAGCAAAGATTCCTGGGCCCACTAGCTAGTCACACTGGATGGTGGCTGCTTCAGTGAGTGGCCCTGTCTCAAAAACTAGGTTGGAGACAACTGAGGAAGTTGCTTAACATTGACCTCTATCTTCACATGTAGCCACACGTGCGGGCACATGCACGCACACACACGCATGCAACGCACACAACACACGCACACACTAATAGTAATATAAAAATAATTAAAGACCTCAGAAAACTCCCTTACCCCTTCTGCCGCTTAAGGGCATAGCAATAAAGTTCTTGTCTATGACCCATGAACTGAAATACCTCTGGAAATAAGAAAAATAAATGTCTATTGCTTCTAAACCATTCAAACTATCACATTCTATTATATAAGCCAAAATATACTAAAACTTATGCTAAGATAGAAGTAGTAGAAATCTACTCTTATTGAAAACAGTAGCCGAGAAAAGTCTCTTTCCGTTTTAGTCATCATATGTTCTATGAAGGATATTTATAAAACCACCAATGGTGACCATAAAAGGAGGAGTTCTTTAACCCAAATATGAGCATTATTTATGGAATTAGCCCCGTGTTTTGAAGCATGAAAGAAAGGGGTGGGTTATAATCAGTTGTCAACACCACAGCGAAACCAAAAAGCATTTGGATTAAATTCCAATTTAACAACTCATTCAATAACGCTGGCTGACAGCCCACACCAAATGTGTTGATTGATACATTAACTCAATTAGACAAGAAATTCCACAACATGGAAACATCTGTAAAGGTCCCTTGCAGAATGACCCAGCAAATCAATAAAAAAAAAAAAAATGGACTTTATGGTCTAGCACATCTGTAGCATTCCTCAACTGCCAAATGAAAAAAAAAAAAACAAAACATTTTTTTGAGAGAGAGAGAGAAACAGGGTCTGAGTTCTGGCTAGCCTGGACCTCACTGTGTTGACCAAGATGGCCTCAAACTCACCTGAGAGCCTAACGCTAAATGTCTTTTTGAAACAGGCTCTTTCTGTAGCCCTGACTGTCCTGGAATTCGGTGTAGACCAAGCTGGCTTGGAACTCAGAAATCTGTCTGCCTCTACCTCCCAAGTGCTGGAATTGAAGGTATGGAGTCAAATCAGATATAAGTGGTTATGAGTTGAGTCTCACAAAACCACTTCAGGTGACCACATCAATTCTGAAGCCTCTGACACTTCTAACGAAGAGGCTATACTAGGGATAGCCAAAATCAATCCCTTCTCAGGGTTCAGCCATCTGCAGGAATGACCAGGGAACCAAGATAATGCCCTACCTGTGAGTGCCTGTTACTAGAGGTACAGTTTAAAGGATGCACATGAACGGCCAGAGGAAGAAACACATAGGGCAAGGTTCAGAAGGGCCTCAAGCATGGGCAAGTCTGGAATAGGATATGCCTCCAGGGAGTCCTGTAAACCCTGTTCGTTGGAGATTTGTGGAGGCCTCATTAGATAGGCATAATTAATTAGATATTAGCTATGCGTGATAACTGTAGCCATTAGTTTTGGTAGGAGTTTGAATGAGAACGGTCCCCCATAAACTCAGGCATCTGAACCGTCAGTTCCCAGTTGGCGGCACTGTTCAGGAAAGCTTATAACGCAGCACTCTGATGGAAGACACATGTCCCTGGGGCTGGGCTGAGCGTTTAAAGCTTTATACCCTGATTCCAGTTCACTCTCTGCTTCACGCTTGCTGTTCCAGACATGATCTCAGGCTCCTGCGTGCCTGACACGTTCTGCCGTGCCTCCCTGCCTTGACAGATTCTTATCGCTCTGAAACAGTAAGGCCCAAATAGAATCTTCTTTCTCTAAGTTGCCCTGGTCTCGGTTTAACTATCACAGTCCCTATCCCCTAAAGTTGGGTCAAAGGTCATCAGCCCCACCCTGAAGCTATGCCACCATCCATTCCGTTGGATGCGATTGTCAGGGGTTCTCAAGATTGGATACTAACATCAGAGAAGGGTGGAGGTGGGGTGTAAGGGGAGGTTCTGATACTAAGGTCTAGTTCCCTAATTGGTTCTTGATTTGTAGATTAAAAAAAAATCAGGAGCCAATTGCTGGGCAGAAGGTACAGGTGGGACTTCTGGGTCCTAAGAGGAAAAGGAGTCACAGGGAAGGAAAGAAGAGGCTTTCTTCTGCCATGTTTTGGAGGAGGAAGGACACTGCAATCATGCTAGGCCTCGGGAGAGCTAGGGCCTTCAGCCTCCGCTAAAGGCAGGTTGCCAAAGATGTCTGGCATGGACTAGGTGGGACAAACCACTAAGATGAGGGCAGGAGGAGAAGCGGAGATAACAAATGGTTAAGGGCACGCCTTTCCAGGAGGGAGGGATCTGTGCCCAGCAAGTGTGCTTAATAGGCGAGTTAAAAGCTGTATGCCAGTCAGAATGGCTAAGGTCAAAAACTCAGGAGACAGCAGGTGTTGGCAAGGATGTGGAGAAAGAGGAACACTCCTCCACTGCTGGTGGGGCTGTAAGATGGTACAACCACTTTGGAAATCAGTCTGACGGTTCCTCAGAAAACTGGACATGAGACTTCCAGAGGACCCTGCTATACCCCTCCTGGGCATATACCCAAAGGATTCCCCGGCATGCAATAAAGACACATGCTCCATTATGTTCATAGCAGCCTTATTTATAATAACCAGAAGCTGGAAAGAACCCAGATGCCCCTCAAAGGAGGAATGGATACAGAAAATGTGGTATATTTACACAATGGAATACTACTCAGCAATTAGAAACAATGAATTCACAAAATTTTTAGGCAAATGGTTTGATCTGGAAAATATCATCCTAAGTGAGGTAACCCAATCACAAAAGAATACACATGGAATGCAGTCTCTGATAAGTGGATATTAATTAGCCCAGAAGCCCTGAATACCCAAGGCACAAATCGCATAACAAATGACTCCCATGAAGAAGTATGGAGAGGGTCCTGATCCTGGAAAGGATTGATCTAGCATTGGAAGGAAATATAAGGACAGAGAAAAAGGAGGGAGGTGATTGGAGAATAAATGGAGAGAAGAAGGTTTATGGGACATATGGGGAGGGGGGGATCCGAGAAAGGGGAAATCATTTGGAATGTAAACAAAGAATATAGAAAATAAAAATATTTAAAAAAAAAAAAGCTGTATGCATCTTTTACCCGGGGAGGGGATCCAAGGGTCTCAGGAGTGGGCTGGTAATGCGACCTCCCCACCCCCCAGCAGAGGTGGGTAGAAAAGGTCCCCGGGTTAGGGCTGGCTGCAGCCGGTCCTGAGCTAAGCCAGGCAGAACAAAGAGGAGCCAGGAGGGCTGACAACATGGCTAAGGGCCCCCCACACACACAGCAGGTTAAAAGGGTTTAAAAACCTAGAGGTGGGGGAGGGAATGAACATTTCTTGTTAGGTGACAGCGACAAAGGCAGAAGATGTTTAGAGTCACCTCAACCAGGTGGGTGAGAAGTAGGTGCTGACCAGAGGAACAAGAACAGTAGGATTCGTGTGTGTGTGTGTGTGTGTGTGTGTGTGTGTGTGTAAATTGCTTATATTTAAACTCAAGGTTTATCATGCTGGGCATGGTAGCGTACAACTTTAATCCCGGGCCAGGGAACACAAAAAAAGTTCTGTCTCAGGGGAAAAAAAGAATCCCTCAAGTTTTCTCACATGCTAAGCAAACATTCTACCACGGATTAATGGTTGATGTGAGAGGGCCCTGCCTGCCGTGAGAAGCACCATCTCTGGGCAAGTAGTCCTGAGTTTTTAATAGAAGAGCAAGCAGGCAGTAGCCATCCTAACGTCCTAGCCACGCGCAGTCTACTGCTCCAGTTCCTGCCTCTAGACTGAGAAAGGAGGGGTAGAAAGAATATATGAGCCAGAGACAGGTCCCACTGTGGATCCCTTGCCGACCTGAAGCTCACTCTGTAGCCCAGGCTGGCCTGAAACTCAGAGAGATCCTCCTGTCTCTGCCTCCCAAGTGCTGCGATTTAATGCCCTGTGGAGGGTGGGGGGACCCGCAGAGGCAGATGGATGTCTGTGAGTTTAAGATCCGAGTGGTCTCCGTATCGAGTTCCAGGCCAACCAAGGCTATACAGTGAGACCTTATCTCAATAAACCAGAAACCCAAAACAAGGAAACAAACAGAAGGCCACAATGGTATTTTATTACTTTTGTGTGGCTAGGGACCAGTCATTACCATAAGCAACACCTGCCCAAGAGGAAAACATGAACAAAAACAAGTAGACATGTGGCCATGATTAAAACAATAAAACCGTCAACCTATCTCCTGCTATGATTGACTAAGACCCCAAAGGATCATTTCTTATTGTCTTGGTCATCAGCTTACCATATTATTGGGAGTTGGTGGAATCTTTAGGAGACAGGGCCTAATAGACAGAAATTTGACCACTAGAGTTAAGCCCTAGGAAGAAACACTGAAATACTAGCCCCTCCCCATCTCTCCCCTCTTTGCTTCCTGTGCAACAGGAACAAACCTCCCCCAGGCCCCTTATTACATGGTTCCCGCAATAACATACTGTGTACTGCAGATCTAAAGCAAAAGGCTGTGCAACCATGATCTCAAACAACACGATCTGACACCGTTAGGCAGAACAAACTTTGTCCTTTAAGTTGATTATCTCAACTATTTTTGTCACATTTGCAAGATGTGACAAACACATCTTCCAAAACCTGACTGCGTTGGTTTGTTCTATACAACAGCTACACAATGTCAGTAGTCTATCAATAATATAACTCCATTAAATACATTATACTCCACAGGCTATTGAGCTAAGGTACAACACAATGGTTCAGCACTAGTCTAACAACCTGAAACAACATGAAACATGATCATTAGGACCTCGGCAGCGGCGGGGAAAGAAAAGAACAGACTATTAAAAATGACTTAATAACTTTCCCCAAATGAAACTTGTTTAAATTTGTTAATATTCTGTTGCCAAAATATTATCCCACATTCTCTGTGAACTTAATAGACTATTAATGTAACATAACCAATGTTTACAGTCAAGATGGTCAGTCAAATATGTCCTAGAAAGAATTCCAGAAACTGAAGAGATGGCTCAGTGGTTAAGAGCACTGACTGCTCTTCAGGAGGTCCTGGGTTCAAATTCCAGCAAGCACATAGTGGCTCACAACCATCTGTAATAGGCTCTGACACCCTCTTCTGGTGTGTCTGAAGACAGCTACAGTGTACTTACATGTGTGTGTGTGTGTGTGTGTGTGTGTGTGTGTGTGTGTGTGTGTGTGTGTGTGTGTGATAAATCTTTGGCTGGAGCAAACAGGGACTGAGAGAGCAAGGTTAACCAGAGTGAGCAGGGCTGACCAGAGCGAGCAGAGATCCTAAATTCAATTCCCAGCAACCACATGAAGGCTCACAACCATTTGTACAGCTACAGTGTACTCATATACATAAAATAAATAAAATAAATCTTTAAAAGAAAAAAAAGGAAAGAATTCCAGAAGGCAAATAAGAAGGAACTGCTAGCCAACCTGCGTTCTCTGAACCACTCTCTGTACCACATTAGATTCACCTGAGAACTTTGTTCTCGCTGAGGGCTTAGATCAGTGGAGGCTGTGTATTTAAGGTGCGAGCTAAGCTAAGAACAGGCTAGGTAACCCCAAATCTTCCTGTGGCGTGCCAGGTGGAGCTGTGAGGTCACATGCATTCCTTGAAGTGAACAGAGTCAAGGAAGGCGAGAAGCAGGTTCAGGGGCGGGGCCAGATGACTGCCCAGCTCAGCACAGCACTTGCCCATGTGACTCACTCTCAGATCACTGCCCTTCCCTCACACCAGCTGACTCTGGGCTGGGAACCATTCTAGTGTCCTAGTGCACAAGACACTTAATATAACTCACCTGCTGCCACTAAAATCTTCACAAGAATTTACACTTATGCAAAATGGCCAATTCAAGCCTAACCTGTACTGGAGCCAATCAAGTCCCCAGAGTGAAGCCTGCTGCTTTTCTGGGCTGCCAGGTGAGGTGGCGCACACCTTTAACCCCAAAACTCAGAAGGCAGAGACAAGTGGATCTCTGGAGCCAGCCTGGTCTACATAGAGAGGTCCAGTCATTCAGGGATATACAGAGAGACCCCATCTTTATATAATAATAATAATAATAATAAGAATAATAATAATAATAATAATAATAAGAAGAAGAAGAAGAAGAAGAAGAACAAGAAGAAGAAGAAGAAGAAGACGACAAAGAAAAAGAAGATTGCCAATGTCTTAAAAGTCTTGTACTATTTAAAACAAGTTAAAATGAAAGTTCCTAAGATCTCAGTCAGAGCACATCCCAGAGGCCTGTGGCCACAGTGATGAAGGACAACAGGAGCTGTGGGCATTCTTCTGTCTTGCCCTTCCTCCTCAGCGTGTTGTGGAATACATGTGATCCATACATTCCCAGCAACTGAATGCCAGTGTAACAGGACCTGAAGGGGTTAACCCTCACCTACAAGTTAACAAGGAAGAAACAAAGGACTGAGGAAGATCCTGTGAGCATTTCTGAGCCCAATCAAGGACACCATCTTCTATGGTTAGCCTAAGAGAACAAATATGGCTAAAGATGGAAAAAGAATCACTTCTCCATGAAGATAATATTTTCCTAGGTTCACTTGCAGATGGCTTATATAACAACAGCAGAGAAGAAATATAATATGAAAGGCGCTTTGCCAGTGTGGAGACCTGAAGTGTTATGAAATGTGTGTTTCATGAAGTAAACAAACACAGAGAGAATCTGTGAGTGCACAGAAGACGGCTATCCTCCCTGCCTAGCTGATCAGCACCTCTGTGTAACTCAGAGGCCTGTCAAATGTCAAGCCACCCAGGCCAGCCTGTGGCACTGCCCGTGACCCTTGCCTGAGCTGGCTGGCTACACATTGCCTTGCGCTTCTGTTGGCTTTAGTACAGACCTGATGCTCCACAGACGGAAGATTGCGCCAGCGAAGCATACGGGAGCCCTGAGTGTTTCGTCACCTTCTACTGTCTGTCTCGGATTGTGACACCATTTCCCCAATGACTCCAACCCAGGATGGATCAACAGGGACACACCCCCATAAGTGCAGGTTTCCTAAGCAGAGTCAGAAGTGGGACAGAGGTACACAACCCGCAGCCAAGGATTAATGCGGATTCATGCAGACAAGGCTGCTCTTCCGAAGTCTTTGGCTTATTCACCTGTCTTAACACCTGTCACAGTGGCCTAGTGGATGACAGCTCCAGACAGACACCACATTTTAGTGAACTTAGGATGGCATGCCAAGCTATCACAGATGTTCGATACCTTTGAAGGGTTTATTCTGATCCCACAAGCTAAAGGACAGCCATTCTGATTAAAAATGTTTTTAAGATTTATTTATTTACTTATTTTATGTGAGTCCACTGTCATTCTTCTCAGACACACCAGAAGAGGACATCAGACTCCATTACAGATGGTCGTGAGCCACCATGTGGGTGCTGGGAATTGACCTCAGGACCTCTGGAAAAGCAGAGCCTCTTAACTGCTGAGCCATCTCTCCAGCCCCCATTCTGATTTAAATATCACAAATTTCATAGGTGCTCTCCTTACCCTACATTGGAACACATTTTCTCCCACTCTTTTCTTTGGGGGTCTAATGTAGCCCAGGCTGGCCTCAAACTCTAGTCAAGGATTACCTTGAACATCTCTTCCTTCTGCCTCTACCATTCTGAGTGCTTGGGCTCAATTGTTAACAATTGTTAACAATTGGAGTACACTGTAGTACCCCACTTCCTTTAGTGTGGTGCTGGGGATCAAAGTCTGGGCTTCATGGGTGCCAGGCAAGTCCTCTACCAAGTAAGAGCCACAGCTCCCAACAGCAGCCGGTTTCCACAATCCTCAAATTCAACCCTTCAGATGATACATTTCTTCTAACACAGTACCTGACCACTCAGCCAGTTTTAATACTACATCAGAGGGCCTCGATTTTTCTACATTTTTATTATATTTAGAAAAAAACTCTAACGGGAAACAAAAGTAAGATATTCAAAATGAGTGACAGCTTAGGCTCCTGTATAAAGTAGGTGTGGCGTCTGGAACCACTGCCCAGGCCAATTCTAAGTCATTCTATTGAAGAGGAATTTTAATCCGGCAACGGGACTGTTCTGGCAAGGGACCAACAACATCCAAAGGCCTTCTAGGTCTGTGTGATCCAGCCAGAATAGACTCAACTGTAATCCCTCTGGCTGGAATACAGACTCACCTTTAGTACACACTTTTACTCCCAAACAGTGACATCTAATTGAGGGGCAGACAAACTGATAAATCAGAGAAAGATTTGACAGAATGAGTTAGAGATAGGATAGCCCAACTCTCTGGAGAACAAACAGCATAGAGGAGACTTAAGGGGGGAGGAGGAGGAGGAGGTGGAGATGGTGACAGATTTAAAAGCATAGTTATACAAAAACAGGTTACATGTGAAGACAAAACAAGCCAGAGAATGAGAAGGAGCCATGCGATTAGAACAGATTGTCAGAGTTAGCTTGAGGCCACAGAGAGCAAGTCAGGGAGAAGCCAAGAGAGGCTGGATTGGTTCAGTCAGCTTGGAGGGGAACTGAAACCAGAACAGCAGAGCTGAGCCAGTTAGCCAGCATTCAGAAAGACCAGAAAGGATCGACTTAGTCACCAGTAAGCCTTGGAGATAACAAGTACATCTGGTGAATAAACTTAATTTTTATACTCTATGATGCTGAAATGTGAAGGATATAGTTGTACTCATCAAGACAAAGAGAGGGGGGAGACCCAGCAGACCTTCCATACCACTTGTTCCCATCTCCTGTGTATGTATAACTGGCCCAACACCAGCCAGGCCCAAATCAGAAACTATACATGGATGGTAAATACCTCCAACAGCTAGGGGGGCAAAACAGGAAGGAGGGAAGGAAGGAAGGAAGGAAGGAAGGAAGGAAGGAAGGAAGGAAGGAAGGAAGGAGGGAGGGAGGGAGGGAAGGAGGGAGGGAGGGAGGAAGGGAGGGAAGGAGGGAGGGGAAGGAAGGAAGGAAGGAAGGAAGGAAGGAAGGAAGGAAGGAAGGAAGGAAGGAAGGGAGGGAGGGAGGAAGGGAGGGAAGGAGGGAGGGGAAGGAAGGAAGGAAGGAAGGAAGGAAGGAAGGAAGGAAGGAAGGGAGGGAGGAAGGGAGGAAGGGAGGGAAGGAGGGAGGGGAAGGAAGGAAGGAAGGAAGGAAGGAAGGAAGGAAGGAAGGAAGGAAGGAAGGAAGGAAGGGAGGGAGGGAGGGAGGGAGGGAGGGAGGAAGGGAGGGAGGAGGGAAACAGGCAGGAACATACAAAGTAGGAGGGAAGGAACGAAGGAAGGATGGAAGGAAAGGGAAGAAAGCAAGGAAGCAAGAGAGGGAGGGAGGGAAGGAACAAAGGAAGGAAAGAAGGAAGGAAAGAAGGAGACACTTCCATTGTGCTCAGGAAGGCTTACTAAGTGCAGTGGGAGGGTGTGCTACACATGATAAAGTGTCCTTTAAACTTCTCCTTGTTAACCTTGGTGGTGAGCTGAAGGCCGTCACAGGTGGGCAGCACAGTGGAGGGGAACACAGAACTCTGTACCTTAGAGACAGCCATCTCAGCCCTGGGAACCCGCCTCACCCCCAGTTACAGACAGCACGGCTGGATCAAACGCTCCATCGGAGAGGACAGAGGACAGGTGCAGGACCACCACCGGACTTTTTGAAAACACTGAGAAGTTTAGCCTTTTGATTGATCTAGTGATCTATTTCTTTCTTCCTTATTGCTTGGTCACGGCTATAAAATTTGACTTGCTGTGAATCTAGTGTCTGAAATGATTATCAGAATCCTCACTCCAACTAAAATCGTTTCTTTAGAGACATAAATAATCAAGGACTGGTTTTTAACTCACTTCTACAGGGAATTAAGCAGTGTCCTGTGTTACATGGGTAAAGGGAAGACTGCATCAAGTAACCTCAGAAAAGCATTTAATTAAAGACAGTCTCTGTCTCTCTCTGTCTCTCTGACTCTCTCTGTCTCTCTGTCTCTCTCCCCTTTCTTCCCTCCTTACCTCCCTCCCTCCCTCTATTTTTCTAACATTTTTAAACAAGGTCTTACTAACATAGTTCAAGCTAGCCTTGGGTCTGCTATGTAGCCCAGGTTGCCACCAGACATGTCATTCCCCACCTCCGCCTCCAGAGTCTGAGATTACAGACATCCGCCATGCCCAGCTAACATATTTCTTTATTGTGGGACTTTCCCAGACCTTTGTCACCATACAACGGTACCCTTCCAGAGGAAGGGACAGTATATAATGCCTCCATATGTTTTTCCCTGGAGAATCTGCTTTTGTTGCTATTGGGAATTTGGGGTGCGGGAGATTTGACTTGGAGTTTCATAGACATGAAGTCTATACTCTACCAGTAAGATACATTTCTTTCCCAGCCAAGAGTTGTAGGGTTTTTGGTTGGTTGGTTGGTTGGTTGGTTTTTGGTTTTTCAAGACCAGGTTTCTCTGTGTAGCCCTGGCCATCCACCACCACCGCACAGTTTAACTCCCTTATTATTTCTCTGAATTATTTTTCATTCTGTGTCAGTATGTGGTAAGTGCACACAAGTGAGGCCAGAGGCATCAGCTTGTCCTTGAGCTGGAGTTACAGGTGGTGGTAAACCATCCAACCTGAGTACTAGGAACTGAATTCCGGTCACCTATTTGGTCTGACTCACTGAACCATCTCTCCAGCCTGTCTTTTTGTTTCTTGTGCAGTATTATCAATTAGAGTTCCACAGTAAAACATATCAAAAGAACATACTCCAGGAACCCCTGGTTAGAAGTTAAAACGAAACCTGACAGAATGTCAACTTCTAATTTCTAACTTCCAGGACGTGGGTAAGTCTCTGCTATGGTTTAAGTGTAAACATTAAACATGGTTCACATGTTAGAGGGCTGGTCCTCCTCGGTGTGGCAGCACTGAAGTACAGTGGACTTTTATGAGTCCCTGGGTCATCGGGGTGCTGCCCTGGGAAGAGATTAAGACAAGACAGCCCTGTGACAGTACCCCTGAGTCAAGGCTTTTGTCTCACAAAGGTTTCCTCTTCCTCACCTACCACTTGGGCTCCATCATCCAAGCAGGGACCTTCCCAGAGCTGAGTGTTACACCCTGATATTGTACCTGAATAGAAAGAACAGAAGCCCTGCCCCCTCAACCCCACCCCTACCACCCTGCCTTATTGACAAACCACTCCTACCTGATCCTTCTGATCAAATTATTCAGTCTCAAAATTAAGATGTAAATGATCAAAGTAAAACAAAGAGTTTTGCTTCACTGATACCATCAAAACATACATGCAAAAAAAATCCACAGGACAGGTCAAAAAACTAAAATGAAAAAATAATTATCATGCCAGGTGGTGGCACATACCTTTAATCCTAGCATTTGGGAGGTAGAGGCAGGCCAGTCACTGAGTTCAAGGCCAGCCTGGTCTACAAAGAGAGTTCTAGGACAGCCAGGACTACACAGAGAAACACTGTCCCAGAAACACCAAAATAATAATAAAATAATAATAATAATAATAATATGTTATTATTATTAAAGTAATAACTGCCATTTTCAAGTTAACAAAATTTCCAATGTAAAGCTTAGAAAGATCAAACAATAATAATGTATGTATAAAACATCCCATTCTAACTGTGACTAATTAAGATAGCTATATAATCTACAGCAACTGGAAAATGTAACAGAGACAACAAAACTGCACCCCCCACAAAACAAGCATATACAAAACCAAAGAAGCAAGCAGTGAGTTCATTGGCACTGTGGGAGATTGAACAGCACCATCAGAGTAGACATATGTAAGTGAGCAGAGTCGCATGTTATCTGGCAGGAGTACTCTTAGCAAAGTACACACTAACTGCCTGTAACCCTTTTAATCCCTGACACCTTTAAACCTGTTGAATACCCTCTTGAAATGCAGTCCTTGGAAATAAAATAATACGTGGGAGAACACACAGGAGCTAACACGTACTGCCCAACCCTCCTGATAATAAATAACCCTATCTGAACCCAGGCAGCTGCTATATTATAGACAAAATTATGAATAACCAGAGGCCTACAGAAGACATCGCTCTCTGCATATACCAACTTCAAATTGAGCTGCTCTAAATGGTAAAGTCTGAGTGTATGAACAATAACTAGTAAGGAAGGGAAGACTTACCCACAGACGCCGAGTTTTTAAGGACAGACTCCTTAGGGGCTCCTTTCTCAATTCGTAATGTGGCCCACTGTTCAAAACAAAAGAAGCACTCATTAAAGCTCTTCCAGATACGTGTAAACCCTGAAACATACTTAGGCAGCCGTGAACTTGGGGCACTGTCTGACTTAAGAAGAGACGTCAGGAAATCTCGGGTGTATACTAACTATTGCTGGTGGAGAGCTAAAGCTGGGTTTTAAGTTTTAATTACTGTGCTTAAGAGATCTATAAAACAAACACATCTCTAACCTGTAAGCCCCACTTAAGCATAGATAAAATCCTGCAACCCCCCCCCCCCAGGGACAGAGGACTCCCTGAAAAGCTGGGGGCTACTGTCAAGTAAAATACGGAGCCCGGTGTTCCTTCCGTAAACAAGCTTGGTTGCACCAACTGAACGGGATGTGCTCGATCACATGTAGGCTAGGTCACATGATCAAACTCAAAATTTGTGGTCGTCTTACTCTTGCCCAGTGAGACTAACACTGGTCCTTTGTATGCCCCTCCAGCTGTCACACTGACGTTGTATGCTCAGTAAAACTTACTTCTCAGGAGAGCTGTGAATCATGCCACGCAAGAGAACTGCAGATTAGATTATGGCTTCAACAATGTCTAGGGTGGGAAAGGCCAATCAAACTGAAACCAAACCCAACCAACCAAACCACATAAAGGGGAACAGGGGAACGCCATAGATTCCTTAAATGCTGCATTGAAATAGATCTACTTGAAGTCAGTAGTGGTGTCACACGCCTATAATCTTAGTACTTGGAGGCAGAGACAAGCAGATCTCTGTGAGTTGGAGGCCTGCCTGGTCAAAGAGTAAGTACCTGGGGAGCTGGGGCTACACGGAGAAACCCTGACTTGAAAAACCAAAAATATGATGATGACCAAAAAGAAAAATACGACGACGACGACGACAGAAGCAACAATAATAAAGAAAATCTACTTGCACCTTTTATGGTGTGATGACAAATGGTAGATAATACTAGAAATGCATAAGAAATGTGTGAGGAGGGTGAGTTGTAGCTCAAGTAACAATGCTTGCTTTGCACTTATAAAGACCTGGGTTCAACTGCTAAAGTGCTGGGTTTCCCAGCACTGCAAAAAAAATCAGTTAAGAATCACACACACAAAACCTTTGTGCTTTGTCTTTCACCTATTAAAATGTAGAGAAAATGTGAGGGGAGGGCATCGGGGAAGGGAAGGGCCAGGAAGGACAGGTGCCTACCTGCTCCGAATGCACTTCTTCTCCTCCCCCCCCCCCATATATTCTTTATTTACATTTCAAATGATTTCCCCTTTCCTGGATCCCCCTCCCCGAAAGTCCCATAAGCCCTCTTCCCTTCCCCTGTTCCCCCATCCACCCCTTCTCACTTCCCTGTCCTGGTATTCCCCTATACTGCTGCACTGAGCCTTTCCAGAACCAGGGGCCTCTCCTTCCTTCTTCTTGGACATCATTTGATATGTGGATTGTGTCTTGGGTATTCCATGTTTCTAGGCTAATATCCACTTATCAGTGAGTGCATACCATGAGTGTTCTTTTGAGACTGGGTTACCTCACTTAGGATATTTGTCTAAGAATTTCATGAATCCGTTGTTTCTAATGGTTGAATAGTACTCCATTGTGTATATATACCACATTTTTTGTATCCATTCCTCCGTTGAGGGACATCTGGGTTCTTTCCAGCTTCTGGCTATTATAAATAGGGCTGCTATGAACATAGTGGAGCATGTATCCTTATTACATGCTGGAGAATCCTCTGGGTATATGCCCAGGAGTGGTATAACAGGGTCCTCTGAAAGTGTCATGCCCAATTTTGAGGAACCGCTAGACTGATTTCCAGAGTGGCTGTACTAGCTTGCAACCTCACCAGCAGTGGAGGAGTGTTCCTCTTTCTCCACATCCTCGCCAACGCCTGCTGTCTCCTGAGTTTTTAATCTTAACTATTCTGACTGGTGTGAGGTGAAATCTTAGGGTTGTTTTGATTTGCATTTCCCCAATGACTAATGATGTTGAACATTTCTTAAGGTGCTTCTCAGCCACCCAGAAGTTCTTCAGGTGAAAAGTCTTTGTTTAGCTCTGTATCCCATTTTTTAATAGGGTTCTTTGGTTTTCTGGAGTCTACCTTCTTGAGTTCTTTTTATATATTGGATATTAGCTCTCTGCCGGATATAGGGTTGGTGAAGATCTTTTCCCAATTTGTTGGTTGCCATTTTGTCCTTTTGACAGTAGCCTTTGCCTTACAAAAACTTTGTAATTTTATGAGGTCCCATTTGTCAATTATTGATCTTAGAGCATAAGCTATTGGTGTTCTGTTCAGGAACTTTCCCCCTGTGCCCATGTCCTCAAGGGTCTTCCCCAGTTTCTTTTCTATTAGTCTCAGTGTGTTTGGCTTTATGTGGAGGTCCTTGATCCACTTGGAGTTGAGCTTAGTACTTGGAGATAAGAATGGATCAATTGGCATTCTTCTGCATGCTGACCTCTGTGCTGAAGATTGTTTTGATGACCTCTCAATCTCATTTATTTCACAAAAGTCACAGAATCCACCAAGTTCCTATCAGATGGGTCCTGTGCCGGTGTGATTACAAGGTGTGTGGGGCACATGCCACACAGTGACAGGAATACCAGTCATCACACTAGAAACGTCAAAAAAAAATTAATCCTCATAGGTTTCCCATGCATTTGTTTGGTTTTTGGTTTAGAGTTTGGTGTTTGCTTGCTTTTAAGGCAGGGTCTACTACAGCCCAAGGCTGGTCTCGACTGTAAGTACCAAGGATAACCTTAAACTTTAATTTATTTAATTTATTTATTTATTATATGTAAGTACACTGTAGCTGTCTTCAGACACACTAGAAGAGGGCATCAGATCGCACTACAGATGGTTGTGAGCCACCATGTGGTTGCTGGAAATTGAACTCAGGACCTTCAGAAGAGCAGTCAGTGCTCTTAACCACTGAGCCATCTCTCCAGCCCCAACCTTGAACTTTAAAACAACAAAACAAAACAGGAACTGAACTCAGAGCCTGCAGCCTTCCAGGCAAGCACTGACTGCTGACTGCCCCAGACCCTCAGCATTGGACACCAGACCTTCCTACCCCATCCCCCAACGGTTCCCCCACCCTCCCAGCCCCACACTACTAGGATTACAAACACCTGGTTTATGAAATCCTGGTGACTGAATCCAGTGCTTCATGAACTCAAGGCAAGCACTGTCACCTGAGCTACAGCCCACACTCTTCACACATTTCTTATGCACTTCTAATATTGTTTACCATTTGACATCAGGCCTTAAAAGGTGCAAGTGGAATATTTTTCAGCACAGCATTAAAGAATCTATAGATATTGCACCCTGCCCCTTTAAGTTGGTCAAGTTGAGTTCTAAATGTAGCAATTAAGGGTTGGAAATACAGCTTGGTGATAGGATGCTTGCCTAGCACATTCAAGGCCCCGAGTTCAATCCTTAGCAACACATAGATGATAGACAAATGGATAATAGATAGATAGACAGATAGATGATAGATAGATACAAGTATACATACATGCATGCAGATAGATATAAATAGATAATAGATGGTAAGATAGATGATAGATACATAGATAATACATGCATTCACATATACATAAATATAAGCATAGATGATAGAACTGGTAGGTATAGTTATATATACATACATATAAATGATAAAGAATGCAAATACATGCATATATGAATTTATCATTAAAAGCAATTAAAATGGCATCTAAGATCACAATTCAGGTATTAATGTCTTTTTTTTTTTTCCAGATAGTTTCTCTGTGTAACTCTGACTGTCCTGGAACTACAGGACTGGCCTTGAGCCACTTCTGCCTCCCTGGCACTGAGAGTAAAGGTGTGCTCGGTCACCACCAACCGGCCTAGATACTAATGTCTACACTGACTGATCTGAAAGGAAAGGGAGAAGGGAAAATAAGAGATAAATGCACTGTGATATTTATAATTAGATATAATTAGACATAAGCACCAGGAAGGGACAAAAAGGCACATTTATTAATCTACAAAAAAAGACCTGAAAGGCTCAGATGTGTGTGTTTAACAGAGAAACCGAACACTTTATTTTTTCAAATAAATAAGAGAACAATGGACAGAGAGACAAATAGTCTATATTACACCATCAAGGTCAGGGAGTGACTCCATCAGGAATGTATGCAAGAGTCAAACCAAGCAGGGGCCTGCACCTAACTTAGAGCACCTAAGAATGGAGTCCTGTCCTGCAGCAGCCGTCTCTGACAGGAGACTCACTCTTCATCTGGCTGCATCCTCTCTACTCTTGCTCGAGGGAGGAGGTGTTGAACCGCCATCTTTTCTCAGCTGAGGCAAAGGTTAGTTTCCATAGTTTTCCCCTAAAGCTCTGCACCTGTTATCATGTGTAAGGAAACCAGAGATGGAATAAAATAAATTTGTGCTAAACAGTCAATCATTATTATCCTTAGAACTCACCACTAATCTCATAGTTCATACAAAGGCAACTTAGACTAAAACAATCATTCCGTACACTTGACGGAAGACATCAACAGTTTGAGCAAGTAAGAGTTTGGTATGTACATGTGCTCCAGAATTCACATGTTGAGAATGGAAAATTTATATCTGGAGGTAAGATCTTTTAAAATGAGGCATTTAAAGTGAGCCCTAATCGTATCTGATAAGTGGTCTTCTAAGAAACGTGGACACTCAAAGAAATACCAAAGAATGGTGCTGGGAGGATGGTTCAGTGGGTAAAAGCATTTGCTGTGCAAGCATGGCAAGGTCTGATTTCAAATCCCAAGAACCCACACAAAGCCAGATGTGTTGTAACATCTGTAATCCCAGCTCTCCTATAGGACAGATGGGATGCAGAAACAGGAGAATCCACAGAGGTTCACTGGCTGGCCACCTTCACGCATACATCAGAAAAGCCACGGTTTCAAACATAAGAAATGGACTGACATCCAAGACTGTCCTCTACATGCATGTCACAAAGGTACCCACATTCACACACAAGGATGTGTGTGCACACAAGTGTGTGCACACAAGAAAGAAAAAGAAAGAAATTATCAGGGACGTGTGTGAAGATTGTGACGACACAGTGAGAATCGAAACCAGATCCACGGACTCCCTGGCCTGAGATTTCCAAACTCCAGAACTTGAAAAAGCAAGTCTCTGCTCTTTAGCCTGCTCGGCCTGTGATATTTTGTCATACACAGTGACATTCTTCAAATAGAAATCACATCCCTCAAACAGCAAGACCGATCACAAAGAACATTTGAAAATGCATGAGATTTCCCCATTTTAGAGTGCCCAGGGTCTGGCCCACAAAGACTGCTCAAGATAAGCAAGTCTCAGGGTTGAAGAAGCTTCAATACCAGTGGCAATCTGTAGTAGAAAACAGCATGGGACTCTGTGTAGACACCTGCTTGGGACTCTGTGTAGACACACCTGCTTGGGACTGTGTATAGACACCTGCTTGAGACTGTATATAGACACCTGCTTGGGACTCTGTATAGACACCTTGCTTGGGACTGTGTATAGATACCTGCTTGGGACTGTGTATAGACACCTGCTTGAGACTGTATATAGACACCTGCTTGGGACTCTGTATAGACACCTTGCTTGGGACTGTGTATAGATACCTGCTTGGGACTCTGTGTGGACACCTGCTTGGGACTGTGTATAGACAGACACCTTGCTTGGGACTGTGTATAGACACCTTGCTTGGGACTGTGTATAGACACCTTGCTTGGGACTGTGTATAGATACCTGCTTGGGACTCTGTATAGATACCTGCTTGGGACTCTGTATAGACACCTTGCTTGGGACTCTGTATAGATACCTGCTTGGGACTCTGCGTGGACACCTGCTTTCCAGTGCTTATTGAGCACTCAGAGCAGAGGAGCATTGCAGCCAGCCTAGTGTTGGAGAATTTGCCTTCCTACTTCCAGCTGAGACTTTAAGTTCTCGGGGAATCTACTTCATCACCTCTCTAAGGAGGGTCAATACCAAAGGTGACAGTAAAGATTAGGGAGCCAGGCAAGGCCCATGACGCAGGTAAGTCCAGCTGCTTGGGAGGCAGCAGCAGGAGGGTCATAATTCAAGGCCTCTCTGCACTAACTGTAATCACTAACTGTAGTGATCCAAAGGCCAGCCTGTACAATGTACTGAGACCATATCTCAAAATACAAAGTAAGCTGAGGACTGGGGAGACAGCTCACGCGGTAGAGCCTGGCTTGTGCAAGTTCTTAAGATTCAAGCCCAGTGTAGGGATGTGGAGCATGAGGTTCGGGAGGCATTAAAGGAGAGGAAGTGTGGGTGCCCACCAGATGGTGGGATACAAAGTATTTCTGAGAGATCATTCCTTCCTCCACACACCTCACACTTGGCTTAGGTACCAAGAAGAAACAGTTTCCCGGACCATCAGTGCATCGCCCAACAGGTCGATATTTGTCTGTGGCCATGCACCTTCTCCACCCCCGTGGGTGACCCCAGAACAGAGACAGTGTAGTTCTTCTAGGGCCTCTGCGTCTCCTTAGGATGATCTCCGAATGCTTCTGCCTCAAGACTCTGCAGACAAAAGGACCCTGAAGAGCAGAAGCAGCTTAAACAACCGATGCCATTGCTACACCCATACCTGGCATCGAGCCCCAGGGGGAGCTAAAAAGCACAGACCTGCCACACTTCTCCACACTTGCTTTCCAAAGCCTGAAAGGAGCAAACGAGCTAAAGTCTGTCTCAAGCCACATTCAGAGCAGCGAAGAGCTCGTGGTTTCCAGGTTACGTAGATGTAAGGTTTTACATTTTTCTTTTTTTCCTTTTTTTTTTTTTTGGATAATTTCATACATTACCATTTTAATATTATTTTTACCCCTATCATTTCCCACTTTCCATGTCCCCACTACTCCCTCTCCAATTCATAACCTGTTCGTTGGGAACCAAACCCAAAGTCCTAGAGAACATTGTACCAACTGGGTTACATCTCCAGCCCTCAAGTCTGATTTTAAATTATAAGGTTTCCACCCTAGACAATTATAACTTCTAAATTTTATGCCATAAAGACTCAAGGACTGACTAAAGACAGGGAAAGAGATAACAGAAAAATGAATAAAATCAGCTAAAAATTCAAATGACAAGGATTATCTGTAGCCAAATGAGAGCATCTTAGCAGAGTGTATCACTTTGACAGACTGAAAATCCTGGCCCCAGATTCAAACTGAAAACCCAATTCGGCCGGGCGTGGTGGCACACGCCTGTAACCCAGTACTCTGGGAGGCAGAGGCAGGTGGATTTTTTGAGTTCGGGGCCAGCCTGGTCTACAGAGTGAGTTCCAGGACAGCCAGGGCAAGAAAAAGAAAAAGAAAAAGAAAAAGAAAAAGAAAGAAAAAGAAAAAGAAAAAGAAAAAGAAGAAGGAGGAAAAGGAAAAGGAAAAGGAAAAGAAAAAGAAAAGAAAAGGAAAAGGAAAAGGAAAAGAAAAAGGAAAAGGAAAAGAAAAAGAAAAAGAAAAAGAAAAAGAAAAGAAAAAGAAAAGGAAAGGAAAAAAGGAAAAGAAAAGAAAAAGGAGAAGGAAAAGAAAAAGAAAAAGAAAAGAGAAGAGAAGAGAAAAGAAAAAGAGAAGAGAAGAGAACAGAAGAGAAAAGAGAAAAGACAAAAGAAGACAAAAGAAGACAAAAGAAGAGAAAAGAGAAAAGAAGACAAAAGAAGACAAAAGAAGAGAAAAGAAGAGAAAAGAGAAAAGAAAAGAAAAGAAAAGAAAGCCCGATTCTACTTGCGACAGCTGCGTGCTACTAACTCTAAATCAATAATAATGGCGGCCCCTGGGGAATTAGGCTAAATGAAAAGCCAGCTTTTCTTTATAGTCATTGCTCATTATAAACAGCCCGGGCCTTCTAGCACACTGACTCTATTTCCATCAGAGAGTTAGACACACTTGGAAAGAGCCTCCTGGGAATTATGGGCATGTCTCTTTCAAAAGATGGAGAACTCTTTGGTGGATGGAAGAGAGTAAAGAGAGGAGAGAATCCGCTGAGTGTGCGCTCGCCCGATGAAGTGAACAAGGTAAATCTTGGTCCCAACTTAAACTACCAAACCTCAGCACCAGCTGTGTGTCAAGCGCCTTCATTTTCTGTCCTAATGCAAGCCTCAGAATGATCCAATAGACCACACCCCAGTCTATGACACACACAGAACCCAAGGCTGTGATGAAGTGACCACCCAGGGCCCGCAGAGCCAGAAACACCAGAGAGGAGGGAGGGAGTTAATCCTTGCAGTGCCCACATTATCAGAAACAATTCGCATCTCACAAATCCTTTTCTTCCAGGGTTGGTAAAAGAACCCAGGGCTGGGCCCCACTGGAATTCTGCTGAGCTGTGTCCACAGCCCTCTCACCTTTTTCCTGTCAGTAATTTGATATTCTCCTTCTGTTCCTTGTTGCTTTCTAATCCTAAACCTCAGATCTTAGGAAAGCAATCCCTCCCCCTCCCTCCTCTCAACTCAATCTGGAACCTTGCAACTTGGAGGGTTGAAAGCAGAGGGCACCTTACAGTATTTAACCTATCTCTGCTCCTGTTGGATAAACATGAAAACCATGAGCACGCACACACAGACACACACACACACACACACACACACACACACAAGCTAGAGATTCTAACACACACATTTATCATATACATCCTCAGTCTGAAGGTTTACTTTTCAGTTTGTATCCCAAACAAATTATCCCCCTAAGACTAACTAGTCTCTGGCATACCTACTACTGAGCAGGTTCTTATCTACTCCTTAGAAATTACCGATTTAAAGACTCCCAGAACTTACTCTATCCAATACTCTAAGCATTGTCTTCAAATAGTTCGTCATACCAGAGCCATGTAGACATGTATTCACATGGAGGGACACCCAGCAACAGAGAAGGCAGCATGTAGTAGATGCTCAAAAAAATAACTGTGCAAGCACATATGCAAAGACACACACGATAAATGAAAGTAACAATGTTTCAAATTAGGAATCCTTAAAGTGAACTGGATGCTACTTGTCACTGTCGTAATATCACACAACAAGATTTTGCCCCACTTAATCTACACTTCACCAGGCGTGTGGAGGTCAGCAGACAACTTGCCATGGTAAATCGTGTCTTCCCCTTCTCAGCACCCACCACGGCCCCCATGTGGGTGCCAGGGGTGAAACTCAGGCTATCAGGTTTGGTGACAACTGCCATTTCACCAGTCTCCTGATTTCTTTCCCCACGTTGAAATTGGAACTTACTCTGTAGCTCAACCTGGCCTTGTTTTGGCCTTTTAGGTGCTGAGATTATAGGCGTGATCACTATGTCAGACAAAAGGAACTAGAAATATCTCTAACTCCATGTAGGTGTTTAAAGGGTTTAGCATATATGCTTTAGCAGATCAGAAGAATTTGTTCTGTTCTTGCCTGTTAATAACTTACTTAAAACTTGTCAGCATTTATTCATTGTACAGCGATGGTTTTCACAAGGCTATTTTCCTCCACATGTATCATGCACTTTGACCATCATTACCACATGCCTGCCCCTCCCCATCCCCCCCCACTACTAGTTCCTTCCCTTCCCCAGATACTCCTTTCTACTTTGATGGCATATATATCTATATGTATCAACATAAAATCCATGTTATTAAATAGAATACATAACAAATAATTTTCCAAATAATAATAATAACAATAATAATAATAATACTTTCATTTTAATTGTTTTAAGTTTATTTACTTATGCCTGCATGTCCGTCTGTTTGCCACATAGGTACAGTGCCTGAGGAGACCAGAAGAGAGCACTGGAATCCCCGTAAACTGGAGTGGCAGACACATGGGTGCTGGGAATGGAACCCAGGTCCTCTGGGAGAGCAGCCAATGTCCTTTGCCACTGGCCCATCTCTCCAGCCCCAACAGTGACAATTTTTATGAATTCTTATGAGTCATCAAGATGGCTTACAAGATTTTTAAGATATATAGATTTAGATATTGTAGCTGTCTTGAGACACACCAGAAGAGGACATCGGATCCCATCACAGATGGTTGTGAGCCACCATGTGGTTCCTGGGAATTGAACTCAGGTCCTCTGGAAGAGCAGCCAGTGCTCTTAACCACTGAGCCATCTCTCCGGCCCTTCACAAGCTTTATAATTTTTTTTTTAAGACGAGGTCTTGCTGGGCAGTGGTGGCACACGACTTTTAATCCCAGCATTTGGGAAGCAGAGGCAGGTGGATTTCTGAGTTCGAGGCCAGCCTGGTCTACAGAGTGAGTTCCAGGACAGCCAGGGCTACACAGAGAAACCCTGTCTCAAAAAAAACCAAAAGAGAGAGGAAGACAAGGTCTCACTCTATAGCCTAGGACATGCTCAAGTTGGAAGCAGTCCTCCTGTCTCAGCTTCCCTGGTGTGCTAGGATTACACTTGTGATGGTGTCAGTGAGCCACCAGGCAGTCTAAGAAGCACCACAGTGAGCTATTCAACAGGCACCCAAACCAAAGTCAACCTTCAGAATTTGAGTATAGTCATTTAAAACACCACCTGCTAACAATAAAAATTTTAAAAGTAAACACAATGGACAATGGTGTATATGTATGTATGTATGTATGTATGTGTGTGTGTGTTTGGCATGTGTTGGCAGATTGTGGTGTGAGTGTGGTGGTGTATATGTATGTGTGTATTGTGGTTTGGCATGTGGTGGCAGGTTGTGGGGTGTGTGTGTGTGTGTGTGTTTGGCCTGTGGTGGGGGGTTATGGTGTGATTGTTGTGGCAAGGTGTGGTATGAGGGTGTCGTGTGTGTTACTTGGGTTTAAACTCAGTGCACATGTGGAAAGAAATAGAGAACCTCTCTGAAGTTGCTTTCTGCCCTGGATGGAAAACTCTTAGGGCCCTGACAAACAAACTCAAAAGTCAGAACCTGGACCCGTAATCATCTCATCAAACACAGTAATCTGACAGCTGAGAACAGCTGGGTGGTGACGCCCTCCTTTGGAGATTAAAGCCAGAGGCAGTAATAAGCACCTGGAAGCCAGTGTGCGCCTGTGATTCCCCTTATCTGGGTATCCAAAGGACACTGCTGCCCAGGAAACCTGCTCAGTCATTTCAGGAGGGAGGGCTGAGGAGGGCCATCTGCTGTATGTGGGGTTAGCATTCTGAGGAACGTCCAACCTAGGGAAGAAACTAAAATCCACAGCATAGTGTGACTACACTGTGTAATGGCAACAACAACAACAACAACGAATACGAACCTTAAAGCCTTGAGGGCCAGCTGGCACAGTGGCACCCGCCACTCAGGCCTTGGGGAGCCTGAGGTAGCAAGGGCCAAAGTTCACGGCCAGTCTGAGCCAAATTTGTGAGATGTCGTTTGGAAAAGAGTGGGGCAGACTGGAGATAAAGAATCTCACAGTTTCGAGGACTCAGCAAAGAGGTGGCCAGCAAAGCGAGAGTCTAGCAAGAACCTAGCGGAGAGCGACAGCAAGCAGCAGGGGTAGAGTTCTGCATCTAGGAGCCACTCACTCCTGTGCTAAGAGGGGACAGAAAAAAAAAAAAAAAAAAAAGCCAGGCGGTGGTGGCGCATGCCTGTAATCCCAGCACTTGGGAGGCAGAGGCAGGAGGATCTCTGAGTTCAAGCCCAGCCTGGTCTACAGAGTGAGTTCTAGGACAGCCAGGGCTACACAGAGAAACCCTGTCTCAAAGAAGAAAAAAAAAAAAAAACTAAATCCAAAAAACCGAAGAAGAAGAAGAAGAAGAAGAAGAAGAAGAAGAAGAAGAAGAAGAAGAAGAAGAAGAAGAAGAAGAAGAATGCCCAGATGCCCAGCTGCAGATGGTGAAAGAGAAGCTGGAGAAACCGAAGGCGGCAGACTCTGAGCAATCGTACTATTCATTTAATTGAAAGTCTCAGAGCATCCACCACACATGAGCGCCCTTCTATGGGCTCAATGCACTGATGTGTTTTCACTCCTAAAACCTGTGTTGAAAGCTAAGTCTGACGGTCCCACCCACTCTAAAACACCAGAACTCAGGAGGTGGATGGTCAATAACATCATAGCCAGCTAGGGCTCCGAGATCCTGTCTCAAAACCTAAACAAAATCTATATGCAAATAGGCATTGTTACTCCTATGTTGAGTGTTGAGGACGAATACAGTAAGGTACAGAGATTGGATGACCTTGCTAGATCAGACACTGAGAAACAGGGATAAGATTTAGGTACCAAATCTATACAAACCTGTGCAACCTACAGGTCCTCTGCATTGGGACCACTGTTTGTCACGTTTAATTAAAGCAAACCTTTGAACTCTGATTCTCACACCACTTGCCACCTGACCTGGAAGCCTTCTAAATTTTACTAAAGACCTGCATACGCTTAAGCTGAAGTCCCCTCTCAGTTGGATCTAAAGCCTTCGCCCATGGACTCTGCAAACAAACTCCGGATCAAGCTGAGGCCAATAAGAAACCTTTGTGATGGTACTCCAGTGCACTTAACTAGATAAAATTCCCTGTGACTAAAATAAAATCAGATTCTTCTCTGCCACCTGGTCATTGGTTTCTTATCTTGGGCACCAAGTGGAACAGGATGCCTCCGGAGTCACAAATGGACCTCTGAAACTAGGGCTGTAAAAACTCAGAGTGAAGTGACAGCCCGCGAGGCATAGTGGGTAATAAACCTGCTGATACAGCAAACGGCTGTCATAGACTTATTCTAGTAAGTAAAAAATAGTAGTGAAGACGAAACCCAGGTAGAGGGATTCTTGTGAGGTGGACTTACTGTTCTAGGCTGAGATCAGCCTGGCTCTGCCGGCAAATAGAGAGGCTGTCTTTCTAGCTACAGCAGACCAGAAGCTGAAATGTTCTCTCGGGTCTCCCGTCCCCAACCCCCGCCCCTGACCCCTTGCCCAAATTGTTTTCCCAGTTCTAAGCTCATCCCTGCCACTCCAAGCTCCCTAAGTCCTCAGAGCAGCCAGGGTTCCACATCCTTCCATTACACTCACCTCCAAGGTTTTCACCAGGATCTTCATGTAGAGCTCCGAGATGCCCAAGGATAATCCGAAGGCTGAGGGCAAAAGGATGAGGCCGCCCACCAGCGTCAGCCAGGTGGACAGGAGCTTCACCGCCAGGTCTGCGCCCTCCATGTCTCGGCACGCCCTCTGGGAAAGGTCCCCAGGAAAGCCGAGCGCGCTAGGTGTCGGACTCCCAGGCAGTCCAGCCGCAGCTCGGAAAACACAGCGTCCAGCCCGGAGCCGGGCTCCGGGGAGTCTGCGCCGCCCGCCTCGCTCCCTTCCCTCTGCGAAGCGAGGAGGAAAGGGGAGGCGAGAACTCTCAGAACTACTGCGATCTCCTTGCTTCTCCCTCTTGGGTCCCCGTCGCCCCCACAAGCTCACTCTCTACTGGAGGCCCAGCCGAGCTGTAGCCACGCCAGCAGGCGCAGACCGGAGTTGTCTCTGGCGAGAAGACCCAGCTGGGTGACCTAGGGGACACCCTAGTGCAGTCAGAGCGCACGAAGGCAGCCAGGAACGCGCCCCACCCCGGGCATGATTTCCTCCGGGTAGCGATTGCGACAACCCCGCGGTGACTCACCGAGGCCCTCGGGCAGCGAGGATTCCTGCAGGCTCCCTGCACCACGGCGTGGGCTGCGGGCTATGCGGGTAGCCAGTGGCTTTCGGGCGCCGGGCCCCCGGGTCCCTTATTCTGCACTCTGCCCTTGCCCCACCCCCCTCGCCACCCAACAGGGAGCTCCCTGGCACGACACGACCGTGTCCCGCGGGCGCCGCCGCCCTCTGCCCCGCCCCGCCCTCCGCACTGCCAGCAAAGGTTCCTTCGGTAGCAGACTTTCCATCTTCACCCACGAAACGGACCGCTGACGTCTCCAAGACGCTGCGGAAGATCTTGTTTGTGAGCGCGCTACACGACCTCCTGGGAAGGGCTTTCGGGAGGCGGAAACTACAGAACAGGAGTGAGCAGTCACCGCCGCTCCTGGCTCTCCCTCACCTCCTTCCTTACCCTAGCCAGCTGCAGTCAAGGAAAGAGAAAGCTTGCCCACTCCCTCTCTCCACAAGTCTCCTTAGCTACTCTGCCACCACCTCCCTGGCACAGAATAGACCCAGAAAACCGAAGCTGTGGTGTGGCAGAAGACTGGGATTCCAGCACTTACACTCGGGAATCTGAGACTGGAGAATTAAGAGATGGGTCTGGGCTGTTTTGAGTCCCAACAGTCAGACTAGGGCTAGATCCTAGCCCTAGGTAGATCCTTTAAAGTCCTTTCTTTATAAGGGCAGGCGGACCGGTGAGCGGGCGGTGGGGGGGGAGAGGAGGGCGGGACACCCTAGAGGCTGCTTGTCACTCCCCTCCCCAGAGGAGATTCCAGTCTAAGCGCCTCTTGCATCCGCCTGCACAAAGCACAGACTGCAGGAAAGGCTGCGCAAATGCTAACCTTCACCCAACTGGCACGAGTTTCTCAGGGGTCCACGTCCCACGCCGCTGCGGTGCTAGCCCTTCCGAATACAAAGAAGAGAAAATCCTGCGCGTGTATTCCACTGCAGGTCAACCAGTTTTAACTTTAATAAGCGTGAGAAAAGATAGCAAGAGCAGCACGATGCAAAGCGACTGGCGAGGAGCCAAACCGTCACCGGATCGGATCGGATCGGCTCTTAATTCTTAGAAGGACCAAACTCTTTTACAGTGAACAGTCGGGAGTTGGTTTTGGAAGTAGGAGGGCCAGCAAAAACGAACTGAAAGTATTTACAGCAAATATAGCAGAGAAAGCCGCCCCTGCCCCCAGGAGGAATGGAGGAAGAGGGAAGCCGCCCTCCAAAGACTGTCGGAGTTTGTTCTCTGCGCCTCCTGCCAGGTGCAGACACTCTTCCCACTGAGAAGGGGGAGGGGAGGATAATGAAGTTATGAAGGAAAGGGCGTCCCGGGCTTACTCTCAAAACAGCTTCTGGGGCCAGTGAGCTGGCCCATCCCCAAGGGTGCCTAATGCCAATCAGTTATGATGAACGGTCAATCTTAGGACACCACCACTACCCCTGTATAAGGGAAGAAAGAAGCAATTTATGTCCTGACCACATGTGCTGGGTGGCATGCCTTGCTAGGCCGGTCATAATATGCCTCCCACACACACAAAATAAATAAAACATAGTACAAATTGTTTTTTGAAAAGCATCTACCAGGCATGATGTGGAAAACCTGTAATCCCAGGAATGGAGACAAGAGGCTCAAGAGTCCAAGAGCAGCATGGGCTTTTTTAGACCCCATCTAAAAATAAAACAATGTCTGTGTATGCGCAGAAAGAAACTGGAAGCTGGTCAACATATCCCTGTGTATGTGTGTGGTTTGTACAGTTAGGCCACAAGCTAGGATTTATTAGCTCATTTAATGTTGCTCAGGTAAAATATTTAAGCTCTGTTATTTCCTCCTGAAACAACTGAAGTGATTAAGGGCTCCTGAGTGGTTGCTCCCTTGTCTGCCCTGCAGAGGAAACCAACAGGCGGCCCCTGTTTCTGCTTAACCACGCACTGGTGTTCAGCACACACACACACACACACCAGCACCCAGGAAGGTCTGTTGTTCATAGCCAAATGTGTGAATGCTTTGATTTGAGGTTTTGATTCGGAATGTCTTCATAAGTAAACCGGAAATCAGAAAACAGGAGAGCAGCATTCCTTCCCACCTGACGCCCAGCAATATCAACAAAGCCTGCTAAAAGACACAGGCTCACCTTGGCAGCCTTGGAAAAGCAGAAACTCAGGGCTTGCCTCTCCCTATCTCCCTTTACCTCCCCAGAAATTCCTTCCCTTCCTGGAGTGATACCCACCTGCCTTAACAGATCATCCCTGCAGCCTTTACCTATAAGGAAGCCAGAAACCTGAAATTAAGGTGTCTGTAATGCACTGTCAGGGTCCTCGCAAGAGCTCCCGGGGAGAATCGTTCCTCTTCAAGCTTCTGCTGTTCGAAGAGTTCCGTGGTTTCTGTGACTCTAGTCTCTGTTCTCATAACCTTCTCCCTGGGCATCTTTTTGGCATTTAAATGAACTGGAGGAACAGATAGGAATCTGTCCGGTGTGGTTCTGTTACTTAGGTCTCTTATTCTGGGACAGACTGAGACCTCAGGGTCGGGTGGGAGACAGGATGCAATCTGACCTTAATGCAGATAAGGGGTTCCAGAGAGGCTCTTCCTTCACGTGCAGTGCTTTAGGTCAGATGTGCAACTGAAGGGCAAGATCTCCACTCTTGGGTTTTTGCTCCCTAAGCCCAATAGCAGACAGCGGTCCAGGGAAAGATCTCCATACTGTGTTTGAGTTTCAATCTCAATGGTCATCATTTTGATCTTCTGTTGAGGGATAGAAGGAATTGTGTTTCACCGGGAAGGAAAGGGAAGGAAAGAAGGAAGGAAGGAAGAATGGAAGGAAGGAAGGATGCAGCCTGAGAATGCCAGGGGGGCACATGTACAAGGCCCTGGGTTCAAATAAAATAACATAGCAGCAATTCTATTTGGTTGGTTGGTTATTGAAGTACTAACAGTCAACCCCAAGGCCTTGCATGATAGAGCTAAACCAATGCTCTATCATGAGCTGCAGCCCTAAGATTAGAGAGGAAAATCACTTTTTATCCTCTCTCTCTCTCTCTCTCTCCCTCCCTCCCTCCCTCTCTCTCTTTGTCTTTTCTTGTTTGTTTTGAGGTTTGTCTTTTTATTTTGTTTTGTTTTGTTTTTAGGCAGGGGCTGTCTATAGCTGTGTATATCAGACTTTCCTTGAACTCACAGAGATCTACTTACCTCTGCCTCCAGAGGCTTGGGATTAAAGGCATGCACCATCACATTCAGTTTCTAAGTTGTTGTTTGAGACAAGGTCTTCTATAGCCCAGTGTAGCAGAATTTTAATCCAGCAACATGGTTACTCTGGCAAGGAATCACATCTAAGGACCTTCTAGGTCTGTGTGATCTAACTGGGTTTTTTGGTTTGGGTTTTGTTTGTTTGTTTGTTTTATTTTTTCGAGACTGGGTTCCTCTGTTTAGCCCTGGCTGTCCTGGAACTCACTCTGTAGACCAGACTGGCCTTGAACTCAGAAATCCCGCCTGCCTCTGCCTCCCAAGTGCTGGGATGAAAGGCATGCACCACCACTACCCAATGATCCAACTGGAAGAACACACGTTTTATCCCTCTGGCTGGAACTCAGGCAGCCCTTAGTACATACCTTTAATTCCAAACAAGGAAGATAAGGTTAGTTAGTAGAAGGAAACAGCCGTTTTGGAAGGGGCATACACGACGTGACAAATCACAGAAATATTTGACAGAATGAGTCAGAGATAGGACACACCCAGCCCTCAGTAGAACAGACAGGAAAAGAGGCGGCTTAAGAGCAGCAGAGAGTGAGTGGTGGAGGAAGGCAGTTCAGTTGAGTTTATGCAGTCAGTGAAGTCAGTTCTATTCAGTTTGTGGAAGTCAGAGGCAGTTTTCCCAAGCAGAGCAATTCAGTGAGAAGCCAGTTTGAATCAGTCAGCTGGAAAGGAGTTTTGAGCCAGAACAGCTGAGTTGAACAAGCCAGCCAGAGTTCAGAAAGCACTAGAAAAATTGAGCTTACTCAGCAGTAAGTCTCCAAGATGACAATTACATCTAGAGAATAAAAGCAATCCTACTAACTATGTGAGGCTAGACTTGAACTCCTAATCCTAATTCCAAAATAGGATTATAGACCTGGGCCCCAACACCCAGTTCAGTTCCCCAAGGCATCCTAATTTAGCAAGACAGCATCTTGAATTCTCCACATTCCGCAGTTTGTATTAACTTGAACACACTGCAAACAGACTTTTCTTGTGTGCTCCCTCCAACCCCAAATCTCATACAGGGGTTCTTCTGTAGGTCCTTTTACCAGAATGCAATGCTTTTCTCTGTGGCCAAATACACATCTTTCCCTCAAGTCTCTAGTGCTACATGTCATGGAGTCAATGCAGACTATATCAGTTGCTGAATATAGGACAGACCTTGAGCATTCTAGAACTGAACAAAACAACCACTGTGTGTTTAAGGGCTCATTGGATCCCATGCAAATGACCTGAGCTTAAAATCAATCACCTCCATAAGCTCCAAACTTTACTACTGGACAAAGTGACGTTTGGGGTATCTGAGCATTGGCATTGATCTAAAGACAATATCAGCATTCCCTGAAAGTCTGACTATTTACCTTTCATTCAATGTGTGGTCAGGTCACTTCATGGGTCCCTTTGGGGAAGACAGAGAAACACACTAGTAAATACAAATCTTGTCAGGGTTCCAGTAGCCTGGCTTCCAAGAGGGTCTAGGTCTGCACATTGGCTCAAGTTAAAGAATTAAGTGAAGGATCATGACTGTTTTCTGATTCAAGTTGGACTTCCATGCTCTGTTCAAATCATATGGAAATACTGTAAAGCATTGGTCTATTTCATCATAAACCACAATCCAGTGCTAAAGCAGCTATTCTGATACAGCACCACACACAGCACATCTATAGACCCTCTTAGCCTTTGGAAATCTCTGGAATTCCATTCTCCCATCACATCTATGGATCCTACTTCAAAGGCAGTAGTTCTCACTGTAAATGCTGACCTGCAGAGAGGATATAAAGGGATAGTAAGCGATACTGGGGCCACCAGGGACCAGTTTGGTGTCAATTGTCTGTGCTGTCACCAGAAAACATGTGGAGGTCCAGGATCTGTGCAGGCCCTGGCTGTTACCGGTGAGGAATCTCCTTTGGCAATGGTATCAATGGCTGTGGACAATGAGAGATGTGGAAGGCTTTTAGGACAAAAGAAACACTATAGACAGAAAGCCATTAAAAAAGAATCCTTTAAAATTTTGCTAATGATGCTGACATGTAGTTCTTCAGAGCTGATGGCTTCTGGATAGGATGGGGACTCAGTTATCTTTAAGGGGCTGGCCACAGAGAGATTGATCGTGCTTCAGTGGGTATATGGACAACACAAACTGGACTTGGTGTATTTTTTTTCTTTTTTGAGGGAAGGGCACAAAGGTGGAAGGTAAACCTGAAAGGAATGGAAGTGAGAGTGGTTGGGCTGCACTGTATGAAATTCCCAAGTAATTAATAAAAATATTATCCTGGGGTGGAAAAAGAGATACTTAAGAAGGCTAGAATGTAAGTTTGTAAATTAAAGGTCAATAATACATTGCATATACCATGACAGCAAGGGTCAGCCAAGGCTACATGAGACTTTGTAGAAAGAGCAAATACCAAACTATGTCTTTAATTCCAGCACTTGGGAGGCAAAGGCAGGTGGATCAGAGTTCAAGGCCAGCCTGGTCTACAGAGTAAACATGTGGTGAACGAGAACTCTAGGGGATATTCAGTCTTAGCCCTGGCCGGTCAGTAAAAGCCGTTCTGAAGAGGTCTTAATTGAAATGAAGAACAGTTGTTTTTGGAAACTGGAGGGAAGACCACCAATACTAATAAGATACCCAACAGAAGGAACTTAAGGAAGGATTTATTTTTGGTTGTGTTTGGTGATTTACTATTCTTTCTCATTTTGATTCATAAACATATACCACACACACACACACACATTTCACACACAAACACAAACACACAGAGACATATATATCACACACAAACACACACAGACATATATACATATACCCCACACAAACATACATGTACACACACATATACACACATATATACACATATACACTTACCACACACAAACACACAAACATACACACACACACACACACGCGCGCATACACCACATACACACATGTACACACACGCACACATATACTACCACACATACATGCATGCACATATATACATGTACAAATTTACATACACATGAACATATACACATGTACATACACATATGCACACACATACACATATACACATACACACATGTACACACACACGTTTGACCATATTCCCTCAAGTATTCCCTCATACCTGCCTCCCAATCCCTTTCTTCCCGACAAGTCCTCCCTATTGTACTCATGCCTTTCTTTTTTTTTTAATGTGCCCTGATACTTTTAATAAGTCGTTACTTCCTGAAGATGGAGGATGGGTGGGGTGTTACTTATTTGAGAAATTCTCAATGGCTACACCATTGAGAAATATGGCCCACACCCCCACTCTATGGTGGTTTGAATGTTTATCATAAGCTCATGTAGCTGAACACTTGGGCCTCAGTTGGTGGTGCTGTCTCTCCTTCCCTCCCTCCTCTGTCTCTCCTCCTGCCCCCCACCCCCACCAATCCCTCCACCCCCACCCTCCCACCCCAGCTTTCATGCTTGTGATGTGAGCTCTGAGCTTCCTCCTGCTGTAAGTCTGACCCTTGCTGTCACATTGTCTCAGCCATTTTGGGCTCTAGCCCATAAGCCTGTTGCCTCTGTCATGGTGTTTTAACATTGCAATATAAAAGTAACCAATACACCTCTCTCAACAAAGAGTAACTGCTTATAGCTCCTCAGGAGAGGGAAGGGCCTGTTAGCTCTCCCCCATCCATGATGGAATGTTGATGGGCTGCATTTTTGTAAAGGTAGCTGCAGCTGCTGTGAGTTGGGGGAGGAGAGGGGAGGGGAAGAGAAGGGGAGGGGATAGCTATGTATATATGTATATACATAGGAGAATAAATTGTAAATCAGACACCAGGAACCATGTACAACACTGTATGTATTTTTCAAAATTGTCCTTCACTGTGTCAAAACGTGACATTGAGGGTTCTCTTGGTGAGCCAGGAACAGGATGGGTGCTGTGTGGCCAAGAATAGGCACATCACCTATCTTACGTTTTTACTGCTGTGAACAAATGCCATGACCAAGACAGCTCTTATAAGAACAACATTTAATTGGGGTTGGCTTACAAGTTAAAGGTTCAGTCCATTATCATCAAGGTGGGAACATGACAGTGTACAGGCAGACATGGTACAGGAGGAGCTGAGAGTTCTACATCTTCATCTGAGAGCTGCTAGCAGAATACTGACCTCTAGGTAGCTAGGATGGGGGTCTTAAAGCCCACACCCACAATGACACACCTACTCCAACAAGGCTACACCTTCTAATAATGCCACTCCCTGGGCCAAGCATACACAAACCATCACATAACACAAGTCAGCACCTCCTTTCTCCTCCTTCCTGATACCATCTCGGCTCCTCTTTAACAAGACTGATAATCAGAAAGAGTTGTTTCTCTTATTTCAGTCCCATTCTTGTCAACCCTAGGAAAATATACTTGCTGGGTGTTACCTCTCGTCAGCAACACACTTACCAGTTTTGGTCTTGGGTGCAGTTTGTCTGTTTCGAGACTGTCTTATGTGTATCCGAGCTAACCTTTTACTCAGGATCCTCCTGCTCAGCCTCCCAAGTGCTGGGATGACAGATATGTGCTCCAAGCCTGCTTTCCCAGGTTGTTTTATTCATGTGGTTGGTTGGGTTTTGTCCTGATGGACTTTATTGGTAGAAATGTCTCATCATGCAGGATTCATTTGTCCTCTTGGATCAAAATAAGTAATTGGGGGAGCTGGTGGAAAGTCTGTGTTTATAATCTCACCACTCCACAGGCTGAGGCAGGGGAGTTGCTGTACTTTCTAGATCAGTAATATGTCCCCGGGACTATGTCGTGAGACCCAGGCTGGCCTGGGGATGTGATTTAAGATGCTGTCTCTGGGAAAAAATATAACAGAGAACTGAGAAGAAATAAGGAAATAAATACGATTTTGAATTCTGGTGATCAAGGTATATCTTCACACTCTGTATAATGATTTTATTAGCTATATATAATGAAAAAATCTATTTGTTCAGAAAGCAAGTATAGAGGACACTGGAGATAGATAGATATGTAAGGGCTCATGATTCGCTGGAGAATGATGCTCCAGACTCAAATAGTATGTAAACACAAAGAGTGCTTGATTCTGCAGCAGTCCATCATGCTGGGCTCTCCATTACCAGGACAGAGAGACAACCAAGTGAGTGCACGTGCCTGGTGTTATTATTTGCTGCGTGCGTCATTAATCTTGTTTCTACAATCCTTCGACTCGACAACAAATACAAAAAATTTCCAACCAAACTATTAATTAGTTCCTGTTACAGGATTACCAGCCTTTGTCCACAGAGGAACCTGATGCGAACATTTACCAAGTGGATCCTGTTGGTAAAAGTCAGCTACACCCCAAAATTGACGATGCCCCTAGACAGCAGGGAGCAGTTTAAGAGACACAACACCCCTATTCCCTTTTCACCATCGGCTTCTCCCTCCCCCCTTTTCCTTCTCTTTATGATAAGAAAAAGGGAGGTATGTCGGTAACAGGAACCAGTGTGGCATCACACATAGGCGAGAGAGACCCACATACATCTGTTGCCATGGCTACCACCATACATTCCCAGAGTCTACTTGGCTCACCTCCCACCTTTACCACCAAGCAGGGAGCATGGCAGTGGTAAACATGGGGCTGGAGCAGCTGCTGAGAGCTCCCGTCTGGAGACGCAAGCATGAGTCGGAGAGGACACTGGGAATGCTGTGGGCTTTTGAAACCTCAAAGCCTGACCTCAGTGACACACCTCCTCCAACAAGGCCACACCTGTGATCCTTCCCAAACAGTTCCACCAATTGGGGCTCAAGTATTCAAACTCATGAGCCTATGGGAGCCATTCTCCTTCCAGCCGCCACCCCAAGTTTCTAGTTGTTCTTTCATACAGTCAAGTCGGCACCTGTAACTAAGCACAACAGAGGTGATAGGGCTGAGAGCTGCAAACGGAGCTTCCCTAGGCTCAGCGACCCGCCCTGTGCCCTGCACTGTTCCAGAGACACTGGCTCACCCACAGGGAGCTTAAGAGAAGCTCAAGGACTTGGAGTCAGACCACAGGGAGGATTTGGATCACAGGAAGGCATCTAGGCTCACTTGCTTCCTAGTTTATGAAAAGGCCCTGGCCAGATTAGTAAAGTTAGTCCAAGGACTGTGGGGTGCTGATCCAGAGTAAGCATTTGCCTCCAGCTAATTGCAGGAACAGCAGCGCTCCCCAGCGATGACCTGCTGTAATCGCCTCCCCAGGGACTTGCTCTGAAGGGACAGAGCACACAGCCACAGCACACATTCTTTCTCATCCCCACGCCCCCCCCCCCACCCCCAGCCAGCCAGCTCTTAGGTTACACAAAACCCTGACACGTCTTTGGGAAGAGCAAGTTACCTTAATCAAAGCAGTGAGCAGAGGGCGTGTGGGACAGCTTAGTCAGTCACGTCCTTGCTGCACAAGCAGAGGACCTGAGTCTGATCAGTTAGCCCTCACCTACAGAGCTGGCTCGGCTGTGTGTGTGTGTGTGTGTGCGTGTGTGTGTGTAAGCCCTGTGACTGATCGGTGAGACGGGAGGACCCCGAGGGTTACTGGCCAGCTAGCCTAGTCAAATCAGGGAGCCCCAGGTCTCAGTGGGAGACGCTATCTCAAAAAACAAGAGGACCACCATGCATGGTTGATCTCTGGCTACACACACACACACACACACACACACACACACACGTGTCAGTTCAGAATAATACATCAGACACCAAATTCTCAGCACAAAGGAGATTAGTTACCCCTGGGGGCCAGGGGCCCCTGGATCAGACAAAGGTTGACAGCAAATAGCAGGGGTTTTTATTTTGTTTTGTTTTGTTTTGTTCATTTTTTTTCAGGGGTGAGTTTTGTTTTTTTGTTTTTTGTTTTTTGGTTTGTTTGTTTTTTTGTTTTGTTTTGTTTTTTTAAAGGAGAAAGGGGGAAGTCTGTGCTAAGGTAAGTCCTGATTGACAGGTTAGCTATGTAACCAAATAATGAATTTTGATTACTGGACCTTGGTGTTTAGTCTGGGGAATGAGTCAGTGGCCAAATGAAGGAACAGACCTTGGGGCCTGGCTTTAGCCAAGGGAGAGGGAAAGGAGTGTACAGACCCATCAGCAATGCTTGGGCCTATTAGAGAGAGCTCTTCAGTATCCTTTTAAGAAAACCCAGGCCCACATAACAAGGCAGCACACAAGTATCCTTCCATGTGCACCAGGAGGGCATGCAACAGGGCACTGAGGTCTCCTCTGATGGCCAAGAAAATTTGAAAGAAGAACCAAACTCTTGCAAATTAAGCTACTTCCAACACTAGCTTTTCTGACAAATCCCACAACTGTTGAGTGGGAAGTCATTTAGGTTACCTCTCAGAAAGATGGAGCAGGAGGATTACCTTGGGTTCAAGACCAGCCTGGGCTACAGAGTTCAAGACAGTCTGGCTATAGAGTGAGATCTCTCTACCCCAACCCCAGACCACCACCCCTAAAAAAAAAAAACAAGGTTGATACCATGGCTGAGCAGGTAAAAATGCTGTGTAACACACACGCTCACATACACACACACACATACACTCACAAACACACACACTCACATACACACATATACATACACATACTCACATACACACATATACACACATACATACACACACTCACAAACACACACTCACATATACACATATACACACACATACACAGACACACTCACATACACCCACACACACACACACACACATACACACACACACACACACACAGGCACCCATGTGCACCCACACACATGATGATGCTGCCTCTGATAATAATGTTGCTGACTAGTACTGACTGCTTGCTTATGCTTGAGGCCCTGTGTTCTCAGCATTGAAACAAAGATGGCTCAGTGGTTAAAAGCACTTGCTACTGCTACAGAGGACCACAAGGGTAGTGGTGGCCAGAGCTCCTGACTTCCTGTGACTGTAGGTCCATGGAATCTGGTGCCCTCTTCTGGACTCTGAAGGTGCAAACATAACACCTGCACAACACTACATTCAGATACACACATACATTGATAATTGAAACATTTTAAAAAACAATATTTTAACAGAAAAAACAAGCTCATCTTAAAAATGTATTTTTTTGTGTGTGTACACTAGAACCCATATGTTTCTATGTTAAAAATATTAATGAGTCCGGCAGTGGTGGTGCAAGCCTTTAATCCCAGCACTTGGGAGGCAGAGGCAGGCGGATTTCTGAGTTTGAGGCCAGCCTGGTCTACAGAGTGAGTTCCAGGACAGCCAGGGCTACACAGAGAAACCCTGTCTCAAGAAAACAATACATATATATCACATATACATATCACATATATAAATATGTGATATGTATAAATGATATATAATTATTACAAAAGTTTTACAATCAGTTTTACCCAACAAATTGTTTATTATTTTTTCTTCTTCCCTTCTTCTTGTGTGACCTACATCGCTGCCAGCAGCCTACAGACACAGGCAGGCAATGGTTCGGGGCCGCGGGCTGCTCCAGCACAGGATACTGTAAGACACCCAGAGGAACGGGCCTGCCATAAATACAAACCCATGCACTTGACCCGACGAATTTAACATTCTCTCTGCCTTTACATGTTTTTATTTGGTTATGTAGTTTTCAGAGAAAAAAAAAGGTTAAGGAGATTAAAAAAAGTCATCTCATAAAAATTTTTAAAAACTCATTTTTATGCTATTTTATAAGTAATATTTCTACTTCAGTCTAAACATGATTTACAAAGGAAGAAAATATGCTAACATTCTCTTTATTAATTCATTAAATATTCATTTGTGTAAATTTTTTTACATAAAGAAATGTTTAATGATTATATATCATGTTACATATATGTGTGTATAAATTATATATAATTACATTATATATATATATTATATTATATATGTGTGTGTAAATGAGAGGCAAGGTTTTCCTGTTTACTCCAAGAATTCAGTATTCTCCTGCCTCTACTTCCTGAGAGTGGGGGATTACAAACGTGAACCATTATGTCTGGCTACTCTTTATATATCTTTGAACTACAACTAGAAACTTAGTTACAGCTCAGTATGTGACTATTGTTCTGCTATTATTCAAGAGAAAAATAAAAGCTGGGCTTTAAAAATTGTAGAGATGGCTCGATGGTTAAGAGTACTTGTTCTTGCAGAGGACCCCGTTCAACTTCCAGACTCACACGCCTGCTCACATCTGTCTGTAACTCCAGTTCCAGGGATCTAATAATGCCTTCTTCTGACTTCTACAGGTGCCAGGCACACACATGGTGCACACACATGTATGAACAAATATTCATAGACATAAAAATAAAGTAGATAAACCTAAAATATTTTAAGTTTAACTTAACAAATATTTTAAATTTGACTTAAGTCTTTGTGACATTAAAAAAACTTTTTCATATTTTTATGCATGGTAGACAGTAACAGAGAGTTTTCTGTAAGCAGTAACAATGTTTTTCTTTGGACATCAAATATTCTTAGTAATTACAAAAGACTGAAGGTTGTTGGGGTTAAGCCTTTTTATTTACTTACTTTTATTTTTTATTTTTATTGGATATTTTAGGTATTTACATTTCAAATGTTATCCCCTTTCCTGGTTTCCCCTCCAGAGCCTCTTCTCCCCTTTCCCTCCCCCTGCTTCTATGAGGATGCTCCCCCGCCCACCCACTCACACCTCACTGCCCTGGCCTTCCTCTACACTGGGGAATCAAGTCTTCACAGGACCAAGGGCTTCTCCTCCTATTGATGGCAGACAAGGCCATCATCTGCTGCACATGTAGCTGGAGCTAGGGGTCCCTCGCCTTTTTATTCTTTAACACTGAACATTTGGATCAAGTGAAGAAAAGACACTTCAAATCCTTGTCAAATCTAATGTACGCATCAGACTGTCGGATTGAAACATACACAGCTGAATATTTTAGGCTTTTATACCACCAACAGGCTTTATATCATCTGTTTCCCCTCAATATTAAAAACTCCATAAATCAACTTGATATACAAAAGGTAAAAGCACAGACCCCAGCAAAATCCAGCAAGTTCTATAACGTGGGACACAGGTATCTCAAAGATGCAAGGGAATCAGAGTTTCTCAGAAGCGAAGGTGAGGTGAATTCTATTGCACAGACTTGTGTGGTACCACTTTCCAGGCCTGAGCGTCTGTACACTGTTAGCACATTGCAGATGTTCAGTGTGCTAAGCAAATGAATGTGTGGATGGATAGATGGATGGATGGATGGATGGATGGATGGATGGATGGATGGATGGGTGGATGGATGGACGGACGGACAAATGGACAGCAGAACAGATGGATGGATGGACAATCTAGGTCAACAGGTGCCCCACTTCACCAGACACCAATGACACAACAGACGTCCTTAGTAGCTTCTGTGCTTAAGCCCTTGACAGTTGCTACTTCCCACCTCTCTTTACAACCAGAGACTTAAAAACATTCCTCGAACCCCTGAGCCAGTGAGTCAGACCTATTACATGTCTGTGTCTTGCTGGAAGCATTTGGCAATCTTGGCCAATTGTGGAATTAAAACAAACTTACTTACATAGATGAACTATGTGGCTTCTCCAGGAAAGGGTAAAATTAATGCCTGCTCCTATTGCTGCAAAGGTACCAACAATTTCATGGAGCCCAAGTCTACAGGAAAGCTAATCTGAAACCTAGATTCGGAGTTCTACAGCAGTGGAGGCAACTACAGACTCCCCACAGACAAAACCAGTGTCTGGGAAGGTGTGCTGGCTGCTTTTATGTCTGCTTGACACAAGCTGGAGTCATCTGAGAGGAGGGAACTCAATTGAGACATTGCCTCCATAAGACTAGGCGGTAGACAGACAGGCCTGCAGGGTATTTTCTTAATTAGCGGTGGATGAGGCATCCCTCAAAAGTCTGTGATTCAGGATATGTAAGGCAGATACACCCTTTTTTCTCCAAATTGCTTTTGGTCGTGGTGTTTCCTCACAGCAGTAATAACCGTAAGACAGGGGTCACCAGTTTATGTGCACCGCACTGCGCTTACCAGCGATTCCGCTGGTCTTGGCACACACTAACCTACCTTGCCAGGGGGATTTGTCTTGTTGTAGTTGGGCACATAAAACAGCTCGGTGGTAGCTTGCTGTAAGATACAGTCACTCTAGGTGGGATTCAGAATACTATTCTCACTACAAGAAATTTTTACGTTTGTTTCTCTCTAAATCTTGTGTCTGTGTGCAGGTATGTACAAGTGTGGACATGTGTGACCACAGCACACATGGGGGGGTCAGAGGACAACCTTGGATTTCGGTTCTTACTTTCAAGCTCATGTTTACCACTGGGTATGTCAGGCCAGCTGACTTGTGAACTTCTGGGGAATCTCCTGCCTCTGATCCCATATTGACATAGGAACATTAGAACTGCTGGTATGGTGTGGGCTGCAGGCCCAGCTTAGAGTGGTTCTGAGGACTCAGACCCAGTTCTTCACATTTGCATAGTGAGTGCTTTACTAAGTCAGACATTTCCTCAGCCCTTTATAAA
This sequence comes from Apodemus sylvaticus, assembly GCF_947179515.1. Lineage (NCBI taxonomy): Eukaryota > Metazoa > Chordata > Mammalia > Rodentia > Muridae > Apodemus > Apodemus sylvaticus. The sequence goes on from NC_067482.1 coordinate 9,053,038, forward strand.
TCTGTGTGTGTGTGTGTGTGTGCGTTTCATATGGTATGTAGATGTGTGTAATATGTATCTATGTGTACATATGTGTATATTGTGTATGTGTAGGTGTGAGTATGTAAAATTTGTATTTTTTATATAATCTGGTGATGGTTACTATCAGTAAAGTTGTGGCACAGGAGCTTGTTCCAAAGAGAATGATTAAAAGATCAGTGGACACTTCAGAAATGTCTACGTCCATTTGGTTAATCAAGAAGTATGCATCCAGATGCTACATACCATAGAACTCTTGCAACTGCAGTGTTTTAAATCTGTCCTTTAAAGGATGATGGGGCTAGAGGGATGGCTCAGCTGCTAAGAGCAGAGGTCCTGCTCTTCCAGAGGTCCTGAGTTCAATTCCCAGCAACTACAGGGTAGGTCACAACCATCGGTAATGGGATCTGACGCCTTCTTCTGGTGTGTCTGAAGACAGATATAATTGTACTTATACATAAAATAAATCTTTAAAAAATAAATTGTGATGATGATGACAGCTTTATTAAGATACAATTCAAGAATTTTAAAATTCAATCTCAACATGTGCAACAGTTTCTTATGAAGGACACTAAGATCCACTCTGAGATTTTTTTAGGCTGGAGATATGGATCTGTCGTTAAGAGCACTGGCTGCTCTTCCAGAGGACCTGGGTTCAACTCCCAGGACCCCTGGGGTGGCTCATGACCATCTGTAATTCCAGTTGTACAGGATCTGACACCCTCTTCTGGCTGTCACCTGCACCAGGCATGCCCACAGTATACAGATAAAATTCTCAAATACATAAAATTAAAATTGTTTTAAACGTATAAGAAAAGAAGCTTGAGGACAGCTTTCTTATAATTTAAGTGAAAACAAACAAAACAAAACAAAACAAACCAGGACAGACAAGTTATAAATCTTGGAGAAGAGAAAGGGAAGGGCAAGAGAAAGAATTAAGCCACCAGCACTGGCGGCCGACAAGCACCCAGGTGGAAAGAGAGGGGACTGCGGGGAAGTGGACAGGCACAGAGCACGCCTGGGAAAAGGGAGAAAAGCTTACACTTCTCTGAGTAACTTAAGAAAATGGGCAAGTCTTGTGGTGGATATCCTGACAGTGACTTCAAGGGGGCTTCTGGGAAGGAAAAGTGTGCTACCTCAATAGAGATGAGACAAAATACGTGCTTGTCTATTTACCCCCAGTGGGGAACCCACAACAGACCAAAGTACAGACAACACGAAGTCCAACTTGGTGAACCATGAGTTTTATCGGGGTTACTGACAGGAGCAGAAACCACTCAGAGACGGCTGCACCCAAGTGTAGCAGGTTTCTGGAGAGCTGAGCTGCTCTCAAGAGTCCCCTTCTTGGCAGCTTGGCTCTGCTCTTGTGAGAGAGATCACCCTGGCAGGGAGGGGCCTAGTCACTGCGCTGGGTTTGGGGACTTCCTGAAGCTGTTTTGTTTACCTTCCTGCTTGAGGAGCTTCCCTGCATTGTTGTAGTAAATATTAACTGGGGGTTTCTACCCCCCCTTAGATCATGTAGTCCCCAGCTAAAAGACACAGAACGTTTATGTATGTATAATAAGCCTTAAAGCACCAGAGCTGGGCTGCTATCACCCCCCCTGTGCTAGTCTGTCTCCTTCCCTGTCGGTAACCCTGAGACATCACGTGCCACCATCACCTCTTACTCCAACTGGCCAGCCCTCATGGTCATGTTCTCATGATTCACCTACCTTCTCTTCACCTCGCTCCTCTCCACGTGATCTCTGCTTCTGACCCCAAGCCCTGGGAACCAAGGCCCAGCCTACTTCTCTTCTGCCCAACTATAAGCTGTAGGCATCTTTAGTCAACCACTATTTTCAAATTAAGTAGCAAGGTTACATAGTGTTACTTAGTGGACTGAGGATGTCCTCATCCCTGGAGGGGGGCAACCAGACCCTGGGGGCCAGTATTTATCATCACAATTGACAGCAACAGTTCAAACTTCAACCCTGCAGGGTGGAACAAAGCTAGACACCTCCGCTTGCACATATGGGATTTTAACTTTCAAGGAATGGTAAAACGGGTGCTTGCATTTCTAGTGTTACTAGGGAAACGACTCTGTGTTTGTGTGTGTGTGTGTGTGTGTGTGTGTACCCGTGCACTCAAAGCTCCAGTAGTCTAAGGCTACTTGGCAAGGTTTTAGAACACATATGTACTGTGGATCATGGTGCCTGCTTTGCTGAGTACCTCTGTTACTTTGTGACAAGTACCATGTATCACGGAGAACAACCACAAGCTGCTTGCTCCACAGGTTACAAAGTGTTTGTGTTTCTGTTATCTCAGGTGCTCTTGCCACACCCACCTGGAGCAATAGTCAGAAATAGCTGGTGATGAGGTCAGCTTGACTCACTCCTCTAGTTAAAGACTGGAGTGAGGGGTGGAATCAACAACAGCTTGTTCTGTCAGGTCCGCTGTCTGGAGAGAGCTTCCACACGGCAGTCAAACTCCAGAGGAAGGACAGCCAGTCCAGAATGCAGCATTTGAAACCCAACAGCCCACTTCCCAGCCAGCCAGATGAACAGTCAGCCCACTCCTCCACTGAGTGGGCAAGCCTGTCTGTGGACTGCTGTCTGTGGGCTTCAAAGATAGAACTGCCAGGACTCAGGAAGACTCATCCTTTCTCCCTGGTTCTTTCCCCATAGAGCTACTTATATTGTCTTTATATTGATAAAGGAAGACTTGCCCAAGCTTATTCATGACCCGCAAGATTATCCATTCTTAAAATTATGACAATAGCATGAATATTCTTCTAGAAATCAGTTATTTATAAAATTGGGCCTGGAGTTCAGTGGTTAAGACCACCAGCTGCTCTCTCAGAAGACCAGGCTTAACTCCTTTTTTTTTTTTTTCGAGACAGGGTTTCTCTGTGTACCCCTGGCTGTCCTGGAGCTCACTCTGTAGACCAGGCTGGCCTCGAACTCAGAAATACACCTGCCTCTGCCTCCCAAGTGCTGGGATTAAAGGTGTGTGCCACCACCACCCCGCCAGGCTTAACTCTTAATACCCACGTGGCACCTCACAACTATCTGCAACTCAAAACCCAAGGGATCTGATGCCCTCTTCTGGCCTCCAAGAATATTATACCAGAGCTTGGTGGACAGACATAATGTAGATAAACACTCAGACATATAAAATAATGAAATAAAACTTAGGACTCCCATCATCATCATACTGAAAAGGTTTCAATGCTTGGGCATCATCCTCGGTGATTTTGATTCATTTCATCTGCAGGACCTGGGAACAATTTGGCTTTTTTAATTAATATTTGGGGGGGGGGGTATGGTGTTCTAGTAGCTTTAATCATTACCTGAGAAGGGAGGGATTACCCAGATTATTCTGTGAACACTTTCGTGTGGGACTGTCTTGGTTGTTGTTTTATATAAGAAGGCATAGCCCCTGTGGGTGGTACTGTTCCTCTAGGCAGGAGGTCCTAGCATAAGCCTGCTAGCAAGCAAGCCAAAGAGCAGGGGCTCTGCTTCAAGTTCCTGTCCTGACAGTCTTCATTGATGGACTATAGCTTGTAAGCGTGTATAAACTCTTTCCTCCCCTAAACTACTTTTAGCCAGAGTTTCTGTTCCCAGTCCTTCAGTATCTCTTGCTACTTTAAAAAGCTGCTTTTGGGGGGAGAGGGGGGACTGGATAGACTAGCGGTTAAGGGCACTTGTTGCTCTTCCAGAGGACTGAGATCTTAGCACACACAGAGTGGCTCACTCACAGCCTTCTGTATCTCCAGCAGATCAGAGGATCCGAGGTCCTCTCCTGGCCTCCAAGGGCAGCAGGCGTAGACATGCATGCAGGCAAAACACCTACACACATAACAATAAACTGATTTTAAAAGTTTTTCTGGTTTGTTTTTTTTTTTTCCCAGACAAGGTTCCTGTGTCCTGGAATTCCATCTGTAGACCAGGCTGACTTGAACTCAGACATCTACCTGCCTCTGCCTCCTGAGGACTGGGGTTAAAGTGGAGTGCCACCATGCCCAAATGTCAGAGTGCTTTTTTGTTTTGTTTTGCTTTGCTTTGCTTTGTTTTATCATAGCAACAAAGATGAAACTAAAACCAATGTTCCTCTGTGTTGACCCAGCTGGGTTCTGAAGTCTTGGGCTCCAGCAAGCCTCTTGCACCAGCCTCCTCAGGAGCAGTGACCACCTAAGCACAAACCACCCCAGTTTTATAAAAAGCAACTTATACTTTTTAAATCAGTTTATTGTTATGTGTGTAGGTGTTTTGCCTGCATGCATGTCTACGCCTGCTGCCCTTGGAGGCCAGGAGAGGACCTCGGATCCTCTGATCGGCTGGAGATGCAGAAAGCTGTGAACGAGTCACTCTGTGTGTGCTAAGATCTAGGTCCTCTGGAAGAGCAAGTGCCCTTAACCACTAGTCTATCCAGTCTCCCCCACCCCACCCCACCCCCAAAAAGCAGCTTTTTACAGGTAGCAAGAGATGCTGAAGGACTGGGAACAGAAATCAGAAAGATATATACCCGTGTATGCTCAATTGTACCAACTGTCTGGAAGGGAAACCACATGTCATCAAGACCCCTCTCACAACCACAGTGGTCTGCGTGAATGATACACATATGAGGTTGCTTCTGGTGGAAAGTTCAGCCCGAGAGCTGTGTCAGCAGTGAAAATGCATTCAGACTTCAACGCAAAGCCGACGGACCCAAAGCAAAACTGAATATGTCAAGCTTTCGCCCTGTGTCTCGTTGCCCTGGAGACGAGTCAACGCTCATTACCCTTGGTGCTTGTCTTACTCATGCTGCAAGCCTTCAAGGTGAATGAGGGAGAGTTTAAAGGACAAAATCCTGGGGACAAGAAAAATACCTCCCCAATATCAAAAATCGGTTTCTGAGTGAGTTGTTTCGAAGCCCCTTCATCAATTATGGCTGCTGCCAAGGTGCTTGGATGCCCACTTTTGACTGGTCAGGCTGGCCTTGTCTTCTTGCTTAACCAATGAACTTGCTAATTTTACATTACTCTAATTCATGCAGAAATCCTTTTCTTTTTAAAATTTTTATTATTTTTTTTTGTAATTATTGCACACTGTCACTGTCTTCAGACACCCCAGAAGAGGGCATCAGATTTCATTACAGATGGTTGTGAGCCACCATGTGGTTGCTGGGAATTGAACTCAGGACCTCTGGAAGAGCAGTCAGTGCTCTTAACCACTGAGCCATCTCTCCAGCCCCAGAAATTCTTTACTATCAGACAACAGGGACCTGGGTGAACTAGAAGAGTATCACCCCCAACCCCAGGCCAACGTGTCCAGTTACGTTCCTGCTTCCTGTGTCTGGAATGACCTTGATAATGATTCCTCGGGTGAAGTTTCATGGCATTTCCTGATGTAGTCTTCATGAAGCAGACGAACAGACACTCATGAAAAGGCAGGGCTACCTCTGCAACTTACAGGGATGCAAGTAAGGAAGGTGTCCAGTGAGCTCAGCTAACTGCTCAAAGAGTTAAAAAGCATTGACTCGTCTCCAGGGCAACGAGACGCAGGGAGAAAGGTTGGCATTTCTGGTTTTGCTTTGGGTCCGTCTGCTTTGCGTTGAAGCCTGAATGCATTTTCACTGCTGACACAGCTTTCAGGATGGACTTTCCACCAGGAGCAACCTCATATGTACATCATTCACACAGGCCCCTGTGGTTGCGAGAGGGGTCTTGATGACATGTGGTTTCCCTCCCAGACACTTGGTACAACTGAGCTGAAAGAATGGCCTCTTATTTTCTTTCTGCACAGGGGTTAATAATACAATATTAGATTTCCCTCATCATGCAACCCACAGATTCATACTCGCACCTTTACTTTTAGTTCTGCGAGGGCTAAAGTTGTGTGTTAAGTTTTAACTACTGTGCTTAAGAGATCTATAAAACAAAACTGCCTCTAGCCTGTAAGCCCCACTTGCCCAAGGACAGACAACTTCCTGGACTTCCAGGGGCTGCGGTTCAAGTAAGATACCAAGCCAGGTGTTTTCACTTCCGTAAAGAAGGTTGGTTGCTCCAACTGCACAGGATGTGCTTGGTCACATGTAGGCTAAAGGTATGTAGGCAGGAAGCATGTCAGAAGATGTGTGCTTGCTTCTGATTGGACGAAGGCGGGAATACTTACTCCTGTGGAGTTTGTAAGGTTCCTTGGTTGTGGTAGTTTATCATAGCAACAGAAAAGCAACTAATACTCAGCAGTAATGCCACCACACCCAAGATCATCTGCTCCATCCTTAAAGCTAATATTCAGAGAATGAGAGTTAGTGGAAGGAAATCGGGGTTATTCAAGAGTTAATATTCTGAGATGAGGGAAACTGTCTCCCCTCAAACTTCCGTATTGGGGAACTCGGGTACATGAAAATCCTTTTACAAGGAGGGAAAGGAGGTGCAGAGACCAAAGGGCTGGAAATGTAGGACAAGCTGGGTTGGACCTTTGTCATCTAGGACTCGTCTTTATTCTCTTGTCACAATCAGCCTTGAACTCCTGTGGCTAGCTCATGTAATTCTTCAGATAAACATACTACTTTTCTGAAAATTAAATGTCATGGCACTTTATATATATTATGTATAATTATATATGTGATACATATGATACGTACCACAGAAATGTATATCTATTAACTATATACTTGATGTAGGTACGGCTCTCCTGTAAGACATTTGCACCTTTGCTTGGGTATTGCTTATCCTTTCCCTGAGCATTTCTGCTAACCCCTATGCTGAAAATCTATGTTTAAGTTGTCTTTTAACAAACTCTTCCTCTGCTCCATACTGTCATCCTGAAATTCCCTGGGAGGAAGAGAACTCTACAAGCAATAAGTGGCCACAGAGTGGAGCTGTGCCTTCTTCCATGTTGCCACTGACAAGCCAATCCTGGTTATTGCACAACAAAACCCAGACATGCAATACTAACTCAGTTCAGGAGCACGCCACTTTGCCAACTTGCAATTATTTAAAAACCATCGGATTCTTAATTGTGTATGTGCACACATGTGGAATACATATCGAGCCCTCCCCTTTCCACTTAATTTTCTCATATCAAACAATCCAGCACAATATGACGGTGCTTATCATTAAACTGTCACAATGTTATAAACATATGTAGTCCTTAAACTAGACTCAGTTCATAATTTTCTAATTGCAAGGAAACAAACCAAAGAATCAAATACACACAGACAGTATAATGCAACATGGCTGGAATACTCTAGAGAATATAATCCCCACGCTCTGGTTATTGGTCTTCTATCAATTCGAATAGATGAAGGGCAGTGGAATACAGTTAGAAATCCCAAACAAGACATATCCGTGGTATTAAAATATTGCTAAGTGATGCTTACATTTAGAAAAATTAGTTGCCTTAAACTAGCCATAAACAGGGTTTCCGTGCATCCTGCAGGAGGTGTCAGAGCCAATTTGATGAAAGAACCGCCCCCTGGGCTGGAGGGCGTCCGCATTCCAACACGCCCCTGCCGGTGCGCAGGCGCAGGCGCCCCCTTAGGTCCCGCCCCCAGCCTCCAGCCTCCCGTCATGCGCCGCGACAGTGATTGTGGCGGCAGCGACTGATACGGCATTATGGAGGGCGAGAGCACATTGGGGGTGCTGTCTGGCTTCGTGCTCGGCGCGCTCACCTTCCATCATCTCAACACAGACTCAGACACGGTGAGCCGGGCGCGGCTGCCGACTCCGCCGTCCCTACCCGCGGTCCCGGCTCGCCCCGCGGGTTCGCGGACCAGGGCGCCTTCCCCTGCTCTCATCCGGGCTCTATCTGCTCACGCTTGGACGTGAAGTCCGTCCGGCTCGGCGGGGAAAGTCGGGCCGCTTTCCTGCCTCGCTACCCTGCTATGCGCGGGATCCCGGCGTCGGTTCCTACCCGCAATGAGCGTGCATCGCCAGAATCCGGAGGACGACCCCGCTGCCAGCCGCAGGGGGTTGGCCAGTTCTAGGGCTAACCTGGCATGAGGCAGTAAGATCCGACTACTTGTGTGCCATTTTCCGTTACAAACGCAGTTTGTCCAGGACCAGATGTGTAAATGCATTTTTAAGCCTTTGCCTACTTTCAAAACCAGTGAGTGATACTGAAAACAACTTTTAAGCCTGTTTTTTAAAACGTAGGTTAAAAACTTTCTGTAAAACTTTGAGGTCTGGCAGTAGCATCTTGTAATAAGTTCTTTAGTAACATAAACTTGAAACATCTAAAGTGAATTTGGGGACAGCACGAATACAGTGCATCCTGACCAGTGTAGAGTAACGTATGTGAAGTGTTGGGTCCTTCGCTTTAAGTGTTAGATTTGCCTTGCCTAAAGTTGAAAGTTGCTTCTCAGCACAGCCCCAATGATAGGAGTGTACAATAATTTAATGTAAATTACATCAAAATACCAACTAGAAACAAATGACATCTTCGAATGTGCGTTGCGCACACTGGACAGCAAATAATAATGGACTGATACTGAATTGGCAAGGCTCTACAGGAGAATGTTATACAAATTGAAGCACTTTATGTAAAAAAAAAGTACATGCTTATCTGTGGGACTTATTTTAGAAGATGTTAGTGTGAACATAAGTAACCTGCCCTGAGCCTGTATAGGATTAGCTCTTGTGAACTACATTTTGGTGTTAGACCCTAGTTTCTCAGATATTTCAACTATAGTTTTTTTTGTTTATTTGAAGATTCATTTATTTTTATATGTGTGTCTTACCTACTGAGCATCCGTGGGTCGTGCATGCGCAGTGCCCATGTGGACCAGAAGAGGCCATCACACCCCTGGAACTTAGTGGGCACTATGGATGTGGGCGCTGTGAACTAAACCCTGGTCTTTTGCAAGAGCAGCCACTGCCCTTAATGACTGAATTGTCCCTTCAGCTCTACTAAAGTTTTTAGAGTTGGCTTCTGAATAATTGTACTTAGAATTGACTAGTACTTTTCCTAGTTTTTAACATTAGGAGTATCAAAATCAAGAACCTTTGCAATTACAAATTTTTACCCTCGTGATACTGTTAAAAGACTGGGACATTCCTCTGTGGTCTTTTTTGTTTGTTTTGTTTTGTTTTGGTTGATTGGTTAGTCTATTATTTTCATAAAATGGAGGCAGGGCATTATAAACTAAATTTAATGAATAGAAGAGTTCACTTGATCTTTAAGTGCACCTAAAGGAATAACAAGTCACTGAAAAAAAAAAACAAACAAACTGCCTGTGTTTTAAAAGAAAACAGGCACACAGTAGGCCCTTTGGGAGGCAGATGCTGTAACTGAGGTACAATCTTTATTTTTTTCATAATTTTTAAGGCAGATTTAAATCTGAAAACATTGATCACTTTGGCCTTCCATAGCTAAGAAATCTCCATTGACGCTCATAAATATGTGTGAAGTCCAGGCTTTGGCTGCTCATTTGGACCTGTCCACAGGAGTTTCAAGACAACCTGCTCTGCTGGGCTCTTAGACTTTAAAAAGCTTTTATGCTTTTGACTTAGGGGTACTTCTCTCTGCCTTTCCAAGCTATTACCCAGCCCCTTAAAGTCAGTTCCATTCTCTCTCCCTCACAGCCTTTCCCAGTTACCCATATGCCCACTACCTGTAACACACTTGCACGTCGTTTTTTTTTTAATTTATTTATTATATGTAAGTATACTGTAGCTGTCTTCAGATACACACCAGAAGAGGGAATTAGATCTCATTACATCTCATTACAGATGGCTGTGAGCTACCACATGGTTGCTGGGATTTGAACTCAGAACCTCTGGAAGAGCAGTTGGTGCTCTTACCCACTGAGCCATCTCTCCAGCCGCCCCCCACTTGCATATTGTGAAATGCTGAGACGATATGATGAAGAGACAGAACATGGATCCTATCCAGTGTGTTTCATGTGCTGCTTCTTGTGTTTACTCTCATAGGAAGGCTTTCTCCTCGGCGAAATGAAAGGTGAAGCCAAGAATAGCATTACTGATTCACAGATGGACAGTGTCAAAGTTGTTTATACAATTGGTGAGTCACTTAGTTCTGTGGTTCTGGTCGTTTACACGCCAAGTGTAAAGCAGCATCAATGTTACTTTCACATTTTAGTTGTGAGGAATATACATGTGTCTAGGGGTGTGTGTGTGTTTAGAATGTTAAAATGTATACTGTAATATTTTTAAAAGCACTGCAAAGAATGGAAAAGAAAGAAAGAAAGAAAAGAAAGAAAGAAAGAAAGAAAGAAAGAAAGAAAGAAAGAAAGAAAGAAAGAAAGAAAGAGAAAGAAAGAAAAGAAAAAGGAGGAAAAATACCCTAAAGCCAAAAGCGTGGGTGCAGTGGTACACACTTGTAATCCCCACACTTAAAAAGTGGAGGCAAGAGGGCCAGAAGTTCAGCTCTGCGCCCTGCCCTTGCCTAGGGGGTGCAGCACTGGGTTCCAGGTGGGACCCCAGGCTGGACTTTCAGCCCTGCATGTCTGGGGAGTCGCTTGGTTTCTGAGTAAGAGTGGTCTGTCTTAGGGGTGTGAGGAGGGAGTGGGCTCTGCACAGCGAAGCTCCTGACCGGAGGTAAAAGGTTGCTCAGTGTGGTGGGCAAGCCATCAGTACACTCATAACTAGAAATCCTTTCTCTCCTAGACATTCAGAAATACATTCCATGCTACCGGCTTTTTAGGTGAGTAATAGTATTAGTAAAAACAAGTAAATTACCCATTATGAAAGTTGTTTGCAAATTAAATAATTTTAAAAACTAACAGTGTCTTAGTAGCCAGACATCATAACTTAGTGTCTTGGTTACATGGAAGAATTTTTTTTCAGAACCCAAGGTACACTAGTCTACGTTAGCTGCATCTGTAATTCAGTGGTTGTATTACCTTTAGCTGCTTTCCACTGAAAACCCAGTTTTCTTTGAGAATTGCTTTATCTTCCCACACACAGTCCTCTCGTTTCATATTATAAACTCATGACCGATGTGTATGCTAATGTCACTAACAGCCACCATACAAACAACACGATGGTGTCATTTTAAAGGCTGTTTTATGATTTATATCAGCCACACAGAAAAATAATGACTGTTGTACACTCACATACAGTGTCTACCTGTGTAAGACAGTATGAGTTACAAAGGCATTCATGGTAAAGAAGGCTCTGTGTGGCCGGGCAGTGGTGGCGCGCACACCTGTAATCCCAGCACTCTGGGAGGCAGAGGCAGGCGGATTTCTGAGTTCGAGGCCAGCCTGGACTACAGAGTGAGTACCAGGACAGCTAGGGCTATACAGAGAAACCCTGTCTGGAAAAAAAAAACAAAAAAAAAAAAAAAAAGAAGAAGAAGAAGAAGAAGAAGGCGGCTCTGCGGGGGAAGAGGGTACGATAAGACAGCCTGGTGTGTTCTTAAATTAATATTCCAGGAACATTGGTCAGATCTATTCACTGAACGAGGAGTTCTTAGTGGAACCTCCTGAAAGGAACTTCTTGAAGGGCCTTCTGGACCAGCAAAGGATGAAGAGAACTGTATTTCTGGGTAACTACCTTAAGAATCAGGCTAATTTAATAGTGCCTGAGCTGCAGAAGCCACCTCATCCGTTAATGTCTGGGCCTTGTCAGAAGACATGAGGAGAGCTACTTCTCATTCATAAAGTTACTGTACACTTCATCTTCAGTTAGAACCATAATATTAGGCTGAAGTTCATGATTTAGTGGAAACCACAGAACTCCTTAGTGTAGTGGTTCTCAGCCTGTGGTAGTGGCCCCCATGGGGGGGGGGGGGTTGAACAATCCTTTTACAGGGGTCACCTAAGACCATTGGAAAATACAGATATTTATTTATTCATTTATAAAGATTTGTTTATTTATTATATATATATATATAAGTACACTGTAGCTGTCTTTAGACACACCAGAAGAGGGCATCAGATCTCATTACAGATGGTATTGAACCATGTGGTTGCTCAAGACCTTCAGAAGAGCAGTTGGCGCTCTTAACCACTGAGCGATCTCTCCAGCCCAACACAGATATTTATATTATGATTCATAACAGTAGCAAAATTACAGCTAGAAGTAGCAATGAAGATAATTTTATGGTTGTGGGTCACCACAACGTGAAAAACTATATTAAAGGGTTGCAGCACTAGGAAGGTTGAGAACCACTGACTTAATGGTAGGACAAACTAGAAGAAATGGGGATGGGAGTGCAACCTAGACATGTATGCTGAGCCAAGGCCCAGCCCAGCCTCTGGGTTCCTAACAACCCACCGTGCTGGTGTGTCCCCTTACAAATAACATAGGTGAGTATATGGAAAACTAAGTCTTCCGATGACATCTCTTCAAGACCAAGCTAGATACGTATTAATGCAGTTTTATTTGACAGCCCTACAAAGACTGTGGAAACAGAGCCCCGTGACCTGTTTTAATGTCATGGGAGAAGTGAGAGAATATATGGTAGAAAGCAGAGATGGTGGAGAAGCTTAAACTGTTCAGCTGGCTGTTTACAGAGAAGTTGTGCCAGCTCTGCACTGTATTGCCTCTCAGACTTTTCAATCTAAGACACTGATTTGTTCATCTCCCAAGTCTACAAGTTCCTTGAAAGAAGGTCATTGAAACCTAAAACTTATTACTATTATTTATCCTATTATAGTATTATTTATACTATTATTAGCCCGTGCATACACACCCAGGGCTCTTACTACCTTCGGCACCAGGTGGAATGCTTAGCGATGGACCGCGCTAGAGAAATACAGCACTATTCTTCTTGTTATTATTTCTCCTCTCCTCTTTCTTCTCTCTGTTCCCTTCTCCTCCTCTGGGGATTGAACACAGGAACTGGGCATTGGTTTCTGGACCTGTCACAATTTCAGTCTTTATTGAAGTCACAAATGTCACAGCAGATCTTTGAGTGAACCCAGCTACCCCTCAGCCCATTAAAGCATTTTTAATGGGGAGTTTTTTTTTTTACTTGTGGTACTGAGATTGAACCAAGGGCTTTACTTGTACTAGGTAAGCACTATGTCACTAAGCTGTAATCCCGGGTGTGTGTTTGTTTTGAGACATTGTCTTACTAAGTTATTGCCTGGCCTTAAACTCACTCTTGTAGCCTAGGCAGGCCTTGAGCTTGAGATCTTTTTCCCTTCACCTGTTTAGTAGTTGGTTTTATAGGCTATACCACCAAGCTCAGCTAAACATGTTACCAAATAGGATATAGTTGGTCAGTTCCATGTAAATTAATGTTTCCAGTATATACTTAAGGATTTCAAGGGAAAAAAAAACCCTAACAAATTCTATAGGGTTTTGTTTAGTATTTCAGCATTATAAACAGGAATATTATCTCCTCAATGCTGAAGAGAAGGACTAGGACTGAGGTGGCGGCTCCGCTGCTAACTCCCTGCCACACAGGAGTGAAGATCTGAGTTTGGCTCCAGGTTCTGTGAGACACATGATCAAGCAGTAAGGTGCCGGCTGATGGAGGAAAGCAGCATCACCTCTGGCTTTTCTGTGTATGTAAACCCAATTACACAGTGCACACACACGGACTCCACCCACACAGGGAGGGAACTATTACTTGGAGACTCTCACAGGAAGAGAAAACAAAGCTAAAAGTAAATGGTGTAGAATAATTGGAATTATTCTTTCTATATCTGAGACAGTCCAGTTACAAAAACCCACTGGACTAAGTCAAATTATTCCCCCCTTCCCAATCTCCCCAAATACTCTAAGCATACAGCTTTTGGAATTAGCAATGAATCCTTGTCCTTTTGTACTGTTCTTCAAACTCATTGTATATTCTACCAAAGGTTATCAGTTATCAGGAAGTAAATTGTGAACTGGCTATATGAACGGTCTGACTCTTGTATTAATGAATAGTTTATTGTTCTGATTTAGTTTAAAAATGTGATAGACAAACTCATACCTGGAAGTTTTTCTATTTTTGTTATTGTTGCTTATAGATATAATGTTTCTACTATTTAAGTGTTAATTTTTAAATTTTCTCTATTATTATTGGAGTTCATATGATAAGCAAGTAGATGCACATTTTTGTTGGATAGTGTGGGTTAAGAGTAACTAAAATTAAAAATGCTAATAAAATTCTATTTTACTTGAAAACTCTTTAATTTTTATTTTTATTTTTATAGCTTTTATAATTCTTCAGGTGACGTAAACGAACCGGCACTGAAGAAAATTCTTTCAAATGTCAAAAAGGTATTATTGTTAGTATTATTTGTGCTATTTTATGATCCTAAAAACTAGTACTTTTACAGAACTTTTAAGCAGTTCTGGACCTGTCACAATTTCAGTCTTTATTGAAGTCACAAATGTCATAGCAGATCTTTCAATGAACCCAGCTACCCCTCAGCCCATTAAAGCATTTTTAATGGGGATTTTTTTTTTTTTTTTTACTTATGGTACTGAGATTGAACCAAGGGCTTTACTTATACTAGGTAAGCACTCTATCGCTAAGCTGAATCCTGGGTGTGTGTATTAATGGCATTCATTAGAGCATGTAAGAAAAAGACTTATTCTTCCCAGAAATTCAAGCAGTATTTCTCTGAAAGCAAAACTACTCATTTAAAGTATCCAACGTTGCTCTTCCAGAGGACTTGGATTTGGCTTCCCAGCTCACAATCAGATATAAATCCAGTCCCAAGGGATACAATGCTTTTTTCTGTCCCCTGGATACATGCATGCACATGGTACACAGACATACAAGCAGGCTAAGCATGCATAGAAAACAAATGGAAAAGTGTCATCTTACTGTTGGTTTGACTGCTATGCTACACTCACTTCTCTGGCCTATTGCTTAACCACAGCCTTTTCCAGTCTGATTTATTCTAGGAGTTAACAATTTCTGTTATTTTCACATGACTAAATTTTATTATTGTTTCTCTTGTTATTGTCTCAGACTGCTGTATTTAAGTAGCTGGGATTCAGGTGTATATCACAGACCCTGGCTTTGCAGTTACTGTTTTATATAAATGCAGTTTCCTATACAGCAATTACGTCTAAACCTTCATGTACTTTGTGTTCAGATAAAAGTTATGAAACATTCAGAATCCTACCCCCAATCTAAGCTTTTTCTGAGGTATGCATTTTTGTCTTTAAAATTTTATATGTCTGAGAATAAAAGAAAATTTCAGGAAAAGTTTCAGTCACTTGGGATGGTAACACACGTCTGATTTTAGAATGGAAGTAGATTTAATAATGTAAGTTCTTTCAGATAGTGGGTGTATACATGTAATCCCAGGTCTGCAGGAAGCCAAGACAGAGGAGGATTTCAATTCTGAGGCCTGCCTGGGCAGCCTAGTGAGACCCCTGTGGACATGTTCTAGTGGTCACCTGACTTGCATAGAGGCTCTGGGTGCACTTCTCTAGCATTAAAGCACAAGGCCTGACGCCTGAGTTTAATCTCTAGAAACCATCCGGTAGAGGGAAAGAACTGAGTCCTGTTTGCTATCCTCAGACCTCCCCATGGACAAAGCATTCATACATAACTGCATACATGCATAAATACACGCATGCACATGTAAAAACATCTTAAAGTGATTGAACTTAAAAATAATTATTACTTGGAACCAACAAGATGGCTTAGTGGGAAAATGCTCTGGCTTTGTAGCCAGATGACCCGAGTTTAATCCCTTGACTACCAGGATGGATAGAGAGAGAGAAGTGACTCTGACAAGGTGTCCTCTGACCACACTTTATCTCTGCATGCACATGCAAGAGTGCACGCATGCTGTAGAGAGCCATATTGGGGTGCTATGCCACCTGGCAGGAACTTGACATTGACCAAGGTGAAGTTCCTCTCCCAGCCTATGAGTGGGAACTCCTGTGTTAGCCATAATCCCCTCTACCTAGGGTGGAGGCCTTAGACCCAGGCAAAGCCCATTGTTCTCCAAGGACCTGCAGTTTCCAGCCTTTGGGGGAAGGGTCTTCCCCTGCCTATATATATTTGGAGACCCCCATTAAATTTCGAGCCTTGATCAGAAAACCTATTTGTCTTGGCTTCAGTTTCCTCTTGCCACCGCTTTCTATCCCCAGCTTTCCTTCCTGGTAACCCCGTAACCTGTTCAATGAAACTGCGGGCGGTTACAGCATGCACACACCCACACACATGCACACCACATGTACACAAACACAGGAAATGTAATTTACTCTTCATTTGTTTAGGAAGTATATCTATGAGAACATTTTCCTTCAAAATGAGTATGTTTGGTTTTTGAGATGACCTCACCATACAGGCCACTTCATCTTTGAACTTGTTATCCTCTGAATTCCAAAAACTGAGATTACAAGTTTAAGAGCCATTTCTAATTTCTTGACTTTGTACAAATAAATATATTTTTTGTTATAATTACTATTCAGTAATGAGAATTATTTTTCAGTGTAAGAGTTTATTGATTTAATCATGGATTTGTTGGCCCAGGTCTTCATGAACAAGCACTTTACAAACTGAGCTACACCCACAGCTCCTACTGATTCAACAACCACAACCACAGTGCTGCCTTGCAATCCCTAAAAATACCAATGCTATTATTTTACACAGTAGGGAGTCACTCCCTGAAAACATTCATATCCTGGGTAAATACTTGTTAAATGTTAAACTCTTTAAATTGATTTTAAGATCATTTGAAAGGTTTCTGTTAATAAGTATATTCTTGACTTATTATAACCCAAGCTTTACCAACACTTAGAAAAGCCATTTTAAGACAGGTTTTGCCAAGCTGGTGATGATGCCTTTAATCCCAGCACTTGGGAAGCAGAGGCAGGTGGATCTCTATGTTTGAGGCCAGCCTGGTCTACCAATTGGGTCTCGGACAAAGAGACCCTGGCAAACTTGTTTAGTTCTGTTGAATCCCCAGGCTACATATACCACAGTCTGTTGCCTCAGCCCCAGTGTCCTGGAGCCACTGGGTACCTGCAGCTACTGCCTCAAGACTTAATTTTTCCTGTATTCTCTTCAGACTGTGGTGGGTTGGTACAAGTTCCGTCGTCACTCGGATCAGATGATGACATTTAGAGAGCAGCTGCTCCACAGAAACTTACAGACGCATCTTTCGAGCCCAGAGCTTGTTTTTCTGTTGCTAACACCAAGTATGGCAACAGAGAGTTGCTCCACTCACTGCCTGGAACATGCCTTGTATAAGCCTCAAAGCGGGTAAGTGCTGGCTGGCCCTGGCTGTCTTCATAGAATTCTTATAGTGCTTTGTAGCTCTAAGTGTCTTCATACAGTGTTGCACTGGGTGTCATAATAATAGGAAAGTAAATCTTAGTATTAATAATAGATGAGAAAACAAAGGCTAGGCAAAGAAGTGGAGCCCAGGGGCAGTGATGACTTGGATTCTTGTGTTCTGGAACCGAAAGTTATTGTACTCATGTGCGTATGAACCGCTATGGACACAGACTCATCAAAGTCTTCACTCGAAAGACTGCAGTAAGTCCAGGCAGTTCCCTTGGGTATAATTGTATTCTCCTTGAATATAAGAATTAAGTTAAAAGAGCACTACCAATTAAGATTCATTTTATTGCTTATGGAGGATAAGATAAATCTCAACATAATACCTTAAAATTGAAATATCGCTTATCTCAAACACATTTAGGACTACACAGAACCAGACACTTTGTTCAGATTTTGGAATATTTGCATATACCCACTGAAATATCTTGGGATTGGGACAAGCTCATGTCTGAACAAAAGTTCAAATATATCCTATAAATATAACCTGAAGTTAATTTTTTAACAATATTGTACTTTTTTTTTTTTTGGAGACCGTGTAGCCTAGGCTGGCCTTGAACTTGAGGTTTTATCACCTCTCTACTGCTAGGATTACAGATAATGGATTATCATACAAAGCTTGGAACATATTGGCACTAATCTGGCGCGTGAAGGTCAGATGGGCAATCTTCTTTTGTTTTTGTTGTGTTTCCTTGAAACATGGCTTCACCATGTGAACTGAGCTAGAGAAGGAATCAGTAGATTGGCCTGTCTGGCTTTGAACTCACAATCTTCCTGTGTTAGCCTTTCGAGAAATTTTTTGTGTAACAGTGTTCAGAAGTTTTCACATTCTAAGCTGTGTGTAGTGGTGCACACTGACAGTCCCAGGAAGTGGAGGCAGGAGGATTTCGAGTTTGAGGCTCAGGTTGCAAGCCTTTGGATCAGGGATGCTGAATTTGTTCCTGTTCTGCCCTTTTGGAGGGCCAAGGACACAGTGCAGGCTTCACACTGGCGGGGAAGCGTCTCCGCTGAGCTGCATCTCCAGCAACATTTCTTTTCCTTCTTTACCCCCTTCCTTTAAGGGTCTCATGTAAGTATAGTGGTGCATTCCTGTAATCCTTGTGCTTGAGTGAGCGCAGGATTGTGAGTCCAAGGTTATGCTCTGCGGGAAATTAAGTTGGACTCAAAACAAAAACCACCCAGAAAACCAGTGCCAGTGCTCAGCTGGTGAAGAGCTTCGTCCCACAAGCCCAAGACCTGAGGTCCGAGGTCCATCCCTAGAACCTTCATTGGAAGAGAAGGACCAACTTGTGACATTGTCTCTGACACTAAAACACTGTAAACATACACACAGGATGAAAGCAGGGCCGCAAAGCGCATGGTCTCACCCGTGTGGCTTGTCATGGCCTTTCAACTCCGTTCTCCCAGCCGCTGGGGTAGCTTTAAGTCCCTGCTTTACATGTCCCTGGTAGGAGACATAGCCATTGACCTGTCTTCACACAACTCTTACGCTGTGTACATCTTGACTGTGTTCTGTGAGACAGGGTTTCTCTGTGCAGCTCTGACTGTCCTGGAACCTTCTCTGTAGAACAAGTTAGCCTCAAACTTTGCCTGCCTCTGCCTCCTGGGTGACATCTTTTATTTTTATATACATACATACATACATACATACATACATACATACATACCATACATACATTTGGTTTTTTCGAGACAGGGTTTCTCTGTATTGCCCTGGCTGTCCTGGAACTCACTCTGTAGACCAGGCTGGCCTCAAACTCAGAAATCTGCCTGCCTCCGCCTCCCAAGTGCTAGGATTAAAGGCAGGCGCCACCACCACCCAGCTCAAGACATCTTTTAAAAGCTAGTTGCTTCAGGAGCTAGAGATGGGTTAGCACTTAAGGGCATTGGCTGCTCTTCCAGAAGACTCCAGTCCAATTCCCAGCACTCATCTCACAGCTGACAACCATGTGTAACTCCCGTTTCAGGGAGATGTGACAGTCTTTGGCCTCCAAGGGCAGCAGTGGTGCACAGCCATACATACATGCAGTCAAAACATCCATATACATAAAGCAATAAAAATTAAAAAACAACTAACTGCTTTAATCTGGCTCATCTGGGAAAATTATTCTATCTTGCTAAATAATAAGGTGGGGGAGTATTTTAATGCTGTTAGAAAAGTGGCCTGCTCTGATGGCAGATAGCCTTTTATTTGAAATTCTATCTTACATGTTTTTTTCATCAGGCTTTTTCACAGGGTGCCTTTGGTGGTTACCAATCTGGGAATGTCTGATCAGCTCGGCTATAAGACAGAGTCTGCTTCCTGCACGTCCGCTGTCTTCAGTAGAGCTGTGAAGATACACAGGTGAGATTTGCTCACAGATGATCAAGGCTAACAAATCCTCACCTAACTGAACATTTTCACCTTCATGTTTCCTTTTAGACCTGTCTGCTTAAAGTTCTGTTTATTTACCAAAGGAAATCATCATTTTCTTACAGTTCTCAATTTTTTAATGAAGATGGATCATTAAAGGAAGTGCACAAGATAAATGAAATGTATGCTGCTATACAAGAAGAATTAAAGGTAAGCTAACACAAAGCATGCAGGGACCACTTCAGAGCTCGCATGAATAGATTGCTATGAATTGTTTCATAGAAACCTTGACATTTGTGGGCTGGAGCGATGGCTCAGCAGTAAAGAACGCAGGCTCTCTTCCAGAGGACCCGGGTTCAGTTCCCAGCCACATGGCCATTCACAGCTGTCTGTAACTCCAGATCCAGGGATCTGACACACACACACACACACAGAAAGACAGGTAAAACACCAGTGCACACAATTAAAAAGAAAAGAAAAGTTGACATTTGTGGGGTGTATTGTATTCCTATGACTGCCATAATAGAGACTCCAGCCCCTGGGAGAAGCTGTGCAAGTTTAATTTTATTCTCAGTATTCATGGCGATATTTTCTTCTTTTTTTGAAAAATGGTGTCACTGAAGCTCTGGTCGGCCTGGAACTTGCTGTGTAGGCTGAGCTGACTTTGGAGTCATAGCCTCCTGTCCCTGACCCCAAATGCTGGGACTAAAGGCATTTGCCACCAGGCCCAGTCTTTTTGCAAGATGAAGGGGGAAGCAGACATTTAGAAGCACAGCCGTCACTGCAGTATTATAGTCTGTCTTACTGTTTCAGTGCAGCCCACTGTAGTGACGAATTCTAACTGCAGGACACTTACCCGGCCAGTGTAAAGAAGGGGATGGGATTGAGAACTGTAGTATAATCTGACCTGAGAGATGGAGATTGTACCATTCTAAGAAAGCTTACCTGAGCATAGCCTCAACTCTAATCCTCCTCTCACCTAAGCACAGGGGTTACAGAAATGCACCACTTTGCCTGGCCAAGACACACACACACACACACACACACACACACTCTCTCTCTCTCTCTCTCTCCCTCCCTCCCTCCCTTCCTTCCTCTTTTTTCTGTACTATGGGTGGGGCTGGGAGTCAGAATTCTGATCTTAAGCACAAAATAGTGGTGCTGTACACATATGTTTGCAGCATTGGGAAGGTGAAGGCAGGAAGATGAGAAGCTCAGGGTCATCCTTAGCTGCATAGTAAATTGGAGACCAGCCTGGGATACACAAGGTTTTCTCTAGTAAGTTGAAAAATCATGAATCCAAACTGGGAACATCAGTCAGTATCCTTAGTTGGATATCTAAAAAGTCTATTTTCGTGGCAACCATACTTGTAAGAAAAAAAAAGGCTAGTACATTTTTATATACTACTAACATTACATACTATTTTTTTAAAGATTTATTTTGATGTGTGTTTTTGCCTTCATGTTTTTGTGTACAGTGTGTATCTAGTGCCATCTGAAGCCAGAAGAGGCATTAGTTCCCATGGGTCTAGAAGTACACACAGTTAGGAGCTGCTGTGTGAGTCCTGGAAACCTAACTCAGGTCCTGTTAACTGCTGAGCCATTTCTAGCCCCACAGAGCATTTTATGGAATGAGTAAATAATACAGAAACGTTGAAAATAACACTGAGAGTGGCAGAGAAAGTGACTGCCCAGAGCTCCGACCTTCACTGCATCTCCCACGTGGATGTATGTGCTCAGCCTCTGAGGCCTTTCAGTGGACATGGACACTCATTCATGTCTGGTTATCTAATTGTTCTGGGAAAATACCCAACGAGGATCTGCTACAAATGGTATACTTAAATTCTGATCTATAATTTGACATTAATGATGTTTGATTTAGACATCATTATTCTGCAAAAAACCTTTATTAGGTATATTTCCAAAATGGAATTACTTGTTCTTTTAAAACTGAGACACAAGGCATCAGTTAACTTTTCAAATGTAGCTTTTCTTACAGGAATATTGTCTCCATGATTTCCTTAGAGCATAGTCACCTTTTGCCTTATTATTTTAGGTTTTTGGTTTTGTTTGTCTCTTGGGTGTTAGGACATAGCCTCTCCTGTAGCCCAGGTTGGCCTTGAACTCCCCTCTAGATCAGGATAACCTTTAGCTGCTAATCCTGCCTCTACATCCTAAATCTGTTCTGTTTGGGGTATATGTGTTGGGACTTGGATCTAGGTCGCACATGGGCTAGGCAAGTGCTGTATCCCTGAGCTCTGTCCTCAACCCAATGTGTATATTTTATTTCAAAATTAATTTTATCTTATTTCTATAACCAGCAAAATATCTGGTATATAAGTCCAAAAACAATGCAAAGTTAACACATCCAAAAAGCATGTCATTGTCTACAAAGCAACATAAAACTTGTTATTAAGGCCCTCCAAAAATAATTCCAAATAAAAATAAGGTTTGCATGAAAGATAAATGTTATTTTGCATTCTGTGCCACTGAAAATTTTATATTGTGAGCTTAGATTCCCATTAGTACAAAACTTAGATTTTTTTTTTTTAAATCTGTGCCCTTATTGTATTTTGTAGAGTATATGCAAAAAAGTTGAACAAAGTGAACGAGAAGTGGAGAAACTATTGATGGATGTAAACCGATTAAAAGAAGTTAGGAAAAAACAGCAAGCACAGGCTAAAGGAGCAGGTAAGCAACAGATGAGCAGCCTGTCTTCACTCTGCTGTGCCTCAGAGTGTGAGCCGGCTGCCCGGACTCATGACCTGATGTGCTGGGATTGTGAGCGGTGACTCCACTGCTCTTCAGTGTTCCCAGAACAGGGCGCTGTAGTGGTTGTGTTGGGTTTGATAAGAAAACGAACGACTGACGTTCTCATAGAATAGTATGGCACATAAATAGAGATTGGGTGTTACATCATTCTTATTCTGAATAATCAATTTGTTGGGATTATTTTGACTTTACTGACCCAGCTACTTACAAAAGACTGTGAAATAAACACGTACCACACTTGTCCTTGTTTTCTTAGGAGAGAAGACTGTCCAGAAGAATCCCCAGGAGAACAGTCTTCTTTGTCAAGCTTTACGAACGTTTTTTCCAGAATCTGAAGTTCTTCATTCTTGTGTTATATCTTTGAAAAATAGACTTATTTCTCACAGTGGGTGTAACGTTAACCACCATCTGGATGTAGTGGATAAGCTGACCTTAATGGTAGAGTACGTTTCCAGTCCTGAAGCTAGTCCAGTGCCCGCAGCCCAGCTCAGTAAACGGAAAGCTCTAGACACACAGGACCAGAGGCCGGGGAAGAAACCACGGATGCCGGAGACGGAACGCAGACCTTCTGCAACAGCATCCCGCAGCAGGCACCAAGACAAAGCTTCCTCAGGCAGCCCGGAGATTGACATAGAGATGGGGAGCCTGGAAGACGACGCTGGCTATCCTCGCTCTCCCACATTTTGATTCTTTTTAGATGACATTTTTACTAGACTGAGGTTTAGGGCACTTGTTTTATTTTTACTCTTTGCCTCCTGGAGTAATACATAGAAAAGTTCATGTTTTCACTCTGTTCAGCTGTTCATAATACATGGATATTTTTACTGTTCAACTGCTTATAATATGTAGGTAAGTTAATATTTTATACAGTATCTTAAACTTCTTATTTATAAATAAGAATGTTATAAATGCTATGGAGAGAGAGAGACAGACAGACAGACAGACAGACAGAAAGTAGTTACATATCTAAACTTGTGGTGTGGAAATTGTGAATGGTAGGCAACTTCTCTACCACTGAGCTATAGTCCAAATGTGTTTGGTTGGTTGGTTGGTTTTGGGTTTTTTTGGTTTGGCTTGGGGTTTTTTTGTGGGTTGGGGAATGCATTGGACAGGGTCTCTGTGTAGCTCTGGCTATTCTAAACCTCACAAATATCTACCTCCTTTGCCTCTCATGCTGAGATTAAAGGTGTGTACCAGCTAAAATTTTATTTCAAAACCACAAAACGTTCAGCTCCCTCCACCCCCTAACTGTTGAGGGAAGGACTTAAATAGATACATTCTTTTCAACTAGAACACGCTTCAAGTTGGGAAAAGAGAAACTAGCCGTATTCACAGCATGGAAGGAAGCGCAGATGTGCACAAACCTGGGCCCGGACTTGGGTCAGCGGGCACAGGCATCTCCTATCAAGACTGGTAACCTGAGTTTCTGAGAATCTCACAGTGAAGGAAAGAACCAACTCCCTCAGGCTCTTCTGACTTCCACATATATATAGACTGTGGCATATACATGAACCCCATATATAAATGGAGTAAAAATGTTAAGTTGGTAAAATCTTATTTTTATCTAAGTTTTAAAATTCTTACTGAAGAGAGCCCAGCAGTTTAGAGTGCTTGAAGCGCTTCCAGAGGACTGGAGTTTGGCCCCAGCACTCACATTAGGCAACTGTAACTAACCACAGCCTAAACCTCTAGCTCTGGGCATCCAGTGCCCTCTTGTGCCTGCCAAAGCATGCCCGCATGTGCACACTCACACATACATGTGCATGCCACACACATAAAAGAACTCTGACTTAAAGTGACAACAGCACTTTAAGGTAGACTTACTGGTATGTATCTACAAGCACTTCTATTCTACCAGTTCAGGCTAGATGACTACTTGAGCTGAGGGAATCTCAGAAACGGTCCTTGTAGATGTATTTGTCTTCTCACCTGTTTTATGAGGTGTACACTTGGCACCTTCCTGTTTCAGTCAGTGGGTGCTAACACTGAGTGCACACTCTACCCTTGGTCTTCCACTTGTTGCTTCCTAGAGAAACTACATAAGACACAGATGGCAGTGACACTTTGGTCGGAGTGTTGCTATGCACTGCTTAGGTGAGGTCTGAAGCCTGCCCAGGGGAGACTGCATATATTGCTGGGGTGTTTCACTGGTGATGTAAGTAAACTGGTACTGTGCAGGGCAGGAAAAGGCGGGCCCCAGCTGTCAGCTGAGCCTCCTCACATCACAGGCCATTGTGTGCTGTCCTTTCCTTAAGGACACTATCTAAGGATAGGCTGGTCCAGGGCTGGCCCAGTATCAATCCCAGTGCACATCTCTGCAAAGAGAACCCTCACAATCAGGTACAATAAACATTTACTAGTTATTCTCTGGCATGAGCCAAGTACACACAGTTGTTCTGTTTAAACCTGGGCTAAGTGGTGTACACATGGAGTCCTAGCACTGACAATGCAGGGTAAGAGGGTGCCTGGGGCTTGTTAATCAGCTGGTCTAGCCTAAGTGTACTTTACAATCAGTTGAGACACATTGAGGAAGACACCTGATATCAACCTCTGGCCTTCATAAACCCCTGTGCACATGTGCACAACAAACAAAAATCAAAATGACTCCAAGCAAACTTAATGCCACAGCCATTCCCGTGGGATTCAAACACGCTGGCTTTCTAGTACCATTCACTTAAAACCATCCCATTGTAAGAACAAAATCTGGGCTGGGTTGGAATTCTAATAGAAGCCCTCTCCTTCCATACTCTGTACTATATAAGTTGTGACAACCAGGGGAACCACTGTTACCAAAATGAACAACATCACATTACCATCAAAAGCACTGTCTAGAGAAGACTCACTGGTGTGGAGAGGACTGATCCACTGAAAGACATTTCTACTCAAATTAGTTGGAGTCTGTGCTGACATAACCACTTACAGGTTTATTGGCAGGAACTTCACAAAATTTATTCTCGGTATCTAATGTTACAAACTTTAGGGTCTTTGAGATATGCAGGATCCTTGTATGTAACCGGCATAAACCCTGTAAAGAGATAATTAAAGTTCTTGAAAAAGACAATGAGCAAAATCTTAAATTGAGTACAACTCAGTCGTGCAGATGAACTTACCCATTTTCTGAGCCCTTTTAATGGCTTTAGTTATTTCCCTCTGTTTCTTTCCACAAAGTCCTGTGAAAATAGAAGAGGTGATTTTACATGCCAGAGAATGTTATTACTACATTTACAAGTTTTCTTTTTCTTTTTTGTTTTAAGATTTATTTTATATATGTGAGTACACTGTTTCTGTCTTCAGAAGCACACCAGAAGAGCGCATCATATCCTATTACAGATGGTCGTGAGCCACCATGTGGTTGCTGGGAATTGAACTTAGGACCTCTGGTAGCGCAGTCACTGTTCTTAACCACTGAGCCATCTCTCCGGCCCTACAACAGTTTTCTACGTTGAAGATGCCAAGTTTTTTCTGTGAAGAGTCAGAAAAGTCCATCTCACACACTTGACTCTGTTACTGCAACTGAGTATCGAGTGACAACCATGTGGCAAAAAACAAACAAAAAACCAAACAACAGTTTGGATATAGCTATCAAGTAATTTAAAAATGGATTTAGTTTTATTATTTTCAGTTGAGTGCAGATGCTTGTAGAAGCCAAGTGTGCTGGGAATGGAGTATTCTCTAGTCCTCAGTAAGATCAGTATGCATTTTAAATCACTGGGCGACCTGTCTAGACCCAAGACACAGGTTTCCTGTTCTCCTTAAGCCTAGCTTTCTGTATTTTGTCACCCTGTAGTTACTGTGAGTAACGGCAATGGCCCCTTACACTGAAGACAGTTCTCTCTAAGGACCGCATTCCAGGCCCTGTGGCAGTGGGTTTAATAGTCACTTGGCATGATTTGAAATAACAAGCAGTCAATGTTATTCTTATCTATACTTAAATTTATTTCTTTCTGTTTCTCGTTTTCGAGTCAGGGTTCCTCTTTGTAGCCCTAGCTGTTTTGGACTCAATTTGTAGACCAGGCTCGTCTTGGATTCAGAAATTCCAGGGCCCTGTTTCCAGAATGCTGGAATTAAAGGCATGCACCACCACACCCAGCTTACAATTAAACTTCTATGTTTTAAAAAAAGTACCTGTTATGTGCCTTCCATAAATGCATCCGGTAAATGGAGAAATAAACTGAGACAAAAGCTGTTTGGGGTTATATAGAGGAGGAAAAATAATATTAGTATATTTGTTATTCAACTAACTCTAAATGAATAAATTTACATTTTTTAATAAACGACCTTCAAGTTATGTAAACATTTAATATGTTTCAGACAAAGTTCGTAACGTGAAATAAAATACTTGTAGCAACAAGCCATCTTTAAGAGTTAACATCTAGTGTATCAGACACTACACGTGATCAAGTAGCATGGATCAGCCTGTGTGTTCAGTACTGTGCCCACAGACTCCCCACACTACAGGCATCTACTGCTGCTCAGTCAGTGGAGCAATTTCCTGTCAAGGCAGCCTGTCAGTCACAGGTTAGGGCAGTTACTCCCACTTTTATAGAACCCTTTAACAACACTTTCTAGGTACCAGGCACTGTATGGCTTCTCCCACAGTTATTGCTGCACTGTAGTTTTTAATAATTTGTTGCATTTTCTCCTTCAAAAGTGGCTATCATTTTACACTACTGTGAAAACACTTAATTGTAATATATCATTCACTTTCCCTAAATTTGTTACTTTGTTTTGTTTGAGATAAGGTTTCTCTGTGTAGTCCTGGCTGTCCTGTAACTCACTCTGTAGACCAGGCTGGCCTCAAACTCAGATCTGCCTCCTCCTGCTTCCCTAGTGCTGGGATTACAGGTGTGCACTGCCATCGCCCAGCTAACCTTGCTATTTCTAATTTGCCAGAAGCTTAAGGAGAAGCAGTATTTAAAGCAATAGCACATGATAGTGAACTGCAAAGGTCAAACTTCCCAAGAGGAGCTTTTCCCAAAACACATGACTATCATGTGCAGTGAGCTTCTGTGCAGAAACAGAGAAAAGGAAGAAATACAAACCCAAATACTAGTGAAATGAGAGTAGGGGGCTCCAAATTGAACAGAGCTAACATAGGAAGGCATAACAAGATTTGATATCCTCAAGTTGCTGAATCCACCCTACATAAAACCTGCTGACAGTGACAATCCTCTGAGCAAATGAACAGAGCAGACTCCTAGGCAAGTGTTCCCAATGCTTACCTGGACATTCTTGTAATCTACACGTTTCTCACACAAGACACACTTCTTAAGAGGCTCCTTATAGGGGTTTTCCATTGGGATTGGCTAGGATAAAGGACAGCCTCATGATGAAATGTGTTAAGACTGATTCAGAAAAGCTAAAGCTACAGTTATACGTTTTTATTTTTTATATAGGTACTTTATTTTGGGTCAATCTGGCTAAAGAGAGATTGCCACATTAAATGTTCTGCCTTGAAGCAGAAAAGGACTTCCAAAATTAGCAACTTGATAAAAGGATTCTTGTTCAAATGCTGCCTTTCAATCGCATATAATCGAAGCATCTTAGTTTATTTTAAAATTAATTCAATAAATTTATTTCAAGACAATTTCTTGGTATAAACAATTTTATCATTCATTTTCTTTTAATTTATTAAAATTATACATGCGCTAAGTCATTTATCCATCCACAAACTTCCTGTCAGGTGCTTTTCACCATTTCACTTTATAAATAGACAATGTTCCATGGTGCACTGCAATAAAAGGTTTGTGAGTCTGTATGGCCCTTGCAGTTTTTTACCTTGCTGTTCCTGACACAACGCCTCCTTCTAACTATGAGAATAGTTGTCACCAATATAGTGACATTTAAGGTTTTGGTGAGCATACAAACAGGATTCAGTGTGTGTGTGTGTGTGTAATTATGCTTTGTTCTTACCCTCTACTGCTCTCCCTGCCGTGCCCCTCCCTCTCTCCTCTTGCTGGTTCCCTTCTTCATTCCTAATAATATTCCTTTCTGCTCTTACGCTAACACAACGTATATATTCCATGAACCTCTTTTGTCTTCCTGCCCTTTCCAACTCTTTTCTCACCACAGTCCCCTTTCTAGGTTCCTGTTTCCTTTTTTTTTTTTTTTTTTTGAGTGTGTGTGTTTCTTGAAATAGGGTCTCCCTATGTAGCTCCAGCTGTCCTACAACTCTCTCCATAACACATGGTAATCTCAAACTCCCCATCCTTCTGCGCCAGCCTTCCAAATGCTGAAATTGCAGGTTATACCAACACACCCTGGAACAGGGTCTTATTTTAGAAAAGGCTTTGAAATCTAGTTGCCCTTAATTGTGATAAAGGAGTATGACTAGGTGCATTTTTCTGTGGAAAAGAAACAAAATTTTCATTAGTCACATGATCTAAAAAATGTAAATTTCCTTTATTCTTTTAAAGTATGATGCATGAATTAGATGACTAAGGTGAATTCACATGTGTTTAGACAACTTCCTTGGTATTTAACAGTCCTTTAAGATTTGTTTTCTTGTTTCCTTTTTTTACATTTGATTTAGCCAAAAGGCCAAACAGTGATTGTTTTTGTTGTTATAGCCCAGGATGTATCCAACTTACACACTCCTCTTGCCTCAGCTCCCTAAGTGCTATCACAATATCTAGCTTGCCTTGAATATAAGCTGTATCCTTCTCAACTCCAGCTAAGTTCTCGTGTGCTGTGATTAGGCACACACATTCATGTTCACACTTTAAACCCATAAAAATACACCTACAGTTAAGAAGCAACTAGTAGAATGTCTTACTGTAAAACTTGAATTTGGATCTTTTATCAAGGTAGCCTGTCAGATCTAACAAATGAGATGAAGATAGTGCCTCCCAAATTTCTATTACCTACAATTATCCTATCCACCGAAGCTATCTTTAGACATTCCCAAATCATGTATCCTTATATTTAATATCTAGGAAGAAAAATACATTACAGACTGAATCTAGGAATTCTTTTCAAAATCCAAGTGACTATAGTAACTAAAAGGTAACCATTAATTTGTCCTATAATTGAATTCTAAATAGTAAAAACATAAAAAATTAGGCTGAATTTGGAAATGAATTAGTAATATAGGCGAGGCAGTATCTGGGACTGGACAGATGTTAGTGGTTAAAAGCACTCCCTAATCTTACTGAGTACAGGGTTTGGATCTCAGCACCCACATCCAGGGGCTCACAACCACCTCTAATTCCAGCTCCAGGAGAATCCAGTACCCTCTTCTGGCTTCCACAGCTCCCCTCCTCCAGGTTCACACAAATAATAAAATAATGTTTTCTTTAAAAAATAAAAAGGAAATCTTACCAGGTCCTCATTGCTGGTTACCTGTTCATACTGTGAAACATATCTTCTCCACAGCACAGAAACTAAAGAGAAAATGGCGACAATACAATAGTTTTCATTCGCTGAATATCTAACCAAGATTTACGTTTTTAAAGAGGCTGGGTGATCAAAAGGCACAATATGAAACGTTCTTTACACTCATTGATTAGTTAGCATCCAATGATTAGTTAGATTTGGGACACAATAGGGCTCAAAATGAGCGATTCCAATGGCTTTGGATAAAGGAGATATATATTTCCTCTCATAAATCCTTTCCCCTTTCTACAGTTACGGATTGAAATGCAAATATGTACAGAGAAAAACAAAATGGTACTGTCACTCCAAAGAGAAAATAAAAAGATTCAAGCCGTTGACAAAGAAGCATAAAAAACAGAAAAACTAAAAGAGTTGGCTACACCTTGTAGACAAGAGCCTAAATAGCCTGTTTCCTGAGAGGGAGGCTTCATCCAGCAGCAGAGGGAAACATGCAGAGAGCCACAGCCAACAACAGGCGGTGTCCAACAAGTCTTATTGAAGAGTCGAGATATGTTTGAGCGATTCAGAGGGGTCAAGAACACCGCGAGAAAATCTGCAGCCAGCCAATCTGGGCCCCCTACCCATATGTAGCAGACGTGCAGCTTGGTCTTCATGTGGGCCCCCTAACAGCTGGAGCGGGGCCTGTCTCTGACCGTTGCCTGCACTGCCTGGTCGGGCCTCAGTGGAAGAAAATGTGCCTAGTTCTGTGGTTTAATATCCGAGGCCGGGGTGGTACCCACGGGGGTGGGGGTGGGCATACCCTTATCTGAGAATGGGGGAAGTGTAAATGAGAGAGGAGGGGTTTGTGAGGATAGGACCAGGAGGAGGGGCCTGCGATCCGGATGTAAAGTGTATAAATAATGGGCAAAAGTAGTTGGCTACACCTCAAAGTCCTCTTTAGCTCCAGGAAACCAGTCTAGAGCGACTCGAGCCTCCCACTTATCTCAAACCTAGTCGTACAGAAATAGTCATTTTGCTAATGACGAGGACCCCACCGACAATCAGCGGCTACAATGCTATGCCGGACTTTTTACCCGCGTGAGTTCCGCGATCCGTGAAGCAGCCAGCCGCGGTTCTCAAATTCTTCCTCCCTATACCACTGCACACAGCAACCATAGCTGCCATGGTTCTCCGCCCTTTCTCTTCCCTTCCGATTCCCTAAGCGCCCCGACAGGTCCCTTCCGGTGCTCTTCCCCTGCCTGCCGGCAATGCTACGCAAAGGTTCCGGTGCGAATGCGGCCGGGGTCTCAAAGCACAGCACCTTCGTGTTCCCGCGCTCCCCGGACCGGAAGTCACGTGACACGGGGCTGCGCTGCGGAGAGATGGAGAGCTGATGCTGGGTTACTTAACTTACGCTCCAGAACGGCGGCACCAGCCCCGGTCTGCACCGAGGGCGGCTGTCGCAGGGACTCTGGGCCGTTGTCATGGAGGGCGGCTGTTCCCGCATCCGCCGGCGGGTGTCTGTCCGCAAAAGGAACCGCGGCAGCCCAGAGAGCCTCGGTGCCTCCCCGACCCGGGCCGAGCTCCAGGCCACCGAGGACACGGAGGACGAAGCTGCAGCCGAAAGCCGCCGCCGCCGGAAAACCGGGAGCCCGGAGTCCGCCCAGGTACAGCCCTGCTGAGTCCCCGCATCCCCGCTGACTCGCCCGGTCCTGTCATCCTAGGGCCGCGGTAACAACCCCTTCCTCCGCCCCGGGCACGGCTGCGCCGGCAGGTGCACAGCATGAGTAGCCTTCACTCGCTTTTCTCACCGTTGTTATCCTTGATCTCCAGCACTTGGGAGATGCTGCTTAAACCCCGGACTTCTAGATCGATGTCAAACCCACACATTCCCTCCATCCCCTGTCGTAAAAAGTTTTCACGGAGCAATTAACTGACGTGACAGACAGAAAGCTAGCCTTCCAAATGGCTTGTTTCTACTTTACTAATAAGTTTTTAATGATGACCCATTAAGTGCTAGTTACGTTATTAAACTAGCCATACTATGTAGATTTTACAACGGTAACTAAGTCCTAGGAAGTTGAAAGACTAAGTTGTGACTCAATAAGTAATTATTATCTCCCAGTTTACATCTCTGTTCTGTAAGCCTCCCTACATGAGTGTGCACATAACTGCCTCAATTCCAAGTTCAGAACAGAATTTCATTGTAGTGTCTAGTGGTAAATGATGATTTTGTAGCAGACCAGCTTCTACCTTAGCGCCTTGGCCGGAATTACTGCAGTTATCAGAAGCATCTATTGAATGTTGTAAATGATTACTGTTCTTTCGGTCCTTAATGCTTTAGCATAGGTCTGAGAATTAAAATGCCAAAACCTGGGGTTTGAGCTCAGCAGTGGAGCCTGGGGCAGGCCCTGGGCTTACACCACATCACTGGAATATTTAGAATTCCGGTATCACCCCTTGGGCTGAGCTGGGGATATAGCCGAGCTGGTAGAATGCTTACTTAGAATGCCCAATGCCCTGGGATTGAGCCCAGTACCTCATAAAACCAGGTATGGTGATGTGATGCACTCAGGAGACTGGCAGGAGGAGCAAGACTGTAGCCTCTGGTAGATGAGATCCTGTCCTGGTTCAAAAAAAAATATTTTTAAGCATCCTGATATCCCATAATAATCCAGCAGTACTGTTTAGGCAAGACAGAACGACTCTCTGGACTTGTTTCTTTTATTTGGTGATGATGATAAGTATTCAGAGAATAATTTGTATATGGTGATACTTTTGGGATAGTCCTTTGCCAGAACATTCTTTTTTTTTTTAAAAAAAATGAGGATGGAATGAATGTGTGTATCTTTGTTTCTTCTCAGGGAAATGACAGTGAAGAGGATATGTTTGGTGACTATAACAGCTTTACAGAAAATTCCTTCTTAGCTCAAGTTGATGACCTGGAACAGAGATATATACAACTGTCTGAATGTGGGAGCCATGGCGTCAAAGACAGCCTCGGGGTTGCTGCTGTGAACGACGCTGCTGACTCTGAACCTAGAGAACACATAAGGAAGCAGACTGATCAAGGCAGCCCTGCTGAACCAGAAGCTGGAGATGATCTTTCTTTTGATGTGCCTTCTTCTCAGATTTTGTATTTTGAAAACATGCAGAACTCTTCAAAAGCTTTGGGTGACCAGTCTACTAAGGAAAGAGACAGAAGCTCACATAAGTCATCAAATGAAGAATTGGCCTGCAACCACCTAGAGCAACCCCGGCAAAATGCTGACTCCTCTAACGTTGGGGCTTCTTCAGAGACAAACAGGAGAAAAAGCATTAAAGACCGTCTGAAAAGTGCCATGGCCGAGAACGCCAGGGCCCAGGCCCCAGTATTCCCCAGGAGTAAACAACTCAAAGAGACGCTCCTGTCTGAGGAGATCAGCGTCGCTAAGAAAGCCATTGAGTCACCATCAGATGATCTTGGTCCCTTTTATTCGCTGCCCAGCAAAGTGAGAGACCTTTACATTCAGTTGAAAGGAATCAAAAAACTATATGGTAATACTTTTTGTAAAACGGAAACCAAAGTTATAATTCAAATAGTATTATAGTTTTAATCCAAATCGGTGGAGACAGGTGATTCCCTGGCTCCGTTTCTAATCTTGAAGGACCAGAATATGAGCTGCGTTGTTAACCCTGCATCCCTCTCCTGGACTTCCTTCCTTCCTTGTGCCCTTATGTCCTTCTCACGGCAGGCATCTGGCTTTGTCTCCTGCCTGAGCAGTCTTCAGTCAGCTCGCTTCTCTGCCGTCACCTAAGGCATGCTTCCAGAGCAGCTGCAGGGCCTGCTGTGGCCCACGCAACAGCTTCCGTCCCTTCACATCTGCTTCTGGCTCTCCTCTGGTTAGCTCTTACTGTTTCCTTGGCATTTGGTTGTTGAAATTCCTTTGAATGCTCAGAATCTCAAGTGAAAGAAGTCAGTCGTAGCCGCTAAAATTAAACACATTTAAAGACGGCTAAGATTTAAGTGCAGAAAGACTGCAGTAGGGTGCTAGAGAGTTGGCTCAGCAGTTAAGAGCACCAGCTACCCTTCCAGAGGACTCAGAACAGTAGCCAGTTCAATTCCCAGTACCCACACCACAGCTGTCACTGCCTGTAACTCCAGTTCACACACATACAAGCAAGAAGAACACCAATGCACATACAATAAAATTTTTTTAAAACGACTGCAGTAATAATAGCTATGTGATGTTTTTCGAAAGTCCTGAGTCCTTGCATATATTTCAGATAGACCATGGTAAACAAGGGGACAGCAGCTGCCATCCTAGGAGATGAGTCTGTCAGCCATCACTGACAGCATCCTTGGGAGAACTTTTGAACTATTTGAAGACATGGATTGTCAGAAGACAGGTTGGAGAAGTAGAATGATAGGAAAATAAAGGCTCCCTTCCTTCAGACAGTAAGAGTCTAGACATTCTAGATGGCTCCGCAGCTAAGAGGCCTGTTCCCTCAGGACTGTCTGCTCACAGCGCCCACACGGTGGCTTACGGCCATCTGTAACTCCAGCTCCAGGGGATCTGAGGCCCTCTTCAGACCACTGGGACTAGATATACACTTGTACACATAAACATGGAATCCAAGGCATTCTAAGTTGTGAGGCACGTGGCTTGGGAGCAAACAGTCCAGTGCTGGGTATTGCGTACAGCCCTGCAGTCCTAAGTACATGCTAACTTTCTTCCCTCTGCCCTTCTACCGCTGCTTCATTGAGTCTCAGTCTGCTACCAAAGGGGTTCCTTGAGGGTAGGACTGTAGGACTCTCCTACTTTGTCTTGCTTTTGGAGTAGGTAGGTAGTCTGTGGTATTCAACACTGAACCCATGACGTGAAAGCTACCCTGCCTCTGAACTACATTCCTAGCCTTCAGGTTTTAAAACAGGATCTCGTAGCACAGGCTTGTCCCAAACTGATGCTCTTTCTACATTGGTGTCCCAAAGACTGAGGCTATAATACAGTGCTCGGCTAGGACATGGATGGAACTCTACGTTTAAGTATCTAGCACTGTACTTAGTCAATTGTGCTTTATAGAGTCCTCAACTGCCAGATTTTGTCAGCCTCTAACTCTGGCCTTGTTACTTAAACAGTGCCTTATCTATTTAAAAGGGGGTGGGGGTGGGGCAAACAATTGTTTTGTAGTGTAGTTAGATACTTTGCCAAATATATGATAATTTAATTATAATGACTGTCAGTTATATATATCATGTCTAAGTAAAAGCCTCAGCACACAGCTTTGCATACGTGAGGGTAATGCATGTGTGCACATGCCTCTGTGGCCAAGTTTCCGTATGAACACCTGCAGTTTCATAACTGGTAACTGATACCAATCTGAAATACTTAATTTACATTTTAAATATTTTGGTTTATTCGTCTTCTAATGCCTTGCACATTAAGCACACACTTTACTACTGAGATGAACCTCTCAGCTTAATTTCTTTTTAAAGATTTATTTATTTTATTTATATGAGTACACTGTAGCTGTTTTCATAGATATCAGAAGAGGTCATTGGATCCCGTTACACGTGGTTGTGAGCCACCAGGTGGTTGCTGGGAATTGAACTCAGGACCTCTGGAAACAGCACTCTCAACTGCTGAGCCATCTCTCCAGCTTAATATTTTCAAAACAGAAAGTCATTATGTGTATTTGGGAATCACTAAAAAATAAAGTTGCATTTGTTACTCAGGCATAACTATTTTAATGCCTTGTTTTTAGGAGGAGGAGGAGTCTCACTGGCCCTGGCTGCCTGGAATTCACAGCAGCCTACCTGCCCCTCCTCCCTAGTACTAGGATTAAAGGTCTGCATACACTTCCAGTCTCACTTTTTAAAACAATATATTCAAACCCTTTAAGTTTGGGGTGAGTTTTCTTAACCCACAGAAATGTGTAAATTGCCCAAATTTAGACTCAGTTTTTAACTTTTTTCCCATTTATTTTGTATACTTGTACGTGTGGGGTGCACATGGGAGTCAGGCAGCACATGGGACTTAGTTCCGTCCATTCACTGTGTGAGTCCTTGGGATAAAGCTTGGCAACAAATGACCTCACGCACCAGACCTCCTTTCTCTCTGCCCCGGATTCCCATTTTTAAGCTTTGAATTGCTTAATTGTGGTAGCATTTTAACTTGTCCTCACCCTATCCCACAGTACCTGTTAGACAATGATTTGATTAACGTTCTATTCGTACTGTTTGCGCCCTCCTCTGTGTCAATGGAGAATCCCAGAGGAAACGCCGACTTCCCAAAAGAGCCTGGCAGCTGATGTTCTCACAAACCGTACAGTGGTTTCTTCCCTCTGTACTCTGCTCTGGGTTTCTGTGTGCAATTTTTTTCCCTTCCTGTTGGTAGTTTGTTTTTATGTATTGATTACTTTGCCTGTTTCTCTAATGATAAAATACTGCTGCTCGGGCTAGAGAAATGGTTCAACAGTAAAGAACATTCACTGGGTCCTGGGTCCAAGTCTCAGCACCAGGCAGGGTACATGTAAGTGGTGGATGGCATATATGTGTGTATTCATATACATACATGCAAGCTAAACAACCACACAGAAAAGCATACTAACATTCACTGTTGATATTCACCTCAAATTACTTCCATTATTATTTTAAACCAGGGCCTGGTGGAACCCAGTCTAGCTAAGTAGTTGGGGATGAACTTGCACTTCTGATCTGTCTCCATACTCAGGTGCTAGAATGACAGGCATGAGCCCCTGTCCCTCAGTGGGTGCTGGAGATGAAATGCAGGCCTTCGTACATGCTGAGTGGGCACTACCAGGCCAAGTGCATCCCCAGCCTTTATTGCATGGAGTGCCAGTTTTTACAATGTCTCCCTGCCCTACTCTCCTCGATTATTTCTCACTGACTGGGGGCGGGAGCAACATGAGCCTGGGTGTGCCAGTTAGTAACCGAAGCCTTTTATGCTTTAAATCATATGCCTTTTATGCCTCACTTAAAAGGATGTCTGGGCTCGTCAAAGGCCATCTGGATGCAGAGGAACCAAAGCACCATAGGAATTTGAATTGTCCGTAAGAAAGCTAACTGAAGACTTGTGGTTTGTGCTAGAGCTTGCAGATTTTCTTTTCTTCCTCTCCCTATTTCTGCAAAGAGACTCTTCAGTGGGTGAGGGAGGTAAGCTTATATGATCTTAAAAAAGAAGGAAGGTTTTAAAATGGACACAGGTTCTCATGCTGCTCTTGGCCACAGGCAACTGTCTGCCCTGTTGGAATTTGACCCCTTCGACTGTAACTGTTGTGGGGTGAGCCGGTTTACTACCTATTGACAAGTCTGAGCTCACCTGAGCAGACAGCAGGCTGCACACATTCAGGGTTTGGGGCATTTACCATCCCTAAGAGTCACATTTCTCCTCATGAGAAGATCGCCACATCTGGATTTCCTCCCAGGAAAAAAATCCAGAGAGCATAGAAGGGAAAATAATCTCTTGCATTTTTCTTTAAATTCTACAGACTGGCAGCATACATGTTTAACGTTAAGTTCTGTGCAAGAAAGAAAAAATTTAATATATTCCTTGCCAACGAGTGGCGGAAAGACCCTTGTGGCTGAGATCTTAATGCTGCAAGAACTGCTCTGCCGACAGAAAGATGTTTTGATGATCCTTCCGTACGTGGCAATTGTCCAAGAAAAGGTCTGTGCTTAAGGAGTTGTCACTTTCTAATATGACACTAAGATCTAAAAACTAACTTTGAGCTAAGTCATATTTTTTCAGTATGTACAAAACTAATACCAAGCACTTAACTATTTTCTAGTAGCAACTGCATATAGTTTTTCATAAGTTACTTTGCACTGTGTTTTAAATGTTCCATTAACATTTAGCCTGCTTTTTTAACCAGAAACCGGCTCTTTACCTCATCAGGATAAATGATGTAGCTTTCATAAGAAAGGTGACGGGTAAAGCCTGTTTTCATGTTGTAGTTTAAAAGTTAGCACATACCGGGGTTGGAGAGCAGGGTAAGAGTCTGGCCACTCCTCCAGGAGCCTTAGGGTTAGGCCTGAGCAGCCACTCGTGGCTGAGTCCGAGGGAATCCATCACCATCTTTGGCCTCTGGCTCTGCATGCACTGTGCACGGGTGTGTATGCAGACAGAACACCCGTCCTCATATAATAAAGTGTTGCACATACTTATTTGGTAAAGATCAACCAGCAGTTCCTAGCTAGGCGATCCTAGATTGGACCCACAGAGGGGGACGATTTTAGATTAATGGGATCCCTCTGACTTTTAACTCAACCTCTTACTGTTTTTGTTTATTTAATATCCTAGATTTCTAGTTTGTCGAGTTTTGGGATAGAACTTGGTTTCTTTGTTGAAGAATACGCTGGAAGCAAAGGAAGATTCCCTCCGATTAAAAGGAGGGAAAAGAAGTCGCTGTATATCGCCACCATCGAGAAAGGGCACAGCCTGGTGAACGCTTTTATCGAAACCGGAAGGATAGGCACTCTGGGTCTGGTCGTCGTCGATGAGGTTGGTTAATGTCATATTTCTGATACTAGCTCGTTTCCCCAGTTTGGATCTTCTTAGTAACTAACAACGTGCAAGAGAGCACAAGGGGGCATTCCATGGTGGATAATCTTAAATTAGGTTTCTTGCAGATGTTTCTGAAATGTGAATGTGTATCTGTGAAGATGTTTTATAATGCTACTCATCAGTCCCAGATGTATCAGGATCCTGCCCCAATTTTTAACAACCTAAGGCATTAGAGAAATGGTATATATGTACTAGAGTTCCAAAACCCAGTGTATGCTCATTCTGCACAAAACAGCCATTTTATATAAACAGGAAATGAAATCTGACTTTC
This sequence comes from Apodemus sylvaticus, assembly GCF_947179515.1. Classification (NCBI taxonomy): domain Eukaryota; kingdom Metazoa; phylum Chordata; class Mammalia; order Rodentia; family Muridae; genus Apodemus; species Apodemus sylvaticus. The sequence continues at coordinate 9,091,510 of NC_067482.1, forward strand.
ACTCCCCACCCCCACCTTTAAATCACAGTTGCACATGATTGGTGAAGGGAGCCGTGGTGCCATACTGGAGATGACCCTGGCAAAAGTCCTCTACACCAGCAGTGAGTATTGACCTGTAGTCAGCTCTGTGTGTAAGCGGCGTGATTCTATCGCTAGATTACATCGCCTCGAACAAGATATTTAAGCTTCCTGCCTCAGCCTAGAAGCTCATAAATTTCTGTTGAAAGAGTATGGGTGGGTGAGGGCTACAGCGGGCCTTGAAGTGGGCCTGTTCCCAGACAGCTGCCATTGCCTGCTTAGGCATACCAGGGGCCTCCATGTCTCTGTGAGATGGGGACCGTGGCGGGGCTGGCCTGGCGAGACAGTGGGAAGGTTACATGAGGACCCGTGCTGCTCCTCCGTGGCACACGTGGCACTGGGCACGGCCTGCTTCCATCACCACTCCAGCGCCATCACCATCCTCCCAATGGAGCCATATGGACTTATTTTGAATTTTCTTTTTTTTTTCTTTTTTTGTTTGGTTTTGTTTGTTTGTTTGTTTGTTTGTTTGGATTTGGTTTTTTCGAGACAGGGTTTCTCTGTATAGCCCTGGCTGTCCTGGAACTCACTCTGTAGATCAGGCTGGCCTCAAACTCAGAAATCCGCCTGCCTCTGTCTCCCAGAGTGCTGGGATTACAGGTGTGCACCACCACCGCCCGGCTTTTTTTTTTTCTTTAAGACAGGGTCTTACTGTATAGCTCTGGCTGGCTTGGAACTTGCTTGTAAACAGGGTAGCCTCAAAGGCCCAGAAAACCTGCCTGTGCCTTCTGAGTGCCGAGATACAGAACTGCACCACCCCACCTCCCCACCCCCCCATCCCCTAAGCCCCCCCACCCCCCACCTGGCAAGCTGCATTCCAGGGGTCACATTAAGGGACTATTTTGCAGCACCCAATTGTCTTTTAATATTCATAAAATGTTCTAAAGACATCTGCTTATCTATGTGCTGTTGTAGTGCTTACCTTATCTATGGAAAGATCATTTGATATAATGTCATTTCGTTGGAGGGTGCTAGCACTTGAGTCCAGTACATCACATATTCTGATCATGTGCTCAAGCACTGAGCTACACCCCTGGCCCCAAGAATAGTTTTTTTTAAATTATGAAAAGTAATCGCACTTATGCAGATTGTAGCACCATGCAGTCTTGTCTTTTCTTTCCTTTTCAAGTTACCAGGCAGCTACTGTTTCTAGTGCTAGAGTTGGGGGGGGCAGCGGGGGGGGGGGGGGGGAGCTGCAGTTCCTGCCGGCATCCAACGAATATCTCAGGGAGAATGAAAGGACAGGGATAGCAAGCGATGGGACATTCTACAGTTCCATCAAGGCAGAGGTGACAGTGATGGGGCATTCTACAGTTCCATCAAGGCAGAGGTGACAGTGATGGGGCATTCTACAGTTCCATCAAGGCAGAGGTGACAGTGATGGGGCATTCTACAGTTCCATCAAAGCAGAGGTGACAGTGATGGGACATTGTACAGTTTGACCAAAGAGAGAGGCATGCAGTCCTGGCCAGTGTGCAGTGTTGCCCATCACTGGCTCGTCACCGTCCCAGCTGGAGTCTTTCCAGATTTGCTGGAAATAGGAAATCTCTTTCTAGGAGGCAGGCTCCTGCTCTGGGTACGAGGGCCCCAGCATGAGACCCCTAGGGAAGTTACCTTTCCTGAAGTCCATCATTTCAGTGGTCTGATCAATAAAAAGGAACCTAACTGTCTCCTTAGAATATCTTCAGGATATTCTACCTTCAGGATATCTATCTATCTTCAGGATATCTAACCAGGATGGTTACACTACTGTCATCTTCCTCCAGGCTTGGAGGACTGGCTGTGTGCTGTGGTCTGTATTTCCAGGTTACAATTCCTTTCCAAGGGGAAGGTTCTGTGAGCAGCCACCGTCACAGGTGGCTAAAGTTCATTTCCTTCAAACCCATTCCTCTGTGAAATTCCCATACAGAATAGCACTGAAGTATTGCTAATGTTTCTTTCAGACATAAAGGAGATAGTTCCCTAATGCTTTGGTTTGTTCTAGAGACAACTCAGATTATCGGCATGAGTGCAACATTAAACAATGTAGAAGACCTGCAGGCGTTCCTTAAAGCCGAGTATTACAGCAGTCAGTTCCGACCAGTATGTACCCAAGGTTTGCGCTGTGCTGCTTATAATGTGTTCATTTCAGAAACTAGAGCGGTGAGCGTGGTGTGTTACAGAATAGCTGAGCGGTGAGCATGGTGTGTTACAGAACAGCCGGGTGGGAAAGGCACAGCCGTCCCTCCACACACCCATATGATAACAGCTTGGTATGGAGAGTGTCAGCTGAGGCAGGGACCTTGTCTTCAGTCACTCACACCTGCAACAGTTGCCGGAGAGCAAACCCCAGTGGGCACTCACTGAATGGGCTTTCCCAGAACTTGTATCAGTATCTGAAGTCAGGGCTTTAACTGGGCAGGATTTCAAGAGAGATGTGCAGACCTACTGTCAACATCCAAAAGTTACCTTAGTTCCCACTTCAGGAGCCTGTGTACTAAAATCAACAGCGCAGACAGCATGGCTCCCATACAAGGGCGATGTGAAAATTAATTACACATGCCACAGTTTTAGTCTCATAAAGCCCTGCCCTAGATGTAGAGCCACCACCTGTCAGTTTTACTAAAAGGGAATCAGTCTGGAGAGATGGCTAAGTGGTCACAGTACTGCCGGCTCTTCCAGAGGTCCTGGGTTCAATTTTCAGCATCCATGTGGTGGCTCACTAAGTTCTTGTATACTCCGGTCCCATGGGACTCAGTGCCCTCTGGCTCCCAGTGACACTGCACACATGTGGCACACAGGGAAAATGCAGGCAAATCATCCATACTTAAAAGTTAAAGAAATAAAACAAGAGACAGAGAATCAGACTTCTCAGGGAAGAATACCCTGACAGGTTAACCAGCCCCAAGGGTTCAGACCCCTAAACACTTATGAATACAAACAATTCTGAATGAACTCAGAAGGAAGGGTGTGTGCGCGTGAGCATGCAACAATAATTTTTGAAAACGAGGTAATAAACTTAGAGGTAGAGATGGGGTGCAAATGATGTAAATTTAATATTTGTATATGGAATCTGTAAAAGAAAAATGTTTTATTTATTTTATTTAAAGAAATCCCTTTAGCCAGGCTTGGTGATGCAGACATGTAATCCTAGCATTCAGGAGACTAAGGTAGGGGAGCTCGAGTTCTAGGCCAGCCAGAGCTACATCCTGAGCTCAGAGTAGCCCTGGGCTGTCTAGCAAGACTCTGTCAAGGAGAAAGCTTGTAAAATCTTATCAAGTGCGTGTGCTTCAGTAGTTGCAGTTCTTCTAAAGATAAGCCAAGGCTTGACCTGGACTTTCCCCTTGGTTTTGAGACAAGGTCTCGCATCCCAGACTATTCTGGAACTATCTACCTAGCTGTACTGGCTGGTTTTGTGTGTCAATTTGACACAGGCTGGAGTTATCACAGAGAAAGGAGCTTCAGTTGGGGAAGTGCCTCCATGAGATCCAGCTGTGGGGCATTTTCTCAATTAATGATCAAGTGGTGAGGGGCCCTTGTGGGTGGTACCATCTTTGGGCTAGTGCACTTGGGTTCTATAAGAAAGCAAGCTGAGCAAGCCGGGGGAAGCAAGCCAGTAAGAAACATCTCTCCATTGCCTCTGCATCAGCTCCTGCTTCCTGACCTGCTTGAGTTCCAGTCCTGACTTCCTTTAGTGATGAACTGCAATGTGGAAGTGTAAGCTGAATAAACCCTTTCCTCCCCAGCTTGCTTCTTGGTCATGGTGTTTGTACAGGAATAGAACCCTGACTAAGCCACTAGCCAAGGATGACCCTGAACTCCTAATCCTCCTGTCTCCACCTCCCAAGTGCTGGGATATAGGTTCAATACTACACTCATATGGATTTAAATTTCAATCTAATAACAGCATTCCTAAAATGCTTGGCTAAAGTAAAAGTATAACTCATAGCTACTTGAAGACTGTGTGCAATGTACTTCTACTGTCTGTCCAAAGTTCCAGTGTGGAGGTTCTGTGTCTAGGTTCTTAAATAGTAATCTTGAAAGTCACTAAATACTATCTTGAAATGTATTGTTTTACACTTGTGCAAAATATAAAAGTTTTCAGGAAATATTTTCTGACCTTAGATGTCTTTTTTTTTTTTTGGCTGGTCTGTGGTGGTACATGCCTTTAATCCCAGGCAGAAGCAAGGCCAGCCTGGTCTACAGTTCCAGGGCTACATAGACAAGCACCCTTCTTTGGAAAACAGACAGACAAACAAAAATCCCTCAAGATTGCACCTTTAAAACCCAGTGAACTGAGGGCAGGGGAGATAGGCAGTTGCTAAGGTGCTGGCTGTGCAATCTTCTGTCCTCAGGGCCCCACAGCGCAGCCAGGCGCACTCTGTGTCCTGTAATCCCAGTGCTAAGACAGGAGGTCTGTCCTGGCCTCCTTGGCAAGGTTCAGGGAAGTAAGAGGCTTGTCAGGAATAAGACAGTGCCTAAGGAGAAACACCTGAAGTGTGTCCTCTCTCCTCATGTATGTGCACACACATGTGAGCACCTACACACACACACACACACACACACACACACACACACTGAAAGAACATCTGTTTGCAGACTTCCTATCCATGAGTACTCAAGTGGCATTTAAAATGAAAACTGATGACTAACACAGAAAGTTGTAGATCTTAAGAAATAATACAAAAGAGAAAATGGCACTACCACCTGTTCCTACATATTCTCTTACCTAGTTTTCATTCATGTGGATGTGTCTGAGTATCTGCCGGGTTTGTGGTGCCTGCAGAGACCAGCAAAGGGCACCAGGCTCGCTGCAGCAGGAGTCTCAGGCAGTTGTAAGTAAGCTGTTGTGGGTGCTGAGACCTGAGGGTCCTCTGGGGAGCAGACTTAACCACTGAGCCACTCTGCAGCCCTCATCCCTACCATTCGTAGCAAATCCAGAAGCATCTGGCCGCCTTTGGAATGTATACTGTCCAACTCAAAAGTGATTTTTTTTCCAGGATGTTAATTCCTGTTTTTATGCAAAGAAAGAGGCAGAGGAAAGGAGGAAGCTTAGCATTTAATCTAAAGCCCATCTGTCGGGTCTGAGAAACGCCCAGGTCTCTGTGCAGCTGCCCCGTGTTAAAACATTTTATAGGATTTCAATCTACAAACTGTATATTAATTGACGGTTTCCTTTAACTCCAGGTGGAATTAAAAGAGTTCCTGAAAGTAAATGACACCATCTATGAGGTGGACAGCCAGGCTGAGAACGGCATGACCTTTTCCCGGCTCCTGACGTACAAGGTGCGAGGGGAAGCCTCGTCCAGGCTCCTGGCCTTTGTGCCCAGGTGTGCTGGGCCCTGCAGCAGACCCCAGGGGGCCTCGTCGGTCTGTATTTGGGGAAGATTTGAGGTGAGAGGTGCCTGATCTGCCATGGAAAACAAGGTGCTGACTGAATACAGCTGCTTTCCTCTTTGTTTTGTTTGTAGTGCTAGGGCTAGAACCAGGGCCTTTAAGGCACACAGCAGCACTGAGTTACACCATACAAGGCACACAGCAGCACTGAGTTACACCATACAAGGCACACAGCAGCACTGAGTTACACCATACAAGGCACACAGCAGCACTGAGTTACACCATACAAGGCACACAGCGGCACTGAGTTACACCATACAAGGCACACAGCGGCACTGAGTTACACCATACAAGGCACACAGCAGCACTGAGTTACACCATACAAGGCACACAGCGGCACTGAGTTACACCATACAAGGCACACAGCGGCACTGAGTTACACCATACAGGGCACACAGCGACACTGAGTTACACCATACAGGGCACACAGCGGCACTGAGTTACACCATACAGGGCACACAGCGGCACTGAGTTACACCATACAGGGCACACAGCGGCACTGAGTTACACCATACAGGGCACACAGCGGCACTGAGTTACACCATACAGGGCACACAGCGGCACTGAGTTACACCATACAGGGCACACAGCAGCACTGAGTTACACCATACAGGGGCACTGAGTTACACCATACAGGGCACACAGCGGCACTGAGTTACACCATACAGGGCACACAGCGGCACTGAGTTACACCATACAAGGCACACAGCGGCACTGAGTTACACCATACAAGGCACACAGCAGCACTGAGTTACACCATACAGGGCACACAGCGGCACTGAGTTACACCATACAAGGCACACACCACTGAGCCACACCTAGCCCCTAGTTCATTTTTCATGTCAGATCCCACTGGATTCTTTTCTCTGGCATATCTTGGTGAAGTTGGGTATTTTATAGCTGGTGGACACAACACTGTATAAAAACTGTAGAACAGGGCTGTACGCAGTCCCACTCTAAAGTTAGAGAGACAAGACCTCCTTGTGCACACATTACTTTTTGTGTCAGTAAAGTGCTTACTAAGCAAATGACTACTGAATTTTGAGGAAGTACTTCTTAGGTCATTTGCACCTGACTAATGAACCAGCCCCTGAACCATGAAAATGTGGAGACATATCTTATAGATATGTCATTCACCGGGCAACAAGAAGAGCATAACATATGGTCTGTAACAGACACATTGCTGCATAGAGGTGCTCACGTCTGCATGCTCGCGGCTTGCAGTCAGCATGAGGCACATTTAAAGGGGAAGCAGTTTTACCCCAGCCTTAGGATTTCATGAGGTGTATTCTACACCCATACATTAGTTTTCAGTAACAGGAACTGAGGAAGTTTAAATGACTCCCTTTATTGCACGTCCTCCCAGCCGTGCTCCAAACTGTCATAATTCACTGTTGTTTCACTTCTGACGGTTCAGGACAGGACAAGGCGTTGTTCCTTATGCGGTCCTTTGACTGTTGGTAGCTGCAATCCTTCTCTCTCTCTGGCTTTTTGTTCTGCTCGGATGGAGGTGGGCATAAAATAGTTATTGATAACTAGAGCTGGTTTCATCCTTGGTTCTTAATCATTTAATCCTTTTTTTAATATTTATTTATTTGTGTGCATGAGTGCACTGTCGCTGTCTTTAGACACACCAGAAGAGGGCATCAGAGTAACCTATGAAGAAAATTGACCGTTTGCTGTTTAGTGCGGCTGTCATCCCCTGTTTTAGTAATGGATAACTGCAGCGTTTAATTCTGGAGACGGTTTACATGTTTTTCAAGTCACACTTGCGTGGTTGCAGCGTGTAACTTCTTGTTTTGCAGTACTCTGATGCCCTGAAGAAGATGGATCCCGACGGCTTAGTGGCATTGGTGACAGAAGTTATTCCTAACTACTCCTGCCTGGTTTTTTGTCCCAGTAAGAAGAACTGTGAAAATGTAGCAGAAATGTTGTGCAAATTTTTAAGCAAGTATGTTAATTTTTTTTAATAAATCGCTCCTATTTTCGTCATAAATCACAAACATGAATGAAATGTTCTGTTTGTTGGATGATCACTATCTTCTCAGCAGAGCACCATGTTGTTTTACAGGTTCTGAAGGAACTGACCTCGAAGAAAGCTTAACTGACATTCACACTAACGTAGAGAATTCTAGAGTTGCAAGAGAGTGATCACCACGCCTTAGATTTGGCTGAACAGTGACCCAGGGTTCAGCTGTGTCTTAGTCAGCATGTCCGGGAGTGGGCCAGGCAGGGTGCAGCAGCAAGGCAGGGTAACCACTGTCACAGCTCCACAGCCAGCCATGGCTGCAGCTGAGCCTTCTCTTTCTTAACACGTCCCTCCTTTTCTTATCTTGGGCACTAGATAGAATTTCCTACACATTTTAGAGATGCCTTGGTTTGGGAGTTGAGCTGTTTGGCCATGAGCTCTGCGGTATCCACCAGGAAGTGTCGGTGCCTATGGTTCTGTCCTCCTCCCTGTTTGTCTTCTGTGGGTTTTTAACCTTTACACCCTTTTGACCCTTACCTGAGGCTTTCAGTAGTCAGAGGCTACCAATGGGAACTTCTAATCTGGCCACTCTCCACCCACCTCCCAATCCCACTGGCATAGACTGGTCTAAATCAGGATTACATTTTTCTGGCTGGTAGAATGATAAAAATGTTTAGGGAACAGTCAAGGAGTTGAATTTCAGTGATTGATAGCCTGCCTTTACAATGATGGTTTTGATTATTTAAGAAACAAAACAAAACAGCCAGGCATGATAGCTCATGCCTTTAATCCCTGCGCTTGGAAGCCAGAGCAAGAGGATCTCTGTGAGTTTGAGGCCAGCCTGGTCTACAGAGTGAATTCCAGGATAGACAGAGCGAATATAAGGAGACACTGTCTCAAACAAACAAGAAAGCTAAGTACGCTGGGCTGGAGAGATGGTGGTGGTTGGTTGTGAGCACTTCCTGCTCTTTCAGAGAGCCTGACAAGTTCTGACACCCAGCTCCAATAGAAGTCAGACCCTCTGGCCCCCATGGACACCTGCACCCATGTACACACACACACACACACACACACACACACACACACACGCAAGCACAAACTCATAGACAAGCATTTTTAAATACATACACACAAATTTTAAAAACTTAGGGAAGGATGGAAATTAATGATTTAAGCTTTCTTATAAAAACCATTCACCTTTTTGGCATAATTTAAGATATCATTGAAGTTTCTACAGTGTTAGTGTTTAGACATTGTTTTGCTATATGGTATGTTTCCATTTTAAGAGCAGAAAATTTACGCCTTAAAATTAAACAGACCATCTCCCCAAAAGACATATATTGTAGAAGAAATAATAATAATATCTAGAGCAGGAGCTAACCTGATATCATATGAAGTTTAGTGACAAACTCAGGAAGTCCATGAAGCATCTGAAATGTCTCTAAAGTCTTGTGTTTATATGAATAGCTGGACTTTTCCTTAGTTTTATTTTTGTGAGGTTCTGTGATCCACAAAAGACTTGGAGAGTATTTCTAATGGTTAATGAAGTAATAATTAAAAGAACATTTATGAGCCTGGGGAGATGGCCCAGTCAGATAACCCAAGTTAACATTCTAGCATCCTGGTGAAAGCCAGGCGTTCTGACACACGCCTGTGATGCCATCCTGGGGAGATACACGAGGCCCCTGCAGCAGGCACGCGCGCCCGCGCTCACACACATACACACACACATACACACACACACACGCGCGCGAGGCCCCTGCAGCTCAGTCTCACACACACACACACACACACACACGCACACACACGCACGCACACGGCCACCGGCAGCTCGCTGGCCAGCTAGGCTTGCTGAATAGTGAATTCCAGGTTTAGTGAGAGATGAGAAAACCACTTGATGTCAGCCTTTGGCCTCTGTGCAGACGTGTCCACACTCAGTACACAGATACAGACACAGGCATGTACATACAAAATATGCAGAAAGAACATTTTGTGTACTTAACTGATAAAAGGGATATATAACTAAAAGGGATGCTAACATGGTGTATCAAAGGAAAATGGTAAGCACTTCCAGCTGTAATTCAAGATATGCATGCACCCACCCTGTGTATGCCTGATGCCTTCAGAGATCACTAAACGGCATCAGATCCCCTGAAACTGGAGTTCTAGATGATTGTGAGGTGCCATGTGGGTGCAGGAAACTGAACCCCCATCGTCTGGAAGAGCAGCCGGTGTTCCTAACTGCCGCGCCGTAACCGCAGTCCCAAGCTGATGGTCTTTTTTCCTAGGGACTATCTAAACCACAGAGAGAAAGAAAAATGCGACGTGATTAGAAGTCTGAGGAATGTGGGCCACGGCAAAGTGTGCCCTGTCCTGAAGCGCACTGTCCCTTTCGGCATTGCCTACCACCACAGCGGGTTAACTAATGACGAGCGGAAGCTTCTGGAAGAGGCCTACTCCAAAGGTGTGCTCTGTCTCTTCACCTGTACGTCCACCCTGGCAGCTGGGGTCAACCTGCCTGCAAGGAGGTACGCTCTCCTCTGCTGAGTTGATTTCTTTGTTTCCTTTAATGTTTTAATGAAAAACCACATTTCCTGAGATTCAATCCCTCCCTTTTGTGGCCTCTCTCTTCTATGTGTTTGGTTGTCTGTGTCTTCAACTTGTGGGACTGGATCTAACTGAGGGAGTCCTGCCTCAGCCTCCTTCCTAGTGCTGGAATTAGAGACACGACTCCTGGGATCTGTTCTACTGTCTGGGGAGGTTTGACAAGACCTAAAGAGTTCGTTTAGTAAATCTCCTTGAAACGTTAGTGGACTGATTTGGAAAGCCAGTTGGGTGGAGTTCAGTGGCCAGAACCTTGTCTGACCTGTGTTCAACGCACAGGAAATGGGCTGAGTAAAGCCATCTGAATGCATTAGTGTGTTTGTTTGTTGTCTGTCTGAGACAGGGTTTCTCTGTGTAGCCCTGGCTGGCCTGGAACTTATTCTGTAGACCAGGATAGCCTGAAACTTAGAGATTTACCTGCCTCTGCCTCTGCTTCTCCCTCCCAATTGCTAGGATTCAACGCCTGCATCACAGCCCCCTGGCATGAATGGAATAGCTTTGTCTCAGGTAGGTTTCCATTGCTGTGAAGAGACACCATGCCCAAGGCAACTGTTCTAAAGGACAACAGTTAATTGGGGCTGGCTTTCAGTCTCAGATTCAGTTCATGGTTCTCATGGTGGGAGCACTGCAGCATGTAGGAAGGGCCTACACTTAGATCCTAAGGCAGCCAGGAGGAGACTCGCTTCCACACTGGGCGGAGCTTGAGCTCTAGGAGACCTCAGAGCCTGCCCCACAGTGACAACTTCCTCCAACACAGCCACACCTCCTCCTTGTGCCACTCCCCTGGGCAGAGCAGATCCAACCACCACAAACTCTTTAAGGTCACAACCTCTGTCCCCTTTTCAGAGATTTCCAAACAGTAGAGAACTGTATGCCTGACTTCTCTTTATAATTCATTACTTGGGGTGTGGGGCAGTGGTGGTGGTGGGAGTTCTAGCAATACTTTATTTTTATAAAATGTTTATGAACATTAAACAGAGTGTTTTTCTGCTGGGTATACAGCCTTACGTCTCTGTCATAGTCATTAGTTATAGTGCCCCCTCCATATTCATGTATATTTATCTATTTATAGACAGGGTCACACTGTGTAGCCCTGGCTGGTCTGGAACTCACTATGTAAACCTGCCTTTAAGACAGAGGTCCATCTGCCCCTGCCTCCAGCTGCTGGGACTGAAGCCTGCACCACCATTCCCAGCGTGGAGCCGGCTGTGTGTCTGTGTGGGCCTCTAGTTCTCTTCTCCCCACAGCTCCTTCTCTGTATTCACAGTGTCGGGTAGAGGAGCGTGCATGTCGCAGTGTGGTTGTGGAGGTCAGAGGTGAATGCTGGGGTTCAGGAGTGAGGCTGCTGCTCATCTCTGTCCACCTTGGGGGTCCTGGGGTAGAGGTCAGCGGCAGGCAGCCCTGGTGGCCAGTGTGCTCCCCAGAGCTGCTCCCGGCAGCTTTTCACTCTCCCTTATCCCCTGCCGTCTCCTCGTGCTGAGGAGGACGCTTGTTACAATCGCCCTGTCCTCCCTCTGTCCCCACATCGCCATCCACACCACCTGGCACCTACCTGCTTACTATGCATTTATTTACTCAGCCCTCACAATTTATGACCAATATTTTATGCGATTCAAATCTGTAAAATAATTAACTTTCCCATATTTATGGGAAGAGGCAGAGGCAGGAGGATCTCTGAGTTCAAGCCCAGCCTGGTCTGCAGAGTGAGTTCCAGGACAGCCAGGGCTACACAGAGAAACCCTGTCTCGATAGATAGATAGATAGATAGATAGATAGATAGATAGATAGATAGATAGATAGATAGACCGATAGTTACAGTCCATGGGTCTGTCTCGGGATATCCAGGATTCCTTGGTCTAGGAAGGTACGGGTCCGGTTAAGATGACAGACAGAACAAACCACACACACACACAGGCGGTTTGAATCTGAATGTTTTTTTGGGTATCTCCCAAAGTCCAGTCAAGTTAACATCAAAAATTAAGCATCGCATAGATCTGTAAACTGCTTCTTCACCTTGGTCTCGATGTCGCACCGGCCCGGGAGCTGAAGAAGGAGGGTTCTCGTGCCTAGCCTCCTGGCGAAAATGGCGGCATTGTAGAGCTTGGGAAGCTGCCTGGCTCACGCTGTCTTTCAAGAGTACTTCTGCCTAGTCTGCCTGTTGCATTCTTCTCTGTGCCATGCCTGGGGCCATTGTAGGCTGCCCTAGGCCCTGGATGATTAGCTGGATCTGCTCCAGCCTCTAGCCCTTAGCTTGATGAATTAACTAACTCATTCCTACTCTGAGTCAGTCTCTCTCTCTCTCTCTCTCAATTCAGTCTTCCTGAGTTAATTAACAGTTAAAGGCAGAACTAGATTAACTTGTAGGGAAAGGTAGCTAGGGAACCAACTCAAATGTAAATTCTTTCTACCTTGACCAGTCTGTATGGCAGGGACCTCATAAGATTTTTCAGATGTAAATACCCTTAGTCTGGGCTATTGTTTGGAATACACCTGCCCTGAAAGGCAGTGACTGGAATTTCTGGAATGCCTTTTCTACCATAATAACATAGATGGTTGGAGCAAAGCAAAGCAGATTTTTTTGCTATAAGATGGATTCTTACACATCTGTATTTGCTTGGTTAAGCCATGTCTCGGCTATAAGGAAATAGGAGAGTTTAAGAAATTGCCAAGTGAGATTTATCTGCTTCTAAATGTACGGGGATGTCCGTTATTCCCAGGAGACATTTTTTCTTTCACCTCTGTCTGTAAAATATCATTTTTACAGACTTTACTGGGCCACCTCGGCGATAGATAGATAGATAGATAGATAGATAGATAGATAGATAGATAGATAGATAACAATAGATAGATAGATAGATAGATAGATAGATAGATAGATAGATAACGATAGATAGATAGATAGATAGATAGATAACGATAGATAGATAGATAATGATAACGATAGAGATAGATAGATAGATAGATAGATAGATAGATAGATAGATATAGATAGATAGATAGATATAGATGGATAGATGGATAGATAGATAGATGGATGGATGGATGGATGGATAGATGAATAGGTAGATAGATGGATAGATGGATAGATAACGATAGATAGATAGATAGATAGATAGATAGATAGATAGATAGATAGATGGATAGATAGATGGATAGATAGATGGATGGATAGATGGATGGATAGATAACGATAGATAACGATAGATAACGATAGATAACGATAGATAGATAGATAGGTAACGATAGATGGATAGATAGATAACGATAGATAGATAATGATAGATAGATAGCGATAGATAGATAATGATAGATAGATGATAGATAGATAGATAGATAGATGATAGATAGATAACAATAGATAATGATAGAATGATAGAAGGGGGGAGAGGGAAGGGGGAGATCCGAAGCCACATTGGAACCCAGGCAGCTTGATCATATAACCCTTGCACTCCCGGTTCACTTGTCTTTTGTTAGGGCGTGGCACATGGTGGAGGCTCCATCTTGAGCTCTGTGGTTTCTCTGTCTTAGAGTTGTTGCTGGTCATTTCTGTAGTCCATCTTTCCATGAGCTTCGTTCTCTTCTCTTCTGAGAGAAGCTTACTCAGGCTAACCTGGGTTAAAAACATGTGGTTACAGCTATCAACTCCTTTTTTCCTCCAATTTCACCTTCCATTTAAAATTCAAGTTTTTAGTGGACTGGACGACAATATAGTGCAGAGTGCTTGCCTAACACCTAGAAAGTCCTAGATTCAAACCCAGGTACCACTACCCCCAAATCCATTTTCTATTAAAGACACAGAAATAGGAGATTAGTGAAGTAGGATGGGGTAAAAGGATGTGGGATGGATACAACGGCAACAATACACGTGTAGGGTGTCGGGATACTACACGTGTGGGGTGTGAAACAGCGTGCCTATGGGATGCCAGGATACTACACGTGTGGGGTGTCGGGACAGCATGCCCATGGGATGTCGGGATACTACACATGTGGGATGCTGGGACACTGCAAAGGGATACTACACGAGTGGGGTGTTGGGACAGAAAAAGCTAGCTTTTTACTGTTCTGTTATGTTTATTCGTTACATCTTTAGATTTTAAATGCATTTTAAATTTTCAAGAATTCTGTTATACTTCTTGTAGAAGAAATCAGTGGATATGATTCCCTCTGGAATTTTCTGTGAACTCTATTTACAATTTTCCCAAATTATTTATTGTATTTGTTGTATGCAGTCATTTTTCTGCGTTCTCTTACTTTTCCTTCATTTTGTTTTTTTCAAGTTTTCACCAGTCTACATAGTCTCTTGAGATTTATAAATACAGGAGTTGATAATGTGGGCAAATGATGGATTCTTCAGTTGCCTTTGAAGAGGAAAGCTGACTACAGATTTGTTTATGCCTGAGCAGGATTGAAATTGATGTTTTCGTAGACTACAGCCATTGAAATCTGCAGTGCCTTATAGTTAAAGATAACATAAGTTCATATGTCGGTAGCATACGGTGGTGGTGGTATAAGACCAGATCTCTCAGTTCTGAGGTATAAATCAGGAAGCTTTGGAGGCTGCTGCTCTAGACTGACCACAGGCCTCTCAGCGCCGAGGCCTGGGCTCCAGTGATGGCGCTGGCATCCACTCATTGGCTGTTTAAGCCACTAGTGAACTTCAGACAATGTCTTCATAGGAGAGGAAAATAAGGATATTGCTAAGCATTTTGTAAGAATTACAGGTAATATATGTAAGAACCTAGGACATCAAAGATGCAGTGTAAGTGCAGTTTTACTTAAAGTGAATGTGTCATTACACTTAATAAAACCGATAAAACAGAATTGGGTTTAAAGAGTAGTTGCTGGCGTAGAGGATCACTTTAATTTTATACCTTCCAGAGTCATCTTAAGAGCTCCCTACGTGGCTAACGCGTTCTTAAAGAGGAATCAGTACAAGCAGATGATCGGCAGGGCTGGCCGGGCGGGGATAGACACAGCCGGGGAGAGCATCCTTCTGCTGCAAGAGAAAGACAAGCAGCAGGTGAGGCTCGGCTGGACCACGCCCACGTAAGATCATGCAGTGCTCCTTAAACTGAGGAAGAGAGTTCAAATACGGTTGTATTTCAGACATTGTTCTAGAACATCTGTTCATTCTTGCTCCTTTTGTGATTGTGTTTTGTTTTGGCTTTGGAGGAGTCTGGGGCTTCTGGAGATCTTACAAAGTGTGAGTTCTTATTGTGGAACACTGTTTAGATTGAGTAACAGCACAAACAATACCACTCTAACTTTTGTAGGTCCTGGAACTAATAAACGGACCGCTGGAGGACTGCCACAGCCGCCTCGTTGAGGAAGTCACCAAGGGACTGCAGAGTCTGTTTCTCTCCTTAATTGGCCTGAAGGTATTTTTTTTAAAGATCATTTTTATTTTTGGAATTGGGTATTTTTTTCGAGACAGGGTTTCTCTGTGTAGCCCTGTCTGTCCTGGAACTCACTCTGCAAACCAGGCTGGCCTCGAACTCAGAAATCCACCTGCCTCTGCCTCCCAGAGTGCTGGGATTACAGGAGTGTGCCACCACCGCCGCCTGGTTAAAGATCTTCTTAAATGTGATGAGTATTACCTGAGATAATAGAGATTTTTAAAAATTCAGGCAAAATACAAAATGAAAAGGTAACCTCTAATGTAATAGGAAACAGAACAGTCTGTGACATAAAAAAAAAAAAAATCTAAATCTGGGAACTGGAGAGATGGCTCAGCAAATAAGAGTACACTGGCTGCTCCCTAAGGACCTGGGTTCAGGTCCCAGCACCCGTATGTCAGCTCGAAACTGTCTGTAACTCCACTTCCAGGAGATCCAACTCCTTTACACAGATATACATGCAAGCAAAGCACTAATGTGCTTAAAATAAAACTAAATTATATTTTAAAAAGACTGAATTCATAGAGGAAAGTTAGAATAAGAAATCAGATACTAATCGATACCTACCTGAAGTTACTTTATGGGAGACAGTGGATCCAGCCGCGTGACAAGCCCTCACCCCTGCTCACATCAGAAGGGAGGCGTGCCTGTCATCGTACGCTGCAGTCCCACAGCCACAGTTCTGCAGACATGAAGGGCGCAGCCGATGCTCCACAGAGGAGAATGTTACCACCCAGCTCCGCAGGCTGGGTGGACTGTGTGCAGTTTCAGTTACAATATTTTCAACCTCTGATGGGTTTACTAACATGAAAACTGAATCTTAGAGATTCATTTTTATCAAGTATGAAGAATACTGAGCCGGGTGGTGGTGGTGCACACCTTAAATCCCAGCACTTGGGAGGCAGAGGCAGGTGAATTGCTGAGCTCGAGGCCAGCCTGGTCTACAGAGTGAGTTCCAGGACAGCCAGGAAATTTTTTTAGAGTTTTTCATTAATCTCTTTTAGACTCTTTTTGTTTTGGTTTGGTTTTTTGATTTTTTGTTTTCTCAAGATAGGGTTTCTCTGTATAGCCCTGGCTGTCCTGGAACTCACTCTGTAGACCAGGCTGGCCTTGCACTCAGAAATCTGCCTGCCTCTGCCTCCCAAGTGCTGGGATTACAGGCGTGTGCCACCACCACACAGCTAGACTTATTTTTAAGTTAACTAAATTCAGTCCTTGTGCCCAAAGTACAGTTAGCCACAACAACAAAAATTAGTAAAGGAGTTTGAATCTAGCTTTTTCTAACTGCAAAACAATTGTTCTTAGCTCATCACATGGCTTGTCCTCATTAGGATGAACTGGGAGTAAAATGTATGTGAGACATAAGTGAAACAGAGATATCACAGGGATTGGTCCTTGCAGACAGATGATGATAATCCTTACCGCGTCACCTGCCACACTAGAACCGTGAACGTCTAAAGAAGAATATGACGAATTGCACTGAGGTTGAAGGAGAGACTCAGACACGGAAGGAAGAGATAAGCCACACTAGATATTTAGAGTAGAACGCAAGAACAAAAGCTTAATGTGGCATGGGTAACAGTCACCAGGCTTGACCCTGTAACACTGGAGAGGGGCTGTGACATGGGTAACAGTCAGCAGGTTAGACCCTGTAACACTGGAGAGGGGCTGTGACATGGGTAACAGTCACCAGGCTTGACCCTGTAACACTGGAGAGGGGCTGTGACATGGGTAACAGTCAGCAGGTTAGACCCTGTAACACTGGAGAGGGGCTGTGACATGGGTAACAGTCAGCAGGTTAGACCCTGTAACGCTGGAGAGGGACTGTGACATGGGTAACAGTCACCAGGCTTGACCCTGTAACACTGGAGAGGGGCTGTGACATGGGTAACAGTCAGCAGGTTAGACCCTGTAACGCTGGAGAGGGGCTGTGACATGGGTAACAGTCAGCAGGTTAGACCCTGTAACACTGGAGAGGGGCTGTGACATGGGTAACAGTCAGCAGGTTAGACCCTGTAACACTGGAGAGGGGCTGTGACATGGGTAACAGTCAGCAGGTTAGACCCTGTAACACTGGAAACGGGATGTGACATGGGTAACAGTCAGCAGGTTAGACCCTGTAACACTGGAGAGGGGCTGTGACATGGGTAACAGTCAGCAGGATAGACCCTGTAACACTGGAGAGGGGCTGTGACATGGATAACAGTCACCAGGCTTGACCCTGTAACACTGGAGAGGGGCTGTGACATGGGTAACAGTCAGCAGGTTAGACCCTGTAACACTGGAGAGGGGCTGTGACATGGGTAACAGTCAGCAGGTTAGACCCTGTAACGCTGGGGAGGAATACTGAGGAGTTGAAGTTTGTATGGAAACAGGTGCCCCAAACCATATGGCTTTGATTGGGGTCATAGGGGAGCATGTTTAACCACCAGAGATGTAATAGTCCTCAGAGACTTTGTCAGAACTTGGCTCTGACACCAACCAAGGACTTGTGACTTGCACAGTGTGAGACCAGAGGCTAAAGAGACAGAGGTGAGCGTCCCTAGAGACACGAGAGGACAGGAAGAGAAGGAACCTCCAGGGAGAGGAAGTGGCAGTTACATCGTGGGAACTCAGGGAATTCCCGGTTATTTATCACAGCCATGTTCCAGACACCTTGCCAGATACTTATGTTTTATCTCCAGTCCTTGAACTGAGTCTAATTTCTGTTTTACAAACACTAGATTAGATGTATCCAGCAGGGCTGCTCTACTGTAGACCTGTACTGCGTGCCTGAACCCGCACTTTCCTGTCTCCTCCTGCCAAGT
Organism: Apodemus sylvaticus; assembly: GCF_947179515.1. NCBI lineage: Eukaryota > Metazoa > Chordata > Mammalia > Rodentia > Muridae > Apodemus > Apodemus sylvaticus. The sequence goes on from NC_067482.1 coordinate 9,109,740, forward strand.
AATGCTTCACGCAGAATAGTCACACAGCGTGAACAATAAGTCACTCCTTCCACGTAAACTCACTCGGTCAGCGGTTTCCTAATGCCGTAAAAATTGAACCCAAGCATCCGGGCATGGTTGTGTGCATTTCTAATACCAGCACTTGGGAGAAAGAGGCAGCCTCATCTCTGTGAGTTCAAGGCTAGCCTGGTCTATAAAGAAAGTCTAGGACAGCCAGAGCTCTGTTTTTAAAAAAACTGTTTTGAAAAACGAAAAAGCAAATAAATGAAAAACAACCCAAGCGTGTTCCCATGATGCCTTTAATACCAGCACTGGGAAGACAGATTTTTGTGTTTCCAAGCCAGCTAGGGCTACCTGGTAAGACTCTTGTCTCTTAAAATAATTAACTAACTAAACCCGAAAGCTAGGCTGTTATTGCACATGCCTGCAGTCCCAGCGCCTGGGAGGTAGAGGCAGACATATCAGAAGCTGAAGGCAGGCCAGGCTGCGTGAAACCTGGTCTGAAAGAAAGAAAAACCTGGAAAAATGTCAAAGGTTAACCCCAAATTTCTCACCTGCACTTTTAGAAGAAAGAGTTCGTTTGGGCTCACGGTCCTAGGGGGTTAGTGTCCACCATGGTGGACGCAGGATGCAGCCGCTAACTGACGTGACCACTGGAGCTGGAGGCCGAGAGCTCACATCTCAAACTGCACGCAGGAAGCAGAGGCCCAGAACAGGAATGCCTGTGGCTTTAAGCCTTCAAAGCCCACCCCAGTGATCTGCTTCCTCCAGGAAGGCCCCTCTCAGACGGCACCACAGCTAGAGACCAAATGCCTGAGCCCATGAGAACACGTCATTCAGAGGTACACAAAGGCTGGAGTACTTTAATGATCCACAAACAGCATCATCCCAAAAATCTCATAAGTGCATCTGAGCTTGAATATTAAGAATGATTGTTAATAAAGGAGAGGGAGAAGCAATGCAAAAATGAGTACTCCATAATATTTTATCATGGAGCATTATATTGGTTTAATATGAAATGACTACTTAAATATTCCCGTTGAAGTATCATCAGAATTATATGAGAGCTATTGATCTGTCCTTTTTTAATATAACATGCTGATTTTGGTGAAGTTGGCTAATAAAAGTGTGTTCTAATTCTGAGTGTTTTACACCTAGATGCCAAGTGCAGAGTATTAGGATCACTGCTGTGAGCTATAAATATCCGGCTGGTGGGCAGTGGGGAGAAGACAAGGAAGGAAGGAAGGGAGGGAGGGAGGGAGGGAGGGAGGGAGGGAAGGAGGGAGGGAGGGAAGGAGGGAAGGAAGGAAGGAAGGAAGGAAGGACAGGAAGAGGAATGGAGCCCACAGAGAGAGAGGCTGACTGATCACTAGCTGACCCTTCTGCTTGACACCTCCTTGCCTGCTGCCGGCACACCACACAGGATTCCTTCTCCTATGGTCTCCATGTTTCTTTGTTAGGTTTATTGTGGTCTTTAGAGCTAAGCGTGCCTCCATGGGTAGGCGGAAGTAGGTGAAGGGAGGATTCCAAAAGGAGCCTGAGTAGATTTGAGGAATGCTGCTGGAGAGGTTGGACAGAGCACAGCTTTGGGAATAATATAATAACTAATAGCAGTTTGGGGAGGGGGATAGCTCAGGGGTTAAGACCTAGCCCTGTTCTTGCAAAGGACCCACTTTCAGTTCCCAGATCCTACACCAGGTGATTTGTAACCACCCAGAACACCAGCTCCAGAGGATCCAATACCTCTGCCGTCGACAGCATCTGCACTGATATGTGTGTATCTCACCACACACAGGCATGAACTAAAAATAATAAACAGGAGCCAGAGAGGTGGCATACATCTTAATCCCAGCACTCCGGAGGCAGACGCAAGTGGATCTCTGTGAGTTCAAGGCTAGCCTGGTCTAGAGTGAGTTCCAAGACAGCCAGGACTACACAGAGAAGCCCTGCCTCAAAACAAAGCAAAACATAATAATAGTAATAATAATAAAATATTTTATTAAAATTAATATACTGAAAAAATGTGTATAAGAAGCATAAACATGATAACTGTCTTTTCCTTCAGTTGTTTTTCCTGTTTTTAATTCTGTAGATTTTGTGCTAATTTTTTCTTCAAATAGTTTTAAGATATGAATGTAAGTAATCTTGTTCCTTGAACTAAGAAAAATGTCCCAGCAATGTCCTGAATTCTTTCAGATTGCAGCCAGTCTTGGTGACATATATCAGTTTATGAATGGTACACTTTTTGGTGTTCAGCAAAAGATTTTATTGAAAGAAAAAAGTCTCTGGGAAGTAACAGTTGACGCTCTTGAACACCTGACAGAGAAAGGACTTCTACAGAAAGATAGCCACAAGGAGAAGTTACAGTGTCACTTCCGGATTACAAAGCTGGGTCAAGCTTCCTTTAAGGGTAAGTGTATCTAAATCTCAGAGCTTTCTCAGGGAATGTACTGGAAACAATAGAAGTTAAGGTATTTTCTTTATTTAAATTGGATTTGTGATTTCATATTAGAAGCATTACTCTTAAGAGCTATTTCAGCTTTCCGAAGTTGAAAATACTTTGAATTGTAAGTAAATGCACATGTAGATAGAGGAGAGAGCACCTTGTCACCTTCCCCCTCCCTCCCTCACTCCCTCCCTCCATTGGCAATGCACAGCTTAACTTGCCTGAAGTAACACCTGACTCTGTTTTACTTCAGCTTACAGTCCATGCTATAAACAGATTCAAATTTTGTTTTAAACAATATTTACTGTTGTTCTGGAACTTGCTTTTTGCTTAATCTATAGGCTGTGTCTGAACGGAGAATTAATTAATTGATTTTTATTTTTATTTTTGAAGACAGGGTTTTTCTGTGTAGCCTTGGTTATCCTGGAAAAATTTACTACTTTTTTTTTTTTAATTGCCAATGGTAAAACATTTCCCGATATCCCCTTCCCCTAAGACCCCCCAACCCCTCCCCAAGAATTTACTTCTTAATGAGTAATTTACTTATTGAAAAATATCTGCTCTTTAAAAAATGTTAGGTTAGGGAGAGGTCTCATTCAGTAAAGTCAGTCAGTAAAATCCTAAAGACCAACCTGAGTTCAGATTCCCAGCACCCACATGAAAGGCCAGCCGAGCAGGGGGCGTGGCCTGCCGTCCCAGCAGGAGGGCGATAGAGGCAGCTAGGGCCTGGGAGCCTGCTGCTCAACCGGCCTAGCCTAATAGTGAGCTTATGGTTCAGTCAAAGAGTCATGTGGGGAGTGACATCCTCCTGCACACATGTGCACACACACACACACCAACCATCCTAAGAACTCAGGATTGTGTTATCAGAGGTCCATACACCTGCCCCATCCCACGCCTCGGGAACTCCCAGTGTTCCCAGTTCATGATCTAACATAGTCTATCAGGCAACACTGACCACATACCCCACAGCAGTTCAAAAGGATCATATGTCATCTAACGGCGGTGTTGGCCATCTCTGGTGTTTGCACAAGGGCAGCACGTCCCTGGCAGGTGGCGCCTGGCCACTTCTGCGCAGACACGCGTGTGTTTACATACATCATTCACTTTTCAATGGAATCGTGCTCATTTATAAATTACCGAGGACCCATGGCATCGCGAGTGTCAGCCAGGCACTGTGCCCGAGCTCCGTCCTCAGCTCTCTTTCCTTTGTGAATCTAGATCTCACTCAGTTGACGGAGCTGGTCTGCTGTAGTTCAGGCCGACCATGACTGTGCAGTCCTCCTGCCTCGGCCTCCAGGTAGCCGACCAAGATCACCTGTGGGCTCACACTAAGAGTCCAGACCCACACCGCTTTTATGCTGCACTCATCCATAATTGGGCTGGATCATAACTTATGTAACCCTCTATTTATAAACATTTTCATTGCTTGTGATTTTTTTTCTGATTATAGCCACATGACTTATAAACAGAGTGTCTCAATTTATTTTGAGTACACGTTGAGATTTTTTTTTTACCAGATTACCAAAAATAGAGTAATTGATCAGAAAATGTGATGCATACTATTAAAATAACCTCCAAAACTATTACAAATAAGAGAATTTGAGGACTTACTGGTAGGGTTTAATTCAGGACTGAGCCATATGCAGGAGTAGAGCCCCTGGCGTGCATGGGCCTTCCTTGACCTCCTCAGCAAACAAGAATAGCAAGCAAGTCTTTGTCACTTCTCAGTCAGAGTGTTGGGTTTAATGCAGTATAATACCACAGGTGCAAACACACCAGAATTATGATAGCTTTGTGTATTTCACATACATTCATGATATTTGTACTGGAATTTTTCTAATTAACAAAGCCCAAATGTTCACTGTATGTTTTCTTATTTTGATTCAGTTGTGCTTGCTTTATTGTCTCTTAAACCTGAGGAAAATAAAACTCTGAGAGGTCAGATAGACTTCTCAAATCAAACTAATCCGAACTGGGTTTGGGTACTGGGTCTGTCTGTGGCTGGGACAGACATGTACGGCACACCTGGCTGAGAGCGTGCCCTGTGTTTTCGTATTTCTTTAGGAGCCATTGATTTGGCCTATTGTGGCACTCTGTACAGAGACTTGAAGAAAGGTCTGGAAGGACTTGTGCTGGAGAGCCTTCTCCATCTGGTCTACCTAACCACACCCTACGACCATGCTGCTCAGTTGGAGCCTGACTGGATGGTGTACTTCAGGCAGGTGAGAGAGTGGGGCTGTTGTCACGTGACCTGGTGAGACCTTTGGAACTGGGCCTTTTGTCTTTCAGAGTTGCTCTTCCTTGTTGAGGCTACTGTATGTGAATTGTACAGAACTATAGGTCTTATTGTGGCATTCACACAAATGTGTATATGTCTCTCAGGTTTTGAACACTGTTTGTGTGGATGTGTGTGTTCAGGTGGTGTGCATGTTCATGCATGAATGTGGAGTCAGGTCAAGCTTAGGTGTCATTCCCCAGAGCCATCCACTTGTTTTTTTGGGACAAGATCTCCCTCTGGGACCTGGAGCCCCCCACTCATCTAGGCTAACTCGCAGATGAGCTGCAGGGATCCTCCTGGCTCCCACCTCCGTGCTGAGATCACAGTGCAGGGCTCCCACAGCTGGCTTTTCACAGTTCTAGGATGGCCCGTGCCTCACGCCTGTGCAGCAAGCACTTTCCTAGCTTAGCCGTTTCCAGCCCACAGAGAGCTCGCATAATACACCCCATAGCGGTAAGACTGAACCTAAAGCCTTGTGGATAATAAGTATGTGTGTTCTGCTTTGAAACCACACCCTCACGCCCCAGTCTACAGCTTCTTAATCTCAGGAAATTAATTTCCACAGTGTCGTTTTTAAGTTGTTAAGTTTTTCAAGTCGTATATGGCGCAGTTACTTTCAGATCCTTCCTGCCTGTCTCCTCTTCTAGCTCACTGTAAATTAAACACAGTCACAGTCATAAAAGGTGCTCCCCGCCTTGTCTTCATGCACAGTAGACATGTTCTGAGAGATACAGTAAGCCAAGCTCACAGCACACACTCACACAGGCAGACAGCTGTGCGTCACTAGGTCGCTAGGTCACGGAACTGAGGAGCCACCATCATAGGTAGCCAGGGTTGACAAAGCTTTCCTCTGCTTAGGATAAGTCGTGGGGTTTTTCTTGTCCATTAAAATCATATGTCCTCAGAATTAACCCTGGCGTTGGCTGACACGAGACTTTTAAAGCTGCAATTTTATTTTTTCACTGTTTATTCCTTCTCTACGTAGTTTAGTCAACTCAGCCCAGCAGAGCAAAATGTAGCCGCTCTTCTTGGAATCTCCGAAAGTTTTATCGGGAAAAAAGCATCAGGACAAGCCATCAGAAAGGTGCTGTATCTTTCTTATTTTCTAAATAAGAGTCATTCAAGAAAACGAGTGTCCTATATCATCTCCTTTACTGACTTGATCTTTTTGTTTCCTAACACTTGGGAGATAGAGGCAGGTAGATCTCTGTGAGTTCAAGGCCAGCCTGGTCTACATAGTGAGTTCCAGGCAAGGCAGAGCTACACAAGTGAGACCCTGTCTTTTTCTTTTTTTTTTTAAACAATTTATTTATGAGTACACTGTCACTGTCTTCAGACACCCCAGAAGAGGGCATCCAATCTCATTACAGATGGTTGTGAGCCACCATGTGGTTGCTGGGAATTATAGCAGGACCTCTGGAAGAGCAGCCAGTGCTCTTAACCACTGAGCTATCTATCTCTCCAGCCCTGACACCTGTAGTTAAAAAAAGACAAAAAAAAAATGTCTGCACATTAATCTGTTAGGTTTATATTATAAAATATTTGTACAATATCATAAAACTGTATATATAAGTTGAATTTAAAATGTTTTTATATACATTATGTATGCAGGTTTATATATAGTGTGCACACGCGCATGTGTTTGTGTGTGTGTGTGTATGTGTGTGTGTGTGTGTGTCTATGTGTGTGTGTAGTGCTGATGAAAGCACTTTACGGAGCACTTTACCACTAGGTTTCCATCCCCTAAAGAGGCCAGTATGGTTCCCAGTATCTCCATATGAGCTGTCCTACTTGCATATGTGTGTGCACGTGTGCATGATGTATATATGTTTGTGTTCAAGTCACGGCACTGATGCGGAAGTCCTAGGACAGCTTTGTGGAGTTGGCGCGCTCTCTCTCTCTCTCTCTCTCTCTCTCTCTCTCTCGTGCACTCCCTCTTCTTTCTCTCTCTCTCTCTCTTTCTCACTCTCTCACGCACGCTTCCTCTTCTTTCTCTCTCTCTCTCTCTCTCTCTCTCTCTCTCTCTCTCTTCCTTTACACGGTTCCAGCGTCAGGCTCAGGCGGTCAGCCTTGCACAAGTGCTTTAACTGCAGAGCCGTCTCACCAGCCCCTAACTCTTCTTATTGGCATTTCTTACAAAAGCTTGAAATTGTCATTAAGACATCTATCCTGCCATGTAATAATTCTGTCATTTTTCCTGGCTTTGGAATTACATTCTAAGCAAAGTCTACATTAACTCAATTTATAGTTAATGGTAAAAGCACATTAAAAATGCCAAATTAAAAAGCTATCTTTGCCTATCCAGAATTCAATATACTTTTTTAGCTTAATGCTTTTAAAAGGATGGTCCATTATATACATGCTGATCTGTAATTCAAAATCCACTGACACATAGCCTTTATCTCAATATTCTTTCATATTTATGTTTTCATTTTCAGACAGGGACTTGCTATGTAACTCAGGTCTTGATTTCCCACTGGGCCTTCAAGGGCTAGGAGTGCAGGCCCCTCATGCAGGCCAGCGCTGCTCTGTGACTACTCCCCTCCTTCCAGGACGTCTGTGAAATCGTTTCTTAGGTTACCTGGTTAGGAGAGATGCAGTTCTCTGCACTAGATCACTGGCACAGGCAAAAGCTGACCACAGAGCAGAAACTGCAGCCACCGGCAGTCTTCCTGTCTCTGTTCAGCTTTGGGACACTGATATCACGACCCTGGGGAAATCAGAGCGTACTCCCTTGCAGTTTATAGTACAGGCAAGCTCACCATTTAGTTAATGTGTTTTTCTAACTTCCATTCACATGCAAATGCAGTTTACAAACGCACAGTCACTGTGGAGGTCTCCCTAACTTCCAACAGAGTGTGGATCCACACAGAGTGCTGGGGGAGGGGAGTGTCACTCTGTCCCACACAACTCAGTAGCCCATATTTTTCAGACTTTGAGAGTTTGGTCCCAGGTTAGTTATTTTAGGCATATGTAAGCAGGGCACAATTTGGTAAACATTAATTTGGTAAACATTTTCCTAGTAATAAGTAACTCAATCCCATGTGCACATCAGAGAGCTTTGTAAAGTACATGTGACATCTTCCCTAAAGATAGGTTCTACAGATTGAGGAAACAAGGCCATGAGAAGCACAAAGGTCACCAGGCTGTTAAACACATCGCCCCCAGCCTCCTAGGTGTATACGACATTGTACATCTCTTCCTGTGAAGGAACACCTCCGAGTGTTAGCATTCCTGGTCCCTGCTGCTTATCCATGAGCACAGGAGCCTCCTTCCCTCCAACAGGGCGGGCGACTGAGCAGCCAGCCCAGCTGCAGCTCAGGGTAGAGCACGCCCTCAGCGCCCTCAGCGTGTGTGAGGCCCGGCTGATCCCTCACAGTTCAGGAGGCTGCACTGGCTTCTTGGCTGCCAGGAGAAGCCTCCCGTGCTCCCTCCTAGTCGTGTGGCTTGGGTCCGGCAGCTCTTTGGCTCCCGAGTGCATCTCTCTGAGCTGAGCCTTGCTTTTCGTTGACCTCCATGTCTCCTTGTCCTGTCCTCATGTGTGAAGGTTCCAGTCAGTAAGTTCAGGGCTGTGGTAAATCCTGGCTGGTGTGCATCATTTACAGGTCCTGAACTAACCACATCTGCAAAGGCCCTCGTCCCAGGTTGTCACAGTTGAGTGCCGGGTGCCAGCCTTGAGCATTTCCATCCTCTGTCCTCCGGCACAGCGAGTGTCCCTACACTGGGAACAGCTGTCTCCTCCGGGGCTGACGGGTGCATGAGGTGCCAGGGGCCTCTGTGCTGCCTCTGTCCTTGCAGCTGCAGCCTCAGCCACTCATGATGCCTTTCGTGTCTTTCTAGAAGGTGGACAAGAACGTTGTCAACAGACTCTATCTGTCTTTCGTCCTTTATTCCTTGCTGAGAGAGACCAACGTTTGGAGTGTGTCTGAGAAATTTAACATGCCCCGAGGATACGTGCAGAGCCTGCTTATGGGAGCTGCCTCGTTCTCCTCCTGCATACTGCACTTCTGTGAGGTAATCAGCTAACCGTGGGACTCGACCTGTCTTCTCATGGAAACTGCTGGTAAACTCTAAGCAGTTGCCTCTCCTCCCTGCTGAGTCACTGTGGCTGTCAAAGCATGCAGATTTATGTAAAGCCTGTCTTCGTTTCTGCCTAGACCAGGACTGTGTTGAGCTCAGGGAAATGATGCAGAAATTCCTGAGTCAGCTAAAACGCTGCAGCAGTGGAAAGCGCAGCGCTGGCCTGTTCTCAGGACCAGGGCTGACGGTTCCAGGCTGTCCCTTACATCCTGGCCTCTGTGCGACGACTCAGGAGGGATGAGGGGTTTGGTCAATTACCCAAGTCCATCCGCGGGCACGTGACTGCTCAGTCCCACATCTTCTAGAAGGCCATGGAAACATACACATTTACTCCTAGTGCCAGGCAGGCAGCCCTGCGTTAAACATAGGCTCTACATGATCGGTGTATGTGTATATAAAGGATCGTAAAATTAACATATATATCATATATATATGGCAGCCTCTGCCTCCTGAGTGCTGGGATTAAAGGTGTTCACCACCACACCCAGCTCACCAGGTTTCAATTTCAATTTTCTTTCATATCTTAAACCTCTGTAGTCTGCGAATGTGAATGCTAGTGAAGGGTGAGTGGTGTATTTTTACTTGTTAACTCTTATGTTCAGCAGCTGTGTTAGTGAGGATGATTTTTAACCAGGATTAGAAGTGAGAACTTAGTGGAGTTCTTCCCATGCGGCGGGAGGGCTCATGCAGGGCAGTGGGGTACGGGGGAGGGCAGCGTGGCTTGGTGCAGGGTGGCGTGCGCGCGCGCGCGCGCGCGCACACACACACACACACACCCGGCGCTGCTGTTAGTGCGGTGTGAGTCGGGCTCTCACGGAGCCTGGAGCTCGCCACTTTGACTGCGCCCCCGTGTACAGCACACAGTGCGGGGTGACAGGCGTGCGGCCCTGAACTGCACAGGCTCTTCTGGGGGTGCTGAAGCTCTGAACTCCGCTCAAGCCTGTGCACTTCACCCAGAGCCAGGGCCCCAGGACCCCCGAGTAGATCTCACACAGACAGGCTGGCATGATGCCTACCAAGCCACGCCCCATGCCTCACTCAGACCTCCTGTTCTCATTAGCCTAAGTGTTTGTTGATTATCATGTTGCATACGACACTGTCCTTACTTAATACTTCGTCTCTCAGTTAACTCCCACAAGTAAAAACTGTTTATAGTCACTCGACAAACAAAACTGTACAGACACTTCTGAAATTTTGATTAGAATAACTTTTTTCCTTAATTTTCAGTCTTTTTTCCTCCTCCAAAAGCTGGTTCGTCAAGCTCCCAAGACCCCATGCGTCCTTGCCATGTGAGGACCATCCTTACCTTAGCTCGTCCAAGCCGCGGGAAACCCTTAGGAGTAGCTCACCCGGGTCAATGCGTAACTTACATAAAGTAATTTACTGATGTGTCTCTGTCTGCTCAGGAGCTGGAGGAACTGTGGGTTTACAAAGCCCTTTTGGTGGAACTCACCAAGAAGCTGACATACTGCGTGAAGGCGGAGCTGATCCCTCTCATGGAAGTGACCGGGGTCCTAGAGGTCAGCGTCACCCGGGCCCTGACTGAGCTCATGGCTTCTAACAGAAAACCAAGTTTTACCGCTTTCTGACACATTATTGCATCGTAGGTTCTAGAAAGAACCCTACTGTTCCAGGTCCCGTGGAGGAACAGAACCGATGCAATCAGCACATAGAAACAAAGAGGACTTGATAGACGGCCGCATGGCTGGCTGGCCTGAGACTGCCCGCAGCAGTTCCTGGCCAATCTCCACGGTCTCCACGCTGAAAACGAAGAAGCTGGCTTTCAGCAGCGCAGCAGGGTTGGGCATGCAGGGATAATCTCGTGCATCGCTGGTCAGCAAAGAGCTGGGAGGCCAGTCGCTTGAGGGAGAGAGAGGCAGAAGGTTCTCACCACCCAGACTCAGGAAGGCGGGAAGGCAGATGTGAGAGACTGAGGGAAGGAACCATCCACCTGGCAGACAGGAATAGTGGAAATGGGTTGGGAGAAGCAAAAAGCTGGTTGGTTGGGAGCAAGCTAAGCTAAGGCTGTAAGCACTGTTAATTAAATGGCCTCCATGGGAGCAAGCAAGGTGCAGAAGAGCCCCACACTGCCACAGGACAGGACAGCCATCCCTGCCCCTGCTTTCCACAGACCTCTCCCTCCCTTTCCCCTTCCCGCCATCTCTCTCTGTTTCTTAAAACAGGGTTTCATTTTGTAGCCCTAGATGTCCTTGAATTCTCTTCACACCAGGTTGGCCTCAAAGTCAGAGCTCTGCCTGCCTCTGCCTTTCTGCTTCTCTTTGTCTCTCTGCCTCTGCCTCTGCCTCTGCCTCTGCCTCTGCCTCTGCCTCTGCCCCTGCCCCTGCCCCTGCCCCTGCCCCTGCCCCTGCCCCTGCCCCTGCCCCTGCCCCTGCCCCTGCCCCTGCCCCTGCCCCTGCCCCCTGCCCCTGCCCCCTGCCCCCTGCCCCCTGCCCCTGCCCCTGCCCCTGCCCCTGCCTCTTGGTATTAAAGGTGTGCACCACCACTGCCCAGCTTCCCTCTGCGCTCTCTCTGCCTGGACTTCTGGCAGACCATAGAAAGTATGTGTACTCTAGGGTCTTCCCCTTCAGTCAAACCTTCCTAGACATGAGACTCAGCTGATCCCAGATCAGATCACCCAGAAGCCTTTTTTATTTCCTTCTTTTTAAATAAAATGAAGCCATGGCCTCCCAGGAAGCTATTTGAGAAATGGATATGATGGAGGATCTCGGTTATGAACTCGTGGGCTCTGCTCTCCCCCAAGAATGTGTATCCTGCGTGGCAACCATAGCTCCTCTTTCTCCTCTGGAGGAAAGAGTTACTCTGTCAGTTTGTACCCAGTGCAGTGATGATGCACAGACGTCAGGAAGGTCATTTCCATTCTCTAAGACAGCGGGGACAAAGGATCCTCGGTCGGGTGCCTGCTTTCTGTTAGCAACACACATCAGCCTCAGTCCTTCCTGCCGTTTGCCTTTCATTCTGCTTAGGAAGTACACATACACGCATGTGTAAATGCACACATGCGTGCATCTCCCGAGTGCCTAACTGGGTTCCCATCCCTGGTTTTGTCCCAGCAGCCGACTTACACTGAAAGCCACCCTCTGTCAGAGGAGAGCCTCCCAAACATCCTCAAAGCTCTGCAGAGCTCTGCTGGGGCATGTCTTCATATTTACATTACTGTCTGTCTGTGCATTACTGCTGCATGTGGGTTTTTTTTAATAATCCCAAATACTCATAGTATTTCTTTTTCCTTAATACTTTAGGGCCGAGCAAAGCAGTTATATAGCGCAGGTTACAGAAGTGTCACGCACTTAGCCAATGCCAACCCAGAAGTGCTGGTGAAGACGATTGATCATCTGTCCAGATGGCAAGCCAAGCAGATTGTTTCCTCAGCCAAGGTGAGTGAGCCTTGTAAACGTGCCATAGCGTCGCGATCGGACACGTGTGCCATAGCGCCACGATCGGACACATGTGCCATAGCGTCGCGATTGGACACGTGTGCCATAGCGTCGCGATCGGACACGTGTGCCATAGCGCCACGATCGGACACATGTGCCATAGCGTCGCGATCGGACACGTGTGCCATAGCGTCGTGATCGGACACGTGTGCCATAGCGTCGTGATCGGACACGTATGCCATAGCGCCACGATCGGACATGTGTGCCATAGCGTCGTGATCGGACACGTGTGCCATAGCGTCACAATCGGACACATGTGCCATAGCGCCACGATCGGACACGTGAGCCATAGCGCCATGATCGGACACGTGAGCCATAGCGTCACGATCGGACACGTGTGCCATAGCGTCGCGATCGGACACGTGTGCCATAGTGTCGCGATCAGACACGTGTGCCATAGCGTCGCGATCGGACACGTGTGCCATATAGCATCGCTATCGGACACGTGTGCCATAGCGTCGCGATCGGACACGTGTGCTATAGCGCCGCGATTGGACACGTGTGCCATAGCGTCGCGATTGGACACGTGAGCAAAGCACTTCACATGGGATCATAGTTTACAAAGCCATGTATGCAGCTCACAGCTCACTGTAACTCCAGGTTTAGGGCATCCGGTGTCCTTCTGACCTCTAAGGGCCCTACGCACACAGGGTGCACAGACATGCCTGCAGCAAACAGGGCCCTGCACACATGGGGTGCACCTGATTTGGCACAGGATTGCTGGGAAGAGGAGAGAGGCCCTAAAACTTGATGCTGTTCTGAGGCAGTCTCACAGCCTCCTCACAGAAGTCCTCTCCACTGTGCCCAACTTCAGTCTCTCAGCCTGCAAGCTCCTTCACTGACAGGAGCGTTTCCAAGGTCATCGCAGTGTGTTGAGGTTAGACTTTACCTGAGATTTCTCCCACTGCACGTGTGCTGCCCTCTGGAGCCAGCCCGCTCCTTCTGACTGTAGTTCTCCCACATTTGAAGCAGGAGTTTCTCTTCCCTATGTTGAGTTCTGCAGCTTCAGGCTGTCCGCTTTCTACAGCCCTTTCCAAGACTGCCGTTGTACTGTGTGTGTGGCTGAAGCCTTTACAGCCTTTCGGTATTGTGTCCTCGGCCACAACTGTATAACTTGCTTAGCTTTTTAAAACGTCATTATTACATTATTGTGCTGGATAGTCCTATGTCAGCTTGACACACAAACTAGAGTTATCTGAAAGGGGGAACCTCATCGAGAAAATGCCTCCATAAGATCAGGCCTTTACATTTTCTTAATTAGTGACTGTTGGGGAAGGGCCCAGCCCATTCGGGTGGTCATCCCTGGGCTGGCGGTCCGGAACAAGGGCTGAGCAAACTGGTGAGCAGCGCCCCGTGGCCTCTGCACCAGCTCCTGCCTCCAGGTCCCGCACTGTGTGAGTTCCTGCCCTGCCTTCTGTTGGTGGTAAATAGCAATGTGGAAGTCTGAGCCCCAAACCCTCTCCTCCCCAAGTTGCTTTTTGGTCACGGTGTTTTGTTGAAGCATTAGAAGGCCTAACTAAGAAAGTCATTTGCATACGTGAAGCAGAATTGATTTAAAAAAAAATGGCCTTCTTTCTCCCGGTTTTGAGAGGTGCTCACATATGAACATTGCCTTACTTGATCTTGGCTCTGATCTGTGATGGAGACATTTTGAGTGTTTACAGATACAGCGTCCAAGACGGGCTGTGTCCCAGCAGACGGTGTTCTTGCATGGGTCAGGGCGCCCTTGCCTCTGCTCCTGCCCGAGAGAGCTAAGGCAGCCCAGCACACAGGCTGCGCACTGTGCTTGGGAATACTTTCTTTCTTGTGTGCTGTTTTTGAAATTGGCCACATTTCCAGGCATGGCAGCATGCATGTTCATTATCTTGACACAGGAAGATCACAATTTTAAGGTCAGCCTAGACTATATAGTGAAATCCTACCTGAGAAACTATAGGAAGGGAGCTGGAGAGGTTGCTCAGTGGTTAGAGCACTGGCTGGTCTTCCAGAGGACTTGGGTTCGTGCTCCCAGCTCCCACATGGCCATCACAACATCTGTGACTCCGGTCTCAGCAACTGGGCAACTCACAAAGCACCCATACACAGTTAATTAGTTAGTTGGCTAATTAACTAATTAAAACAAACAACACAGAAGGGAAAATGACAGAGAGGAAGCGAGTGGAGGAGGGAGAACGATCCGGTCACGTCCCTGTAGGAGCTTCAGTAAAAAGGGTAATAGATCCAATCGTGTTTCTGTGGGAGCCTTAGTAAAACTTCTTTCTACAATACTGATGGGCTCTTAAGAGCACACTAAATTAAACAGTTTGCAGAGCTAATTAAATGCATATGTAAAGGATAACAGTTTCAAGAGCTAATTAAATTTTTGCAAATTTTTCTGAAATTTTATAGATTATAAATTAAGTCTAAGTGCCTGAGTCCTGTGTGACACAGATCCTTGAGTGGAGGAGAGCTCTTTATTCTCGGTGCGCAGAACGCTGTGATCAGCTAAAGCGGCTGTAACAGGACACCTCGTCTTCCTTTACTGAGTCTCTGGATCTAAAGTGGGCGTTTTCCAGTCTCACTGTTTCAGTTCCCGCGTTAGCTCTCGGTGTGTCAGGACTCGGGGTTTACAGACATAAAATGTGGACAACTCTCTAGCCAGATCCATTTGCCTCATGACTGGGTTTTTATTTGCAGATGCTGTTGCATGAAAAGGCAGAGGCGTTGCAAGAAGAAGCAGAAGAATTACTAAGATTGCCTGCAGACCTCCCTGGGCTTGGGGGTTCCAACTCTGAAAGGACAGGAGGCCATGCTGGGGACGTGACTCTGAGCTAGGGCGTTTGCCTGAGATGCCTCGGGCCCATGTTAGATCCTCAGTACCTCCAAGAAAGAAGAAGAAGCTGCAGTGCTGAGACCTGCATGCAGTGAGCGCCTGTAATCCCAGCACGTGGGAGGCAGAGGACGCACAATGCGTGTCAGAAGTCCGCTCCAACTACAGAGTCAGATGCTAGCCTGGGCTGCGGGAGGGAGTCCCTGTCTCCAAAAGGGAAAAAAAAAAACATGAAGCTGTCTGATGTATGTTTTTTAATTTGACTTATTTATTATATATATATCTTATTGAAAATCCCCTATGTAAATGAGATATGTATTTTAATTATACATTAAAACCTGTGGGTGAGCTTTTAGACGGTGGTCCAGGTGATTACTTGTATGTACCATCACTTGTATGTATGTATACACACACACACACACACACACACACACACACACACGCACGTACGCACGTACGCACACACACACACATGCTGACTGGCTCCTGCTGCCTGACCCGTGCTGACTGACACTGCTGACTTGTGCTGTGATGCCGTTGTAAACTCAACCTTCACCCTCATTTCTCCCATCAGTTTGCACCGAAATTCCCAGAACCCTGTGTGTCCTAACTGATGTAAGTTATTACTGCTACATCAAATTGTTAATCTAGGTCTAGTGCCAACTCAGCACTCAAATCCTGTGTCTGTGAAGTTACCCCGTACCCATCACGTGACCCTACAGGGTGCTCCCCGCTCTGAGCACTATGGGTTTATTTTCTTTTTTGCTATTGCTTTCAAGAATGTTTTGTGTTTTTACTAATCACGTTCATATGCCACCTAGCACCCACCACAGTTCACAGAATAAGAACATCTGTGGGGAAGAACCACATTAACAATGTGAAGATTCTATATTTTATTATTTTATAAACTTTATTATTAAAAAAAAACAACTTGCAAATGACTAAACACACTTATACCAAAATTAACCAGAAATAATTCTTTTTGAGAATCTCTTAAGCACAACATTTCCTTTAGCAGAACTGCAGTGAAAAAAGAATTAACCTGGGACTGTGGAGAGACTCAGTGGTCAGGAGCACTGATTGCTCCTGCAGAGGACCAGGCTTCCACATCCACGTGGCAGCTCACAGCCACCCATAACCGACCCCAGGGGATCCACGCCCCATTCTGGTCTCTACAACACATGTGGCACACACACCTGCAGGCAAAACACCCACGCACATTAAATAAAAATAAAAACTGTTTAGCAGCTAAGCCAGGATAAGGAAAGATGGGTCCCAGCAACATTACCAGCACTGGACTGGCTTGGGTAAGTTCTGATCACCTGAGCAGCTTCTATTGGAAAGTTGTCAGAGGGGAGTTCACAACCACATTCTGTGTCCTAACGTAACAGATAGCGTCCCACTCCCCAACATGTTGTCTACTGTGTGTCAGAAGCGGCCGCTTGGACAGGGTAACCAGGAGTCGTCCTAGGACTGTGAGGCAGGTGCACGGGGGAGTGAACTGGAAGGCTAAGGCAGTTCGTCCAAGGCCGTAGAGTGCTAATTGCTAAACAGGAATCCAGATCCGTGTGGTCCCAGCCTGGTGGCCATGTGTGTGTTATGTAATATTATTGAAGGGACTGGTGTCAGCGCAAGATACACCATGACCAAGTTATCAACACAAAGGAGATTTAGTTGTCCCAGAGACAAAGGACAGGGAATAAGAGACATAAGACAGGAGAGAGAGGGTGAGGGAGAAGGGGAAGGGAACAGAGATGGGAAGGGATATTTACCCCAGAGGGACAAAGGACTGCCTCTGAAGAGAGAGGACAGACGTGACCCATACGGAAATGGTGCTGTCTGTGTTAGGATGAGGTGTTTCATTTTAATTGGGCATGTTAATTAGATGGGCAAAAGGGATCTTTTTGATAGCTGGACTTTAATAATTTTGCTAGCTGGACCTTGGTAGTCAATCTCGGGAGAAAGTGGCCAAATAAGGGAGTAGACCTGTGGCCAGCTTTAGGAATGGAATCTATTAGTTGTTACCAAGGCAGAGGGAAGCAGGGAAGGGCGAGGCCTGCCACAGCCATGTTTGCCATGCTGGGGCCTGCTAGAACCTTCGGTCATTTTAGAGGTTCTGTCCCTGTTTCCTTTCCAAGTGTTTTCTTTCCTCTTGAGTGACAGGACTTTTCCTGGAGAGATACAACATACATATCTACTAAACCTAGCTAAATAGTCCATAGCAGACCTAAGCGCAGATACCACTTAAGTCCCACTTGGTGAACCAATGAGTTTTATTGGGGTTACTTACAATGACTGAAAGGCAGCTGCACCACCAAATCCCACCCCAGCTTGAGTGACAGCTCACAGAGTTGGGAACCTGAGGCACACTGCACAGCCTACATGCCGCTCAGAGGGTTGACGATGTTCCAGGTGGCTCAGTTCATCTAAGCCTCCTCTCAGCACCTGGGCTGGGTGAATCTTTGCACCTTGGCGGGTCTTTATTGCTTACCCCGAGAGGGAGGAGCTTAGTGAATCTGGTCAGTTTCAGGGACTTCCTGAGACTATTCTGAGTTGTTCCCCTGTCTTAAGAAGCTTTTCTGGGAGGTGGAATGATTCAGTCTCAGAGGAAACTGCTACGCAACACCCCCAGCCTTGACTTTATCCTTACATAGCATCCCTTATTCATGCACCATCTCTAAACGTCTTCACCCATACCGAAGTCTGACATCCTAATGGTTTAGGAGACGCCTGGGCATCTCTGCACGTACTTTTGAATACAGCCAAGCATTATGAAAGAGCGGCTGGCTAGCCTGCTGGCTGCTTTGACCATCTGATAGATCTTCCCAGTGGGGACATCCCTCCTCGGTTTCGTTACACCTAGAAACCCCAACTTTATTTATTCGGTTTTCCCAATTAAGCAAGGTTGTACTAGCTAATTAATAAGAGAGGTTTATAATTCAAAAGTAGTTTGCTATCTTTAAAATTAGAGGTGGGGAAGGGGAAGGGTTCCTTCATAGTAACTGGCACACCTGTATCTGCAGGTCCAGGACAGCACCCCCTATCGATGCTGTCTAGGCTGCCAAAGATGAGGTAATGGTGACAGTATGTCTCCTAAATCTCAAAGTCCCTGTGTTGAAGGTTTGGTACTTAGGTGACTAAGAAACTATTGGCAAGTAATGAGACCTTTTGGAAGGTGGCACCTATTAAAAGTGAATTAAGACACTGGAAATGCACCTGTCGTGGGGGTTACTGAGTCCCTGACTCCTCTGATGTGCCCCCACCATGACATCCTGTGCCAAGTAGGCATGGTCTGCAAAGCTGTAAACCTTTAAGTTGGTTTATTCCAGCTATTTGCAAACTGATCAAGGTGGGCATTATTAGCTTGTAGAGATATTAAAAGCCTGAAGGAACTAAAACAATTTAATTCTAGAAAAGAATAGAAAAGTGCATCAGCAGGGAGTAACAGGCCCAAACTCATTTCAGAGTTCATAACAAGCACGGCTTCACTTTCGTGTTTTAGAAATCTGACGATAACTAACCTAAGCAAAAAGGGCTGAGTCTACTGACCAAATCCTGGGCCTGTGGGCAGCCGCACGCACACCTAAGGGCAGCTAGAACCAGAGACGCCTCGCCCTCAGGGCTTTCAGCCTTCACCTTGTCAGGCAGCTCTAGGACTGACTTCATTTGTGGCTTCAGGATCAAAGCACAGTGGTCCCCACGGCCATGCCCCACCCCTCTGCCAGGGTCTGAGTTTGGGCTTTCAGAAGACAAGGAACATGAACGGTAGGTAGGGAACGATAGAGCAGGTGACGCCTCATGGAGGAGGGTAAAAGAGCACCAAGTTAGTCAACTGTGTTAGAACAGAGACTGCATGGTGTTAAAGATCCAGATATGGACACTTAGCGGTGTCGCGTCTCTGAAAACCTAGGAATAGACTTCACATTCATATGAGGATCAAAAACCAAAAGTGCAGCAATCCCAAAATGCCATCAAGTCTGCCATCCCCTTGTTTTAAATATTATTTGTATGTGTCTGAGTGTCTTGTCTGCATGCATGCAGGTAGACCATGGGTATGCCTGGTGTCTGCAGACGTCAGTCTCATATAGCCTGGAACTGGAGTTAGGGATGGCTGGGAGCCTCTGTGGGTGCTGGGAAGCTGGCCTGTGCCCTCAGCAAGAACAAGCGCCAGTTCCCCAGCCCCTCCGGTTTTCATGCAGTTGCTTTTGTGGGTTTTGTTACTGCTACAGAGGCAGGGTTCTCACCACGGGGCATGAGTGTGGAGGTCTGAGGACAACTGGACATCTTCTTCCATCTTTACTGGGGTCCTGGAGATTGAACTCAGGTCATCAGGCATGGGCAGTAAATGGTTTTCCCTATTGAGGGGTCTCAACAGCCCAGGGTTTCTTCTCCTCCTCCTCCTCCTCCTCCTCCTCCTCCTCCTCCTCCTCCTCCTCCTCTTCCTCCTCTCCTCCTCCTCTTCTCTTCTTCCTCAGCCTCCACCTCTTCCTCCTCCTCCTCCTCCTTCCCCTTTCTTCCTAGCTGTCCGCCATGTTTCTAGGATCTCAATCCCCACTGAGCTCTTTCTAATCACCAAGATTCTTTTGCCTTACACTGTAAATTTAGACACCAAAACAAGACTTTCTCTTGTGCCACTCCCAAATTGTGGCCAGGTGTACTTTTCAAGTGTAGCCACACTCCATGTTCTCCACAGTGGTGGCATTACTCGGAAACACTGGTGGAAGGACATCCACCGTTGTGCTTCCAGTTCTGAGAACATGCCCGCTTAATCCTCACTGTGGTCTCTGACGTCTGTCCCACTCTGACAAGAGTAACGCTGAGGGCACGGGACTGCTACACTTGGTTTTCTTTGACAGCCTCTATTGACAAGTGTGTATTCTTCTCTTACTGCTTTCTGTGACTAGAGATAGGGACTCCCAGCCTCTGTGTATAGAGTGCTGGCCATGTGCCTCCACTAAATACTTTGCATTAAACCATTTCGAAGATTTCTTCTGCAGACATCTGAGGCTTTATGATATACTCTGTCCAAAAAAAAAAAAAAAAAAAAAAAAAGGTGTGGCTAGCCCAGAACTTGTTGTGTAGACAGGGTGGGTTCAGCCTCAAAGAGGCCACCTGGCTCTGCCTCCCAAGTGCCAGGATCACTCATGGTGGATCACAGGGTGTGCCACCATGCCAGTTCCTTTTAGTTTTTCCTTAATAGGTTTCTAAGTTTGCTCTCTCTCTCTCTCTCTCTCTCTCTCTCTCTCTCTCTCTCTCCTTTCTATCTGTCTAACCCCCACTGTGTGTGTGTGTGTGTGTGTGTGTGTGTGTGTGTGTGTGTGTAGTGTGTGTATACCATAGCCTGTGTGTAGAGATCAGATGACCACTATCAGAAGTCAGTCTACAACTCTCTTTAAAGATGGCGGCAGCCAGGGCCCACATTCAGTCACACTCACAGTTGTTTTATTTGTTGTTCAGTATTGGTTGTTTTGAGACAGAATCTCATAGTACTCAGGCTGGTTTTGAACTCACCTTGTAGCCAAGTTCAGCCTTCAGTTTCTGATCCTCCTGCTTCTACCTCCTAAGGGCTGGGATTACAGATGTAAAGTTCTGTCCTTGACGACAGTTGGCTCTGGGCAGTCTGAGGGAGAATGGCGCTCACCAGGTCACATGCTCGAGTCCTTGGACTCCAGTTGGTGAGAATGTTTGGGAAGGTTTAGGAGGTGTGGCCTTGTTAGAGGACGTGTGTCAGGCTCTTGTTTCAAAGGCCTGGGGCCATTCCCAACGAGCCTTCTCTGCCTTTGTTTACAGCTGGAGATGTGTGCTCTCCGCCCCTGCCTCAGCTGGGCTTCACCCCGCCATCTTGAACTCTAACCCTCTTAAACTGTACACTAAATTAAATTTTTTCTTTTATAAGTTGCCTTAGTCATGGTGTTTATCGCAGCAATAGAAAAGTAATTAAGACACCGTCCTACAAGTGTTTGAAGGTGATCAAGAGGGCGGGCTGAGCATGGTGTGCTCGTTCAGCCATTGAGCTGTCTAACATGGCTAGAATCGGAAAGGTGAGACTCACTGGGCATAAAAGCAGAGACAGGCAGATCGTTGTGAGTTCAAGGCCAGCCAGCGCTGCAGAGTGAGTTCCAGGACAGCCAGAGTTGTGCAATGGCAAGAACCCGTCTCAAAACAAAACAGAAAGAATGGAAGAAAAAGAAAAAAGATCGGATATTTAATTCACCCAATATAAAATAGAAATATGCCCATTTTTAGAATCCATTCTGACACCAGATTTGTATCTGAAGCTCTCTCTAAACTCTCAGGAAGGTACAAGATCCCTGGGTTAAAGCAAGGTTTAATCAAACTATTATGCCTCTTCCATTTTTATTTCTTTTCTTTTTCCCGTCCCCCAGCTCCTCCCTCCTCCCTCCACACCCATACTTTATGTTCCCCCACCTCTCTCTCTTCCAAAAAAAAAAAAAAATCAAATGAAAATCAAAACAGGCAAAAGACCAATAAGACAAAAAATGCCAAAAGGAAAAAAATTTCCACAAAATAAAAAATTATACATATGTTGAATTTAATAACCCCGTGGCCACCCTTCTGGCTGGACTCCACCCCCACAGTCACCCAGCTACAGCCAGGTTTCCCCACCTCACAGTTACCTGGCAACAGTCAGGTAACACAACCCACTTCTTGCTTTTTCTCTCTTGCCCTTGGTTCTCTCTTTGTCTCGTGTCTCCCTGTTCCCCCCTCTCTCCCCATTCTTCTCCCCTTCCCACGTGGTCATGGCCAGCTCTCACCCCTCCATCCTTTCTTTCTCTCTTTACTTCTCTATCTCTTTTTCTTTTCCTACTTCTCAATAATAAAGCGTTGAAACCATGGGCTGCCTCTTCTTATCAAAACCCGCCTTGTAAGAGCAATGGAACCGGCCTCAGCATCTCCAGCCACCAGACAGGACCAAAGACTCTTCCGCCCAGCCAGGCTTCCTCTACAGGCACAGGGGGTCCATGCTGGAACAGCCCCGCCTTCTGGGCAAGGACCTTCCTTGCTAATGGGGCACCTCCCTTTACAGATACTCGAAAGTCCGCCATCCCTATACATGTATGCTGACCCTGCTCGTTTTACATACATACATACATACATACATACACACATACATACAGTGTGTGTGTGTGTGTGTGTGTGTGTGTGTGTGTGTGTGTATTGGCTAACTACTCCTGAGCGTGTGTATTGGCTAACTACTCCTGAGCATGGAGCCTGCCTTGGACTAGGGTTGATATACACAGTGACACTCAATTGGAGAAAATGGTTTTTCTTTTTGCCTTCAGGTATCAATTGCACATAGCTTCCTGGTTAGGGTGGTCCCCAATGTCCACTTCCCTTCTCAGTGCTGGGACACCATTTGGTTTCTACTTGCCCAGGTCTTGTGCATGCTGCCACAGTCTCTGAGTTCATATGTAGTCAGTCCTGTTATGTCTAGAAAACACTGTCTTAATTACGGTTACTATTACTGTGATGAAACACCATGACCAAAACCAACCTGGGGAGGAAAAGTTTTATTTGGCTTACATGTCCCAAGACACAGTCCACTGAGGGAAGCCCAAAGCAGGGACTCAAACAGGGTAGAACCTGGAAACAAGAGCTGATGCAGAGGCCATAGAAGGTGAGCGTCCGGGCTTGTTGAGTCTGCTTTCCTGTAGATCCCAGTCCCACCAGCCCAGGATGGCGCCACCCACAACGGGTTGGGGCCTCCCACATTAATCACTAATGAAAAAAATGCCCTGCAGGCTTGCAGAGACACATTTTCAACGGAAGTCTCCTCTTCTCAGATGACTGTATCTTGTGTCAAGTGGGACATAAAACTCGCCAGCACACTGCTTCCTGGGAGTTAGCCATCACCCTTAAAGTCTTTCTTGGTGAAAACATCCTGTTTAGAATTGAGTGTTCCAAAGTTATTTCCCTCCCCACTCCTCCCTCTCCCTCTCTCTTTCTCTCCCCTCCCCCCCATGTGTGTGTGTGTGTGTGTGTGTGTGTGTGCTTCCTCCTTTGCCCTGCTCTCCCATCCCTCCCTATCAAACCCTACTACATTCTCCCCTCAGTCTCTCCACAATGATGTAGTCTATTTCCCCTTCCTTAGGAGAGACTCTCCTCCCCTCCAACACCTTACTAGCTACCCAGTCCCTGCGATTATTCAGATTGTAGCACACACATCTAACACTTAGAATCTGGCATCCAAATACAAGAACACAATATTTGTCTTTTGGGTCTGGGGTACCTCATGCAGCATCATTTCTTTCATTTCCCTATGAATGAAATGAATGAAGCTCCATCCATTTCCCATGAATGTCATCATTTCACTCCTAAAGGTTTATTTTTATTATCAATCATGTGCATCTATGTCCTTGCATGTAAGTAAATTCAGGTGCTCACAGAGGCCAGGGCATTGGACATCCCTAGAGCTGGAATGACAGGCAGTGGTGAACTGCCTAATGTGGGTGCTGGGAAGTGAACTCAGGTCCTCTGGAAGGCTAGTGTGTGCTCTTAACTGCTAAGCCATCTCTCTGTTCCCTATAACTTAACAGCTGGATGGTATTCCACTGTATAAATGTACCACATCACCATGATGAAATGTCTCACATTCCATTACCCAGTCATCAACTGGACATCTAGGCTGTTTCAGTGTCTGGTGATTACACATAGAGCAGCCGTGACCATGGACGAGCCAGCGTCTGTGCAGAAAGACTCAGTGTCCTTTGGGTATGTGCCTGGGAGTGGTAGAGCTGGATCTTGAGGTGGGGCTATCCTTAGGATCCTAAGGAACAGCCACACTGATTTCCACAATGGCTGTTGAGTTTCTAATCCCACACACACCCCACCCCCACCCCAGCAAGTGTTTCTCAGCCACTGGTGTTTCGTCTTTTGAGAGTTTCCTGCTTCATTCTCTACATTTAATTGGGTTGTTTTCTTGATGTCCAGTTTTATGTTGTTGTTGTTGGTGGTGGTGGTGGTGTTTTTTATTACTGTTGTTCATTGGTTGTTGTTCTTTATATATTGCCTCCTAAACACACAGTCTCTTTCTCTCTCTCTCTCTCTCTCTCTCTCTCTCTCTCTGTCTCTGTCTCTCTGTCTCTCTCTTTCTCTCTGTCTCTCTGTCTCTCTCTGTCTGTCTCTCTCTCTATCTGTCTCTCTCTGTGTCTGCTCTGTCTGTCTCTCTGTCTGCTCTGTCTCTCTCTCTCTCTGTCTCTCTCTGTCTGTCTCTGTCTCTCTCTGTGTCTGCTCTGTCTGTCTCTCTCTCTGTCTGCTCTGTCTCTCTCTCTCTCTGTCTCTCTCTCTCTCTGTCTCTGTCTCTCTCTGTGTCTCTCTGTCTCTCTCTTTCTGTCTCTGTCTCTCTCTGTCTCTGTCTCTCTCTATCTCTGTCTCTCTCTCTCTGTCTCTGTCTCTGTCTCTGTCTCTCTCTCTCTCTCTCTCTCTGGTTCCACTCTCTGGAGGTAGCCGTCCTTGAGGTGTCTCTTGGCTCTGACATGTCTAGGATCTTAGTATCCCCACCACAGCCCAGCCTTGCCTTCACAGCTTCCCCCACTGGCCTCCCACATCCTTGCAGGGATTCCATCCTTGCTACAAGTTGCCCAGATTCAGCGGCTTTCTGAAACCGTGAAAGAAGAATCCATAACCCCTCCACTCTTGCATCTTTCATTCCTCCAAAGCCGACATCTCACAGGTGGCACTGGCAGCTTGGCAGCCATCTTGGGATGGATGTCCGTCCCGCACCCCACAGCACATTCTCAGCAGCTTTGTGTGAAGAACTGAGAAGAGTTCCCTGCTGAATCCGGGAATTGCCAGTTTCTATGGGGTTTTAGGAGCCATCTAGTCTAGGACATCAAAGCTACTTTTCCTTCTTGGGGAGAAGATACATTGTCATAAAAAAAAAATCCATACAGCTATGAAAATGTAAGCTATCAGCAGCTTAAGTATGAAGAACCGACTATTGTCGTGGAGGGATGACTCTGGCTGAGAGCACTGGCTGCTTTTCATGAGAACCAGGCTTCTGTTCTAGGAACTCCAACACTATGTCCTCTGTGGGCAACACCCACACACATAAATTTGAAAATAACAGGGCCAGGAGTGGTGCATATCCTTTTAATTCCAGCACCCAGGAGGCAGTGGCAGGTGGGTGCCTGTGAGTTTGAGGCCAGCCTGTTCTACATAGTGAGACCCTGTTCAAAAAAAGAAGAAAGAAGGAAAGAGAGAGAGAGAGAGAGAGAGAGAGAGAGAGAGAGAGAGAGAGCGCACTCAGGGAGGCAGAGGCAGGTGGATTTCTGAGTTCGAGTCCAGCCTGGTCTACAGAGTGAGTCCAGGACAGCCAGGGCTACACCGAGAAACCCTGTCTTAAAAAAAACAAATACAAAAAACAAAAAACAAACAGAAAGAAAGAAAGAAAGAAAGAAAGAAAGAAAGAAAGAAAGAAAGAAAGAAAGAAAGAAAGAAAGAAAGAAAGAAAGAAAGGAAGGAAGAAGGAAGGAAGGAAGGAAAGGAAGAAAGAAGGAAAGGAAGAAAGAAAGAAAGAAAGAAAGAAAGAAAGAAAGAAAGAAAGAAAGAAAGAAAGAAAGAAAGAAAGAAAGAAAGAAAGAAAGAAAGAAAGAAAGGTGGTGGTATGGCACACCTTTGATCTCAACACTCAGGAGGTAGAGGCTCAAAGAGGATCTTTGAGTTTGAGGCCAACCTGGTCTACAATGAAAGTTCCAGGACAGCCAGGGCTACACAGAGAAACCAAGTCTCAAAAACAACAACAACAAAAATAGGAAGGAAGAGGAAAAGGAGGAGGAGGAGGAGAAAGAGGAGGAGGAGACAAGCCGTGGGAGCTATAACAACAACACCATATTCTGGAGGTTTGTGGTTAGGTGCGTTGCTCTGATTACATAAAATGGGAGAGTTATAAGCAATAAATGTCTCTATAAAAAGTACAATAACGCCGGTGGTGGTGGCACACACCTTTAATCCCAGAACTTGGGAGGCAGAGGCAGGCATTTTTCTGAGTTCGAGGCCAGCCTGGTCTACAGAGTGAGTTCCAGGACAGTCAGGACTACACAGAGAAACCCTGTCTGGAAAAAAAAGTATAATAACACACTAGTTTGACTGTGTACTCTGGTAAGCATGTTGAAGATTATAATAAAAGTCTACAGCATGCCCTAGAATTGATGAAGGGACTCAACATAATTCTGTGGAAATCCGTCAAAGTCACTTGTTTCAATATAGCTAGCCGAGACACAGAGCAGAAGGGGGGGGGGGGTGCTCTCTTGTCCTCACTCCTTTCTGATGCAGGAAAGCATGAAGATATGAACCGTGAGTCACGGCAAGGACAAAATTAGTCGGCACAAGGAAGATAAATTTTTTGCATACCAGGGTGAGGGGACTGGGAGGCGGAGTGTCTGCACGGGAACTGTGAAGGAGATGGACCATGAAATAGATGCTGAAGGAACAGGAGAACTTAGAGTGTGTCTGTGATAAATCATGGGAAAGCATCTGCAGGGGGGGAGGGAGGGAGGCAGGGAGGGAGGGAGAGAGGGAGGCAGGGAGGGAGGGAGAGAGGGAGAGAGAGGACAGGTGCTGTCCCAGCTGAGGTGCATAAAGGGGCAGTGAGCCACGTCATCTTGATACTGCATTCTTAAACAGTCACGAGGAGCCCAGAAGGTCCAAGGCTTGTGCTGAGCCAACTCTGCTCTCTCATCTGGAGTCCCCTGTGACCTAGGGAAAGCATTTGAGAAACACCCGAGAGATGACAGATGGGACCACAGTACTGGGAGAACCGTATGGAGATTAGGTTCATAGCCTCAGCCTTCTCGGCTCTGTGGACGGTCTAAATGCATGCACCTCTCTGCCAGGGTAAAGCTGGACATGAGGTATGATGCTGCACTTAGGACCACTTAGGGGACTATGCCAAGCCACTGCAAGGGACTCTGCTCAGCTGCCGAGAGGGCAGGGGACTGGGGGAGTCAGGTGGGGACAGTGGAGCCTTGGGCAGTCTGGTGTGCTAGGGTGCTTGCTTGCTTGGAGCAGAAGCAAACTTGTCAGACCCTTTTGGCTTGACAGGAGGTGACAGAGCAAGTTGGAGCCGGATGCTGACGGCTGAGAGAAGTTAGTTCCTGAATGTCAGCATTTCTAAAAGGCTTTAAGATCCTAAAAGCAGCCAAGAATGAGAGACTCTATGCATCTGTGTGAGAGGAGTGCATATATGAGTGTGTGGCGGTGTATATATATAATGTGTGTATATATGTGTGTGTCGGTGAGTATATGTATATGTGAGTGTGTCTGTGTGAGTCTGTATATATGTGCATGTGTATATATTTCTGTGTGTGCATATGTGGGTGTGAGTGTGTGAGTATGTGTATGAGTCTGTATATGTGTGTATTTGTGTGTATGTGTGGGTATGTTTGTGTGTGTGCATATGTGACTGTGTAAGTGTGTGTGAATGTGTCTGAGTGTGTATGTGTATGTGTATTTGTGTGTTTGTATGCATATGTGTGTATGTGTGTATATGAATGTGTAAGTGTGTGTGAATGTGTCTAAGTGTGTATGTGTGAGTATTTGTGTGTTTGTGTGTATGCATATGTGAGTGTGTATGTGTGTATATGAATGTGTGACTGTGTGTGTATGTGTGAGTCTGTATATGTGTGTGTATTTGTGTGTGTATGCATATATGAGTGTGTATGTGTGTGTATGAATGTGAGTGTGTGTATATATGAGTCTGTATATGTGTATTTGTGTCTGTGTATGCATATGTGAGTGTGTATGCGTGTGTGTGTGTGTGTGAGTCTGTATATGTGTGTATGTTTGTGTGTGTGCATATGTGAGTGTGTTTGTGTGTGAATTGTGAGTCTGTACATGTGTAAGTCTGTATATGTGTGTGTATGTTTGTGTGTGTATGTGTGTATGTGTTTGTGAATGTGTATGTGAGTGTGTGTGTGTGTGTGTGTGTATGTGTGAATGCATGTTAGAAGACTAGCAGCATGGAGGAAAGGGCTGCACATCAGCCCAAGCTCTCTAAAGGGACCGTCCTGGGGTTTTTCTCTCACCAGGCTTAGTGGGAACAGAATTCCTGCAAAGCTCTGAGCTTTGCCACAGTCACTTTAAGAGGAGCTGGGTTTATCCTACAAGAACAGGCTTGAGCTGTTAGAAGTTGTGCTGTCTTTTAGTGAATGGCAAAATCATTCATCACTTTGAGGCCGAAGCTGGGAGCTACTGCCCAAAGTTTCATCACGGGAGTCTTTGCTGTCTTCCAATCTGAGTGCTGAATGTTCTGTGTAGATCACTGTTTAAAATGGCATCACTAAGACCCATGCTGCGCTGCCTTCTCGCTGTCATGTGCCTGGGTATCTATCTCAGTGTCCTCTCCTCTCTCTTGTACAGTCACGGAGGAAAAGAGGAGCCGTGCTTGCCAGTCATTCCAGCAGCTGGCTTAGCTCTTCTGTTCCACTTCCAAGAGTTCTGCAGCAGCCTTCAGAAGCCAGTGACCTTGAAAAGCTTCCCACACCTTCGCTTGGGCCTGAGCAGGTGCAGTTTGGAATGACCTCAAGAAGGGCTGAACTTTTATAGGCAACAGTCTGCATTTAGCTGGCCCTGCCTGCGCACACTTACTAAATCAAAATTAAATGTTAATGACAGCAGTGTCTGTACTCCTCTGCTGGGGAAACTAAAATGCAGAGAGAGGAGATGCTAACAGCTGTCAGTAATCGGGTCACTGCCTTCCCCTGGGCCCGGACTGGTAGGATCCACACCAACACCTAATAACTGTCCAGTTCTGTGATATACTCCCTTCTGTCACCATGTCTGACTGGAGGAGTGTGTTCTTCAGAGACTGAAGGTCCTTGAGAGAAGCACAGAGAAGGGAGGGGACAGATACGAGTAGAAAACAGATGTTAAAAAGCAGAGTGATCCTCTGCCCCTCAAAATAGTGCCTCTCCCAGGAGGTTGCAGATGCTGCCTCACAGCTGCTGTGACCAGCACATTGTCCAGGGCCGGCTGGCTTCCCCACATGCCGATAAGATGTGCTTTTGTTGTCTTTTCCTACAATGAGAACATCCTACTGTTCTGCAAAATGTTCTTGTCAGCTGTTGTATGATTGCAGGCTTCAGACCCCGAAGGAGTCAAGGTTCCATTCACAAGTAATGGCTGGTTGGATTCCAGTGTCTGATATAGGCACTGAGAAGTGAACTTCAGGGGCATAGGCCGAGTGAGGAGTATGGGTCCCAGCCTTGGGGCAGCCCTGGATCTTCTGCATGGTTGTTTCACTGGTGACTCAAGTGGCCCTTGAGGCGTGAACTCCAGCCCATGTCTCTCAAATCAACAGGAGAATTATATGTGTGTGCTTACTGGGGGCAGTAGAGTTCTCATGGATTTAAAAAGAGAAAAAGAAAGAGAAGAGGGTGGAAGAGGAGGAGGAAGAAGAGGAAGAGAAGAAGAGGAAGCGACAGCAGCTGTCCTTGCTTCTCAGGCAGTGCCATCGGGGCAGCTGGTTGAGTAGAGCAGAGGCACTAGTGAACGGTGGGGTTTGCTCTTTGATGCTAGACTCCGATTCCTTCACCACAGGGTACTTACAAGAGGCACGTGGGAAAACCGTCACATGTGACTATTGAAAAAGAGGCAGGCCAGGCATGGTGGCCTGCAAGTTTGAGGTTATCTCCCTCTGCATAGCAAGTTCTGGGCTAGCCAGGGCTACACAGTGAAACCCTGTCTAAAAAAAACCACAAACTTAATTCTTTACTGGATGGAACGATGGTTCAGTGCTTAACAGGACTTGCTGCTTTTAGAAAGAACCTGAGTTCAGTTCCTACCTGCTTACATCTGGAGGCTCACGATTACCCATAACTCCAGCAAGGGTATCCAATGTCGTC
Source organism: Apodemus sylvaticus (assembly GCF_947179515.1). Taxonomy (NCBI): domain Eukaryota; kingdom Metazoa; phylum Chordata; class Mammalia; order Rodentia; family Muridae; genus Apodemus; species Apodemus sylvaticus. The sequence goes on from NC_067482.1 coordinate 9,139,675, forward strand.
GTCGTCGTCTTCTTCTTCTTCTTCTTCTTCTTCTTCTTCTTCTTCTTCTTCTTCTTCTTCTTCTTTTTCTTCTTCTTCTTCTTCGTCTTCGTCTTCGTCTTCGTCTTCGTCTTCTTCTTCTTCTCTCCCCCTTCCCCTTCCCCTTCTCCTTCTCCATCTCCTCCTCCTCCTCCTCCTTCTTTTGGTTTTATTTTTTTGAGACAGGGTCTATCTGTGTAGCCCTGGCTGTCCTGGAACTCACTCTGTAGACCAAGCTGGCCTCAAACTCAGAAATCCACCTGCCTCTGCCTCCCAAGTGCTGGGATTAAAGTGTGCACCACCACTGCCTGGCCTCTTCTAGCTTCTATGGTCACCCTTACCCATGTGTGTATAGTCAAAGACACACATACACAGACACACACATGCACACCACACATGCACATGCATACACATATACGCACACATGTGCGTAATTAATAATAAACCCCAGAACCCTGGTGGTTGGGGGTCATGCTGGGACCCAGAGATTGATACCTTCCAGAATGTCTGTGTAGGGCATGCTAAGCAATTTGATCTAAAGGAAATGATGAGATCCTCAGAGCAGTAAAGAGTGGAGGTCCTTCAATCCCGCCTTGCTCCTCCTTTCCTGAACTAGGAGACAGTCTTTGGAACTCCCTTAAGTTCTGCATTAAGGCTGCACAAGAGGAAACCCTGCCTTCACCCCAGCCTCCTGCTATGTCAGCCTAATTCAGAAAACAAGGCAGAGAGATGGAGCCCCAGGGTACGGACTGCGCCTACAAAGTGATGCCTGTCCCTTAAACTCATCCAGATTGCAGAGAGAGCCACTTGGCGAGCTCTGCCTCCGACAACCCTCCATTTGCCTCCCCATCACCACAGGCCTCCACGCTGTCCGCATCTCCCACCTCACCCTCCTGAGAGAACAGGGATGCGAGCTCGTGAGCCATGTCATGCTGGAGGTCTTACCCCGTCATCGCCTTTGTGCAACAACAAAACGGATGATCCTTTCTCCAACTCATCTTTGTCATGGCCCTGAATCTCTGTGGAGGGCGTCTCATCACCTACAGTCACAGCGGAGAAGAAAATTAAGGTTACGTTAGGGGCAGGAGAAGAATCTGTCTATAGGGCTGGACTGTACGTGGTCTTCTGTGTCATCTGTGAAAAGCCACACTAAGGCCATGTGCCACCAAATATTCCCACAATGTACCTTAGTCAGGCCAGACTATGGTGAAATTTAAGACATATTGGAATCCCAGACCTCACTGGGGCCCAACTGGTCTGTATGTCTTGATGATTGTCCACTGATGAAGCCAGTGGTGTCAGGTCCGCTGGGGTTAGAGGCAGTGTGAGCCACTTATGCATGTGCCGGGACTTGAACTCGGGTCCTCGTGGAGAGCATTCTGTGCTTTCAACCACTGAGACATCTCTCCAGCCCTAGCCTCGGGTCTGCTGGGACCTACCCCTCGGGTTCACCCACTCTTCTCCTCACTGCCCACTCTTCCTCAGACGGAAGAGCTCACACTAACCCTGTTTCTCTGGGCTCTCACCCCTGAAGACTCATATGTTCCATAAAACTCTTCAAATGAGCTGTCATGCTTTTCTCTTATTAGTTTGTTTGTCGTAGGAGTGTCAGCCATGGGCGTTGTGACATTGAGGGAAAGATGTTACTGTTTCTCCTTTACGTCTTTCTGCTAATTGCATGCTTTGGATCTTAAATGGCCCCCGAAGGCCCACATGTTAAAGTTTTAGTCTCCAGCACGGTGTTATTAGGAGGTAATGGAGTGGTACCTCCTTGGAGGGTATTTGGGTAATTGAGGTATGTCCTTAAAGGAAATCATAAGACTCAGACCTCTGTCTCTGTCTCTGTCTCTGTCTCTGTCTCTCTCTGTCTCTCTCTGTCTCTCTCTGTCTCTCTCTCTCTCTCTCTCTCTCTCTCTCTCTCTCTCTCTCTCTCTCTCTCTCTGGCTTTCCAGCCAGATGAGATGAGCAATGTTACTGTACTGAGAGCTCCCACCATGATAGGGTGGAGAACAAAAGGACCCAAAGGACTGGGACCAATCAGTCATTCAAGGCCCAAATGTCCCAAACCACAAGTCAAAACAAACCTTAGCCAGGCACAGTGGGGTGTGTCTACTTAGGAGGACAAGGCGGAGAGTACTGCAAGTTCCAGACCAGACCAGCCTCAACCTCAAAGCAGGGCCGCCCATGTCAGGGAGGAAGGAAGTGGGGACAGTCCTCAGGGCGGAGAAATTGAGGAGACAGCGTGCTCCCAGCAGGTGGAAGTCACCAGGCTCAGCAGCAAGCATTGACACACGCAAATCCCATTAATTGTCTCTGGTATTTATCACAGTGATGGAAAGCTAACACAACCACACACACACACACACACACTTTAAAAAAATAAAAATTTTCATCTTTCATTAGCAGGAGGTTTGCTTAAAAATTAATTCCCATGGCCATAAAAAGTAGTAATTAGCTGTTCAGCTGCAAAACAAGAAAAATGAACTCCAGGTGGGGAGGCAGATGTTGACCCCTTGCAGAGACAGTGGAACCCCAAGGGAAGACCTTCCTTCTGGTTCACTTACACCCAGCAGAGAGCGGGACTGGTGACCGCCCATTGGCGCTTACACCGCGGTGGCAAGTAAGGACCGAAGGTCTGAGGAAAAGACAGTGAATAGCAGCTAAAGGGAGTGACCCAGAAGAGGTCGTGCCTCTCTTACACCGTGGTGGCCTTTTGTCATTTACTTACTGTCATGCGAGAAAGGCTTTGCTATGTTGAGAAAACAAACTCACCTGTTAAAAATTTAGAACACAGAGAACATTTAAAAAATGTCCCCATCCAGAAATAATTCATGCTGACATAGTACTCGGTCATTCTGGTTTGCTTCAGACATACTCACCTTTACAGTGTGCCCAACTGTCCTCCTAATTATTGGCCCTGCGTGGATGAGGCATCTATGGCTTAGCGTGCAGCAGTTGACAGAAGTTTGTGGGAGCGACAATGTCACACCTCTCAGGTGACGGTCAGGTAATGGTGTCCTGAGGTGGTCAGAGCAAGGCTGCTATGCAGATGTGGGACAAGCCAGGAAGAGGAAACCTCTGCCCCAATGGGAAAACAATGGCGGATGCCTCCCAAAGCCTGAGACATGAGGTTGATCTGTGATCTCCACAGGTAGTGTGCATGCTCACATACCTGTGCACGTGCGCACGTGCACACACACAGACACATAGGCACACAGGCACACGCATACATGCACAAACATACACACATTCACAAGCACACAGACTCACAAGGACACATATGCATGCATGAGCACACAGGCACACATTCATACAAGTGCACACACAAGAAGATGTGTTGGACTGGTGGGCCAGGCAAACACACAAAGTGAGAGAACACATACACACACACACACACGCACTCACACAGGAAGACATGTTGAACTGCACCAAGCTGGTCAGATATGGGTTCAAGGCAGGTTCTGAGCTTATATACCCAAAGCTGCAGGCCAGTCAGCTCCCCTTTCTGTGCCTAAGCTAACCAACCCAAAATGAGGGGAGAGGGGCCTATCCCAGATGCACTGGTCTGAATGACAAGGTCCCCCACAGGCTCATAGATTTGAACGCTTGGTCACCAGCGTTTTCATTATTTGAAAAGATTAGGAGGTGTGGCCTTGTTGGAGGAGGAGGAGGAGGCTTTGAGATTTCAAACGTCCTAGCCAATCCAAGTGCCTCACCGTCTTCCTGCTGCCTGCTGGTCCAGATGTAGAACTCTAGCTCCTTCTCCAGCACTGTGTGGATTCATGTGACATGTGATGATGACGGACTGCACCTCTGAGACTGTAAGCTAGCCCCTTAAATGTCGGTCTTTATATGAGTTGCCATGGTCCCCCCACTCTCTCTCTCCCTCTCTCTCTCTCTCTCCCTCCCTCCCTTCCTCCATATATGTGTGCGTATGTGTGTCTGTCTGTCTTGTGGGGGGTGGTGTAGAAGCAGATGTGTGCACACACACACTACCTTACCTTTAATGAGATTATTCACCTGTTGCTGCCTTTTATGTCTGAGATTTTCTATGCCTTTTAATTCAATAGTTGAAAAAAAAAAAGAACCCAATCAAGACCCCTAGACAGAAATAATTTTGTGACTCCCCTTAGTAGAATGCATACTTAGCATGTACCAGGCCCTGGGTTCCTCCCTTCACCATAAACACACACACACATATACACACACAGAGGAATGCACACACACACACACACACACACACACACACACACATGCACGTGCAAGGAGGGAAAATGTCACATACAAGGGCAGAGGCAGCGGTAGGAAGTGTTGGTCTATAATCCAAGATGGCCTCTCTGGTACTTGGACTTTGATCTCCAAGTCCTCAGAATCATAAAGAATAAATTGTTGTTGTTTGAAGCCCTGCAGGTCAAAGCACTTCGTTAGAGCGGCTCTAGGACATCGCTCTCCAGCCTCACTTTAGGGTGTGAGGACGCTCCTGGTGGCTTCTTGACTCTGGTCTTCCCTTCTGGGTCCTGGGAGCTCCACAGTCTTGATAGCCACGCCTCTCTCCGTCTCTTCTCACCCTTCCCCCAGGGTGAAGGAGGAGGAAATTCTGACTGAGGACGAGACCACTATCCAGGATCCATCTTCCACCCTGCTCTGGGAAGGCCTCCTGTTCAGCTCCACCATGCTATGTGTGATGGCTTCCAGAGAAGTCGCGCCTGGGACAGTATCTGAGACCACCCTCCTCAACCCTCTCTCGGATGGATCCACCAATGTGGATACATTAAACCACTTGATTGACAACCTTGTTCTCCTGCCGTGAAACTGCTTCTGTGTTGGAACATGGAGCCTGGGCTGACCGGCTCCCTGTTTCCAGGGCTGTGGTCACTCAAAGGCCCCACTACATTCTCAGTTAAAGTGGCCCACCTCTCCCTGTTTTATTTTCTTGGCACTGATTCCTTTAAAACCAATGGAGACTGTGAGGTCAGCCCAGCCAAGGGAGAAGACACAGTCAGCCACCTGCCTTAGAATAAAACCCAGTGACTTCCTGTCTCTGCACCCCAGGTGCACTCTCTTGATGAAGAGCAAAGGTTTGTGGTGTTGAGATGTGTCAGCTGAGTGGTGATCTCTTTTCTACCACCCCAAACTTATCCTTAATCCCTTTGTTGTGTGAGCTGTGACAGTCCTTACAAAAGAGGTGACCGTGATTTCCAAATCACAACAAGCTCCCGAAATATGAAGGAAACCGACAGACAGACGTCCACGGAGCTTGTGATTAGCATTTAGGGTTGTTTGCTTGTTTTTAAAGGAAGCATTTTTTAAGATTTATTTTTTAGGGTCATAGATTTCTGTCTTGCCAGCATGTGTGTCTGTGTGAGGTGTTGGATCCCCTGGAACTGGAGTTACAGACAGGTGCAAGCTGCCATGTGGGTGCTGGGAACTGATCCCAGGTCCACTGGACGAGCAGCCAGTGCTTTTAACCCCTGAGCCATCACTCCAGGCCCAAAGAAAGCATGTCTCGTTGTGCCAAAAATCAGTGAAGCAGAAACATCAACATTTATGTTAAATGTGTAGCTTCTACCCACACAATAAAAGCAGGCAACAAGCTAAGCTCAGCCTCCGTCTTTTTCTCTTAATGATTAGTGGGGTTTTTGACATAGGATCTGCCCTGGAACTTGGGTAAGTGAGATCTCCTTGGGCTTCTGACATCTGCCTCCGCTCTCTGAGATCACAGGGACGTATCCATGTGCCTAGCTTGTCCGGTCTTATCCAGACAGAAATGAGTGGCAGCTACAATCCAGACCTAGTGAATAGCTGTGATAGGGTTCCGTGGTGAGCTTATCTCGGAACAACCGATGGAGAGCAGATTAGATTCTGACCGCTGACTTTCGCTGTGGCACGTTCGCTACAGCAACCCTGGCTCTGTTCTGCAGCTGCCGCTGGTGGATGGGTAGGGCAGACAACCACATGACTGCTACCGCGATCCCAGTCTACTGTGCTAAAAATAAATAAATAAATAAGTAAATAAATAAACAAAAATCCCCTGCTTCAAGCCTGGACATGATGGTACACAGCTTTAATTCCAGTATCTACTAGGGAAGCAGGAGCGGAAGGGGTATCTGTGAGTTCTTTGAGGCCAGCCTGAACTACAAATTCCAGGCCAGCCAGGGAGGCACAGTGAGACCCCATCTTCCTTCCTTCCTTCCTTCCTTCCTTCCTTCCTTCCTTCCTTCCTTCCTTCCTTCCTTCCTTCCTTTCCCTTCCTTCCTTCCTTCCTTCCTTCCTTCCTTCCTTCCTTCCTTCCTTCCTTCCTTTCTTTCTTTCTTTCTTTCTTTCTTTCTTTCTTTCGATTTGGTTTTTTCGAGACAGGGTTTCTCTGTATAGCCCTGGCTGTCCTGGAACTCACTCCGTAGACCAGGCTGGCCTCGAACTCAGAAATCTGCCTGCCTCTGCCTCCCAGAGTGCTGGGATTACAGGCGTGTGCCACCACTGCCCGGTAGTGAGACCCCATCTTAAAACTATAATAACAAAACTCAATACTGTTTATAGCTAGGTATTACTTATCTCAAGGGGATGCAGGGACATCTCTTCTGCTGTTTTCTTCCCATGTGACTTTCTGATTACTCTCCTACCTCAGTTTCCTTGTCTGTACCATGAGGTTAATAACTGAACAAAAAGATGAATGAATTGGGGCGCGGGGTGGGGGCGGGCGGGGAGACACGACCTCTCCTAAAGTATGGAGAAGAGTTTTAGTGTAGATATAAGGGAGAAAGCAGGCAGAGGGAAAAGTTCAGGCAGGCCGGGAGGCTAAAGCAGACCATGAGAAGAGAAGGGGAGGGCGGGCAAAGGGGAGCTGCCTATCAAGAGATGCCAAGAGCGGCAAAGCCAACCCGGCTGAGTGATACGGGGATCAGGCTGGGGGAAGGGAAGCGGAAGGCCTGTCCCTGGGAGGGAGAGGTTTAGGTAGGATGCAGGGTGAGAGGTGCTGGGCGGAGCCGCAGGTACTGAGGGATGCTGGGAGAGCTGGCGGGTGGCAGCTTTGATCTTTATAGCCACCTCAGTTAGCAATTACAGCATCTGCCTCGCTTACATAAGAACCGAGCCGGTTATATAATCGTTTCGCTGGGTAAGTGGTACCCGTAAGCCTTAGCTTTATTAGAGTCTCTCTCAATGTCGCTGTGTTCTACGGTGAGCGTGAGGAAGAGGTCATCTTCCCAGTGAGACTGACCTTCTGGCAAGGGCTGTGAGGATCCTCAGGAGGGCCAAGCCTGCCTCATCGGAATCATGCCAGAGGGCTGGCTTTGAGCCTATTTTCTAGCTCCCTGGGCAATTTTGAAAGCGCCTAATGACCTCAATAAAAAGTTCCTAGCCGGGGCTGGAGAGATGGCACAGTGGATAGGAACATTTGCTGTGCAAACATAAGGACCCGAGTTCAAATCCCCGGGACCCACTCAAAAAAGCCAAATGTGACCGAACCCACTGGTTATTTCTGTGGAGTGTGCTGGCTGTCAGCCTGAGAATACAGTGGAACCGGGTAGGGCAGGACACTCGATGTCTTCCACCGGCCTCCATGAGCACAGGAAGCGGCACACACACACACACACACACACACACACAGTCTCCCTAAAACACGAGTTGTGCCCAGCTCCTATAAATAAACCCTTCACACCCTGAGTTTCTGTCTTAGTCACTGCTGCGAAGAGTCGCCGTACCAAGACACCTTAGGAAAGAAAGCATTTAACCGGGGCTGCTTACAGCTTTAGAAGGTGACTCTGTGCCCACTGTGGCCGTGGGTCAGGCGTGGTGCTGGAACAGTAGCTGAGAGCTTACTTCGTATTCACAAGCTGGCAGAGACAGACAGACGGACAGACAGACAGACTGGGCCTGGCATAGGCATTTGAAAGCCCAGCCTGGCTTCAGATCTCCATTCTAGACAGTGTTTTTAAGTTGTTAGCCCAAAGAATCTACTGGAAGAGACTCAGCACCTAAGACCAGACATCCTATAAACAATGCTCATTTCCCTGATCCCTAGAGGCTGGGGTCCAGGTCTAGGTCCCCGCGGGCTCCGCGCCTGGTGAGGGTGAGCTTGGGGGCAGGGTGAGCTCAGGGGCAGGGTGAGCTCAGGGGCACTCTTCTCTACGGTTTTGTTTTTACTTTTTTTCATGACAGGAGCACAGTCTTTTTTAAAATTTATATTTATATTTTATTTTTTACATTTATATATTTATTTATTTTATTTATATGAGTACGCTGTAACTGTCTTCAGACACACCAGAAGAGGGCGTCAGATCCCATTACAGATGGTTGTGAGCCACCATGTGGTTGATGGGAATTGAACTCAGGACCTCTGGAAGAGCAGGCAGTGCTCTTAACCGCTGAGCTATCTCTCCAGCCCCAGGAGCTCCGTCTTAAAAGTGCTTCTGTAAGAACACTAATCTGAGCCGGGCAGTGGTGGTGCACACCTGTAATCCCAGCACTCTGGGAGGCAGAGGCAGGTGGATTTCTGAGTTCCAGGCCAGCCTGGTCTACAGAGTGAGTTCCAGGACAGCTGGGCTATACAGAGAAGCCCTGTCTCGGAAAAAACCAAATCCAAAAAAACCAAACCAAAAAAAGAGAAAAAAAAAAAAAAAAAAAAAAAAGAACAACATTAATCTGGTCTGAGAGGACTCTGCCTCTGTGACCTGTCCGTACCTTCCAAAGCTACTGTCTCGGAATGCGATCACTCTGGACTAAAGCATTTAGTACGTGGCAGTGGTGTTCTCTGTTGACACATGCTTTGAGGCCAGAGACTTATCTGTGCCTCCAAATAACACAGTCTGTCTTAGACTTATCAAATGTCTCCGCTCTTGGCCTCAGGGTGTGGTAGTATTGATACATCTCCACTGAGAAGTAAAAGTTCCTGAGACAACCAAGAAGACAGTGTAGTATGGTTGTCTCTATACATGTGTGGTGTAGCATTTTGCTTTATTTCATTTTATGCATTTTTATTTTGTTGTGTGTAAGAGTTTTTGCCTGGGTGTATGTATTTCTTTCCCTGTATATATGTGTACCATATGCTCCAAGAGGCCAGAGAGGTCGTTGATCCCCTGGAAATAGAGAGACGGGTGATTGAGAACACTAGAATATAGGTGCTGAGAACTGAACTCAGGCCCTCTGCAAAAGCAGCAAGTGCCCTTAACCACGGACCAATCTCTCCAGGCAGCCATGAATAGGCCTTTACTTCACAACCACAGTTGTTTGGGTTGTAATTAGTGAATGCTGAGCAGTATAACTGGGAAAAAGCAGAGGCTTGGCTGTGACCACCCAGGAGTTCGTAGGTCAGACCAGCAGGGCTCATGGGGGCTTGGACCAAGGAAGCAGAAGGCGGTGGGGAACCAGCTGGGTTGTCTCTCTGCCATGCCCCAAGCCTGACCTACCTTTGCTGGGCACATCTGTTTCTGTCTCTGCAGAGGGGCTCCTCAGCCTCTGTAGATACAATTCTGGGGTAAGGGTGCTCCCCACAGTGACTTCAGTATCCTTATTACAAGACCTGGCATACATACACCAACAGGAGCTCATGGGACAAATTTACCACCCCAGAATCACTTCTGAATAACTGTGTGTGTGTGTGTGTGTGTTGGTGATATGGAAGTAAGAATACTTCAGGGAACAAGGACATTGTAAGTTTAAAAACCTTTCTTTTCATACAAGCATAGCTAATACATTGAGCACAGTCTCCTAGCCCTCCCTTCCCTTTTCTCAGTAGACGTTGCTACTTTAATAGGAAAACCATGTGATGGTTATGTTTACGTAAAAGAACGTGATGACATTCACATTTGAAACAGATACTCTTTACATATAATATGCATCCCTGTGTAGCCCCCCTGAAAGTGCTCACAGCTACAGCTCAATGGCTTTAGAGTTTTCCTTATCCAAAAATACCATCTGGTAACTCCAAGAAGTTATCAGAGTAAGTACAAAGATAATAATGAGATAAATAAAAATAGAACTCTGGAAGTTGTCCAATGGCCAAGTCGTGCTCAGGATGCAATTAGGCAGTTGGAAAGGGGCATCCATTTACCAGAGCCACTGGGCACCACTGAAGAGATCTTTACTCCAGTAAATGAGAGTAAATGGGCCTCTAGTGACTGGGAAACTTGAGGCTGTTTTCAAAAGTTCTGCTTTGCACCCAGGAAGTACAAGGAAGAATCTGGGTGGAATGAATAGCTAGATAAATAATGCAAGAGCGGAGCCTGGGCCAAGATGGAAGCCGGAGTTGAGAGTGAGCGGGAGCTGACGGACGTTTCAAGAGTCACAGGAAGGTGATCGCAGTGCGCATTGATCGGCTCTGACACCGGGTGTCCGCAAGGGCAAGGGTGCGCATGGATTCACTTATGTATTCCTAGCTGAACCCATGGCTGAGCTGAGGACAGAGACCCCAGCCACTGCAAGTACAAAGCTCAGAGGAGAGTAACCGGGCCTTCCCGGAGCCCCTGTCGGTCTCTCCCGGAGCCTCTGCTCCACACACCTGCTTTCCTCGCTGCAGACGCAACGCCGTCCTCTGTGGGACTTACAGTCAGTGCAAGGAGTTTCTCTGTATCTTCATGGGTCTGCAGACAGAACGTCATTTGTTATTTTCACTTTAGAAATTAGTTTAGAAAATAGTTTCTATTTGGGGGACAGCGTGGTGCCTCGGTGGATAAATACACTTGCTACACAATCCGAGTTTGATCCCCCAGCAGAGGAAGAGAAGGTATGACCAGAAGTTGTCCTCTGACCTCCACTCATGTGACGTGACCCTCACTCACCCACGGATCACACACTACCATAGTAACTAATGTCAACATTTTAAAGAGTTTTTAATTCAGTAAGTAAACCAGCCTTGGTTATTTCCAGATAGACTAATGCATTCACCATCTTTGAATTTCCCCATCATTGCCATGTAAACAAACACAATGTTCCCACGTTCTTGGATATCTTAAGACCTAACAAACTCGTTAACATGACAACTTAAAAATACCAGCTGTGGCCTGGCAGTGGTGGCACATTCTTTAATCCCAACACCCAAGCTGACTAACGGGCGACTCTCTTGAGTTTGAGGCCAGCCTGGCCTACAGAGTGAGTTCCAGGACAGTCATGGCTACACAGAGACACCCTGTCTCGAAAAAAGCAAAAGAAAACAAAGGCAAATTAGAGCTGTAACTTGTTGAAGTGCTCAGATGATCTGGATAATGAAGCTATAATATTACTCTGACAGGCCAAGTTATTTTAAGCATTTCTATATCAGAAATGGACGTTCAGGGGCTAGAGAGGTAAGGGCTGCCCTGTCAGTTAAGAGCATCGGTCCAATTCTCAGCACCCCACGGTAGCTCATAACATCTGTGTCCCGGGGGATCTGATGCCCTCTTCTGGTCTCTGCAGGCACGAGGCATGCATGTGGTGCACAGACACACTTGCAGGCAAATGCTCATTCACATAAAATAAAAATAAACATACCTTTAAAAATAAATCAACAGCTGGGGCTGGTGAGATGGCTCAGTGGTTAAGAGCACTGACTGCTCTTTTAGAGGTCCTGAGATCAAATCCCAGCAACCACATGGTGGCTCAAAACCACCAGTAACAGGATCTGATGTGTCTGTGTTTTTATGTATATGTGTACACTGTAGCTGTCTTCAGACAGACCAGCTACAGTGTACACATATACATAAAAACACAACAAAGCAAAACAGATTTGTTAGCCTGAAATATTTGTGTCTGGCTGTGGTTTTCCCAAACAACCCTATCTTTAGTGTTTTCCAAGAGTACGAGGTTTGTCCCAAGGGGAAGAACAAAATGGCAAAAATGTTTTAATTTTTTTTAAATCAGAGAAAAAAATCTCAACCTAATTGTATAGTGGTAAGTATGAATACCAAATTCAGCTTAGTTTTTTTTGTTTGTTTGTCTTGTTTTTGAGGAGTCGTCTCCTGTGGCCCACACTGGCTTCCAACTCACTAAGTAGCTGAGGAGGACCTCGACCTCCTGATCCTCCTGTGTCCACCTAGGATTACAGGTGCGCACTACCATGAATTATTACATGCAGGGTCTGAGACGGATTCTGGGAATTCTCGTGCATGCAACCAAATATTCCACAAACTGAGTTCCATCCCCAGCCCTCAGCTGGAACCTATCATTTTACAGCAATGCAGTGGTGAACTTTGTCCTCTAGTTCTTTCCATGGTGGGAAGGCTACCTCGGGGCCGGGAAAGTCACTGTGTCAGCGATCACCCTAGCACACATTCCAGAGCCTGAGTCTTATTTTAAAGATCTTTAAAACGTTTTATTGGTTGGGAGGCAGAGGCAGGCGGATTTCTGAGTTCGAGGCCAGCCTGGTCTACTGAGTGAGTTCCAGGACAGCCAGGGCTACACAGAGAAACCCTATCTCAAAACACCAAAAAAAACAAAAACAAAAACAAAAAACAAAAAAAAAAACGTTTTATTGGTGTGTATGTGTGTGTGTGTATGTATGTGTATGTATGTGTGTGTGTGTATGTGTGTGTATATGTGTGTGTCTATGTGTATGTATGTGTGTATGTATGTGTATGTGTGTGTGTATGTGTGTCTATGTGTGTGTGCATGTGTGTATATGTGTATGTGTGTCTATGTGTGTGTATGTGTCTGTGTATCTGTGTGTGTGTCTATATGCGTGTGTATGTGTGTGTGTCTATGTGTCTGTGTGTATGTGTATCTGTGTGTGTCTATATGTGTGTGTATGTGTGTGTGTCTATGTGTCTGTATGTGTGTGTATGTGTGTGTATGTGTGTGTATGTATGTGTGTCTCTGTGTGTGTGTGTGTGTCTATGTGTGTGTATGTGTGTGTATGTGTGTGTATGTGTGTGTATGTATGTGTGTCTGTGTGTGTGTGTCTGTGTGTGTGTCTGTATGTGTGTGTATGTGTGTGTATGTGTCTGTGTATCTGTGTGTGTGTCTATGTGTGTATGTATGTGTGTGTGTCTATGTGTCTGTGTGTGTGTGTATGTGTCTGTGTCTGTATGTGTATGTGTGTGTGTATGTGTCTGTGTCTGTATGTGTATGTGTGTGTGTATGTGTATATGTGTCTGTGTATCTGTGTGTGTGTCTATGTGTGTGTCTATGTGTATGTCTATGTGTGTGTGTCTATGTGTATGTGTATGTGTGTGTATCTATGTGTCAGTGTGTGTGTGTGTATGTGTCTGTATCTGTATGTGTATGTGTGTGGGTCTATGTGTCTGTATGTGTGTTTATATCTGTGTATGTATGTGTGTCTGTGTGTCTGTGTGTATGTGTGTCTACGTGTCTGTGTGTGTGTGTATGTGTGTGTGTGTGTTTGTGTGTGTGTGTGTGTGTGTGAACTTCACATCATGCTCCCCAGTCCCACTCATCACCCCCTCCCCCCCGTATCTACCCTCCATCCTTGCAAATTCCCCTAGGACAAAGAGGAAAAAACCATCTCAAGGAAGCTGTAGTGTGTCACAGCATGTGTCACAGCATGTGTCACAGCAATGTGTCATGGTGCTCCATTTTGTCCACACTTCTCTGCTTGCAAATGTTCATTTCCATGACTCGTTGGTCTGGCACGAGGCAGCGTAGAGCCTGAGTCCTACGAGAACCCACGTCGGCCTTCCTTTTCTTTATTTACCTCCACCTCTTCCTCCTCTTCCTCCTTTGTCCATGGAACTCAGGGATTTAGGCTAGATTAGCCCTCTACCCCTGAGCTACAACCCCAGTCTAGTTTATTGAGGAGGCAAGGTCTCATTATGCATCTCAGAAGAGCCTTGAACTCACGATCTCCTTGCTCTAGCCTCTGGCATGTTAGCCTCATCAGCAGGTGCTGGCACCCAGTTCTTAAGTCAGCTCACAGGGCCCTGACAGCCTCCCAGAATGAGACACCAAGCTGATAGAGCGTGCATTTCCTTGTCTCTTTTTACACATCTGAATTCACAGAATTTGGGGGTTTTGTTTTCTCCAATCTTGAAGGATGTATAATTCTTTCACACATTAAAATGCTGTCCAATGAGCAAAAAAAAAAAAAAAAAAAAAAAAAAAAAAAAAAAAAGGAATAGTCATGCATTCTATAAAGGAACCATTCAGATGGTAAATAAGTACATAGAAAACGCAGTTAGTCAGCAACGAGGTGGAGACGAAAGGAGGTAGGATTGCACGCCCACCGGAATAGCTAAGATGTTTTAAACTGACAAAACACAAAATGGTAATGCTTTAAAAAATTGTTTTGGATCAGCCCCAAACTTGTCCTGCCTACAAGATGTGCAGGGATAAAGATGGAACAGAGACCGAGGGAGGGGCCAACCAAGGCTTGCCCCAACTTAAGACCTGTCCCGAGGGAGAGAGCCAATCCCTGACACTATTAATGCTACTCTGCTGTGCTTGCAGACAGGAACCTGGCATAACTGTCCCGTGAGAGGCTTCATCCAGCAACAGATGGAGGCAGACGCAGAGAGCCACAGCCAAACATCAGGTAGAACACGGGGAGTCCTGAGGAAGAGTCCCGCAATATGGTTGAGCGAACTAGAGAGGTCAACGGACCTGGGCCCATTGGGGCTAACAGAGGCTGAACCACCAACCAAAGGGAATGCGGGGGCTGGACCTGGGCCCCCTACAGGTTTGTAGTCATTGTACAGCCTGGTCTTCTTCATGCGGGTCCCCTAACAAGTGGACTCTGTCTCTGACTCTGTTGCCTGCCATTGGATCCTCTGCTTGGACTGCCTGGTTGGGCGTCAGTGGGAGAGGTTGTGCCTAGTCCTGCTGGGACTAGGTGTCCCAGGGTGGGGTGGTACCCAAAGAGGGGCTTCCCTTTCTCGGAGAACGGGAGGAAGTAACAGGAGGAGTCATTTGTAAGGGCAGGACTGGGACGAAGGGGGAGCTGTGATCGGGATGTAAAACGGATATACCAAAAAATAAAGTATTGAAAAAATTTGCTTTGACCTGGTTGTGGAGGTGCAGGCCTTTAATCCCAGCACTCACGGGACCAAGACAGGTGGGATCTGTGAATTCGAGGCCAGCCAGGTTGACAGAGTGAATTCCAGCAGAGCTAGGGCTAAGGAGGGAGACCCTGTCTCAAACCATCAACAGTAACAAAACATAAAAACAAAAACAAAACCACATTGTTTTGGCGGTTTCATAGCAATTCTTTGCCCATCAATAACTCCTATTTACCCCAGAGAAAAAGCGTGACAGTGGTGCAGCCTTGCTGGAAAAAGCGGTCGCTGGGGGTGAGCTTCGATGGTCTGCCTCTCCGTCGGCTCCGCCCCACTTCCGTCTTGCTCTCTGTTTCCTGTGTGTGTGGCTGAGTTCTCGCTCGGCTTCCTGTTTCTAGGCGTCCTGTGGCCGTGCATTCCCCACTCTTATCGGATCGCTTGCCCTCTGGAACCACAAACTAAAATGAACTCTCTCTTTTATAAATTGCTTTTGGTCGCGGTGTTTTATCACGGCAACCGAAGCACAACTGATATGATGCTGAGCACATTGTTTGCTCTTCCCCTGCAGATGTGCTTCGTATCAGCGGGAGTCTCGGGCGCGGATGAGATAGTTGGGGACCACCGTGGATAAGGGATGCATAAGTTCTAGGCTTCGAACTTAATGTGTTACCCACTCGAAGCAACGGTGTGGCTTTTCCCTGTCCTGCCTTCTCTTTTGAACCATCTTATATGCCCTTCCCCACACTCCAACCTTGACACAGGGTTGCATTATGATGTCCACAGGAATAAACCAGCCTACAACCTAAGCACCGTGACCTAGCAGGCTGTGTGGTCTTTTATCCCAGCACTGGGGAGGCAGAGGCAGGTGGATCTGTGTTAGCTCAGACTGGTCCTGAGTTCCCAGACAGCCAGGGCTGCTTAGGTAGGGCGTGTTTCAAAGACAAACAAAGAAAATTCTGAGTGTGATATTCATGACCAGACTCCAATCCACACCAACAACCCTATGATTCCTCCACTTGGTAGACACTGGGGAGACTGCAATCTAGCCGTGTTTGTGCCTCTGGCCCCTTTAGCTTGTTGCCACAGGAATGCTCGTGTTCAGCAGCATAGCCAAGGAACTTAAGAGGGTAGAAAGTTATAGTGGCTGCAATAACAAGTGTTGGAGAAAACATGGAGAAATGGGTCCTTCCCACGCCGCTGGTAGGAATGAATTTAGATCGGTCACCACAGAAAACTGCTTGGTCAAGTTCCCTTCCAAAAGCTACATGGGGTGTTATCACAGAACCTGCCAGTTTCTCACCTTAGGATTTACCCCCAAAGAAAGGAAAACATATTTCTACACGAAATTTGCATGTAAGCGTGTATAAGAACAGTCTACGTAAGAACTGGGAACTCTGTGTAGATGAGTATCTGTCTATCCGTGGAGTGTCCAAGGTGATTTTGTTTCTTGAATTTTGGTTTGTGAAGCTGGGATTGAACCCAGGGCACGCCACATCCGTGGTCCAGTGTGGCAGATTCATAGGAGGGAATATTCATAGGCCATAAAAAAGGCACAAGGTACAGATGCATGTACTTAACATGCAGAGACTTAGCGGCAGGGTGAAAGCAGTGCAAGAACCCAGACACAAAAGGAGCTCTTAGAAGGCCGCTGCTTCCTCAGGCTTGCTACACAGCTCAGGATGACTTTGGACTTCTGATCCTCCTGCCTCCATCTCCTAGGTGCTGGGATTACAGGGGTGTGGGGGGGGGGGGGAACGACGACACACCATTGCATCAGTTTCACAAAGAACTGGATTTCCAGGAAGCAAAGAGTTTCCCCCTCCATTCAACGGAGTCTATTTTGAAATAGAGCCTAAACGTCTATGGCTTACCTGCGAGTACTTCAGCAGAGCGCTCTAAAGATCAAGAATCCTTGAAAAATAACCACAAGGCCAACATCCTCCCTTCTAAACTTAATGTCATTTATTTCTATGTTTACCCGTTCCTGGTTGCATCATAGGTTTTCTTTTCAAAAAATAAATAATTTATTTAACTTTATTTTATACAAATTCATGTTTTATCTGCATGCACATCTATGTGCGACTGTCAGATCCCCTGGAACTGGAGTTTCCAGACACTTAAGAGCTTCCATGTGAATGCTGGAAATTGAACCCTTGTCCTCTGGAAAAGCAGTCAGTGCTTTTAACCAATAAGCCATCTCTCCAGGGCCCCTTTTTTTGTCTTTTGATATAGTCACTCATGTGTCTAGGTGTTTCAGACTCACTAGGTAGCTAAGGCTGGCCTTGAACTCCTGATCCTCCTGCCTCAGTGCCAGGATTCTAAGCGTGTGCTCCACATCTGCCACTTTATAGCATAGAGGAGGTTTCCCTCAAAAGCACGTTTGATTTGTGTAAGTCTGAGAGCATCCAAGGCTGAAGACTTGCCTTGAGCAAATCTGATCTCAAACATACAAACCCCATGACTATGAGCCTGTTTCATGGGTTGCTACAGGTTGGATCTGGACTGTCCCCAGGTGTTCGTGGGAACCACAGCTTCAGTGACAGGTGGTGAAACTATAAGCAGAATGACCAAGAGGAAGATTGGAGGTGAAGGAAGTGTGCCCCCTAAGGTGTGGGGTCCACTCTCACTTCCTCTTTCACACGAGCCAGAAGTTGACTGAGGGTCTCTGCTACACACTGATACCTTGGTATACCACGCCAACGCTGGCCCAAAGCAAAACCCCAGGAACAGGAGCCAAAGAAAACTCTCTTTCTCTCTCTCTCTCTCTCTCTCTCTCTCTCTCTCTCTCTCTCTCTCTCTCAGAATTTGATAGGCCTATTTTCCTATTTCTTTTATTAGATATTTTCTTTATCTACATTTCAAATGTTATCCCTTCTCCTGGGTTCCCTCCCCAAACCCCCTGTCCCGTCCCCGCCCCCCTGCTTACCAACCTACCCACTCTGGCTTCCCTGTCCTGCCATTCCCCTACCTTGGGGCAATGAGATTTCACGGGTCCAAGGGCCTCTCCTCCCTTTAAAGGCCATCCTCTGCTACATATGCCCCTGGAGTCATGGGTCCCTCCATGTGTACTCTTTGGTTGGTGGTTTAGTCCCCAGGAGCTCTGGAGGTACTGGTTGGTTGATATTGTTGTTCCTCCTATGGGGCTGTAAGCTTCTTCAGTTCCTTGGGTCCTTTCTCAAGCTCCTCCACTGGGGACCCTGTGCTCAGTCCAATGGTTGGCTGAGAGCATCCACCTCTGTATTGTCAGGTACTGGCAGAGCCTCTCAGGAGACAGCTATACCAGGCTCCTGTCAGCAAGCGCTTGTTGGCATCCACAATAGTGTCTGGGTTTGGTGACTGTATATGGGATGGATCCCCAGGTGGGACAGTCTCTGGATGGTCTTTCCTTCAGTCTCTGCTCGACACTTTGTCTCTGTATCTCCTCCCATGAGTATTTTCTTCTGGGTATATATGCCCAGGAGTGGTATAGCTGGGTCCTCTGGTAGTTCTGTCCAATTTTCTGAGGAACCGCCAAACTAATTTCCAGAATGGTTGTATCACCTTGCGATTCCACCAGCAGTAGAGGAGTGCTCCTCTTTCTCCACATCCTCACCAGCACCTGCTGTTATCTGAGTTTTGGATCTTAGCCATTCTGAAGGGTGTGAGGTGGAATCTCAGGGTTGTTTTGACTTGTATTTCCCTGATGACTAAGGATGCTGAACATTTCTTTAGGTGCTTCTCAGCCATTCGAGTTTCCTTAGTTGAGAATTCTTTGTTCATCTCTGTTTCCCATTTTTAATAGGGTTATTTGGTTCTCTGTAGTCTAATTTCTTGAGTTCTTTGTGCATATTGGATATTAGCCCTCTGTCAGATGTAGGGTTGGTAAAGATCTTTTCCCAATCTGTTGTTGGCCGTTTTGTCCTATTGATGGTGTCCTTTGCCTTACAGAAGCTTTGTAATTTTATGAGGTCCCATTTGTCAACTCTTGATCTTAGAGCATAAGCCATTGGTGTTCTGTTCAGGAACTTTTCCCCTGTGCCCATGTGCTCCAGGTTCTTCCCCACTTTATTTTCTATTAGTTTCCGTGTATCTGGTTTTATGTAGAGGTAACTTTTCTCTTTTTAAGTTGATATTAAAATGTTTTTATTATTATTAGTGTGTGTAGGCATGTGGAAGAGAGACCATGTGGAGGTGGAGGACAATACTGTGACCCTGGTTCTTTCCCTACAGCCTACTGTGTGCCCAGGGACGGAACTCAGATCTCCAGGTTTGTATGGCTTTTGCCCACTCAAGCCGTCATGCCATCCCTGAAGCTGACTTACCTCAGGGTTTGTTAAAGACACAGAAAGCTAATGCACATGCCAATTTAAGGGAGAAAGGAAGCAGCCTCTGTCTGCTTCACTGATGGCTCCCACCTGGCTGCAGATGAAGCGCGCTAACGACTCAGTTTTTGACCAACAATGGTCTCCATTTTCTAGTCACCATGGGAAGTAACGACAGTCTGTTACAATATTCAAATGACTACACACTTGTGACAACCTTGGTCTTTTTTGCTGCTTTCACAGAATAACTGTGACGGTGATTTATAATGAACGGAAATGTGATTCGCCCTTTTCTGGAGGCTGGGGTTGAGAGAGCAGCAGCAGCCTCCTTACTGCACCATCGGTTCAAGCAGGGGCGGGGTCACAGTTCAAGAAGGGGCGGGGTCACAGTTCAAGCAGGGGCGGGGTCACAGTTCAAACAGGGGCGGGGTCACAGTTCAAGCAGGCGCAGGGTGCCTTTTCCAGCATATTAAACTCCTTTAATGTCACCGGTACTTTCCTGTGTGTTTGTGCATATTTGGACACGTATGTGGAAGTGCATTCATGCACGGTTGTGTGCACAGATCAGAAGATAACCTCTATTGCCTTACCTCAAGAACCTTCTATTTATACTCTGTTTCTCTTGTTCTGAGGCAAGGTTTCTTGTTAGGCTGGAGCTTTGCTAAGTACTCTAAGGTAGTGGGCCAACAAGCCGTCTTCCCATCTTGCCATGCAAATTTATTATTATTATTATTATTATTATTATTATTGAGGCAGGGTTTCTCTGTGTGGTCCCTGCTGTCCTGGAACTCACTCTGTAGACCAGGCTGGCCTTAAACTCACAGAGATCCATCTGTCTCTGCCTCCCCAGTGCTGGGGCTTGCACTTTGGCTTTTGTAATGAGAGTTCTGGGGCTCAGACTCAAGAGTCTCACACTGGAACCATCTCCTCAATCTTGCACAGTCACCTCTTACAGATCCTGCCTCTTCATAACCTTGAAATGGCTGGTGAGTTTCAGCAGCAGTGGGAGTGACTCAGTGGGTAAAGCAGTCACCACTCAAGAATGAGGTCAGAGGTCGGTCAGATCTCCAGAACTCAGGTAAGATCGGGTGTGAGGGTCATATGTCTATAACACCAGCAGTCCCACAAGGTGGGAGGCAGAGAAAGGAAAATCCTGGGAGCTCTTGAGACGCATCACCTGATGGTTACGGTCATGAACAACAGAAGATCCTCTTTTAAAGTAGAAGAGTGAACTGACCCTCAAAGTTATCCTCTGAGCTACACATGTGCACCATGACACATTCATGCGCCCCCTCTCTCTTTCTCTCCACACACATACACATACACACAAATAATTTAAAAAGTTAAACTGCATGTGAGGTGTGACGATGAAGACCTTTGACCTTTGATCCTAGCACTCAGGAGGAAGAGGCAGGTGGATCTCTGAATTCGAGGCCAGCTTGGTTCTACAGAGTGAGTTCTAAGACAGCCAGAGCTACACAGTGAGACCCTGTCTCAAAATAATAAATAAATAAATATGTTTTAAAAAAATCATAAGCTTTTGCAACTACAGCAGTACCTGTACTTATGCAGTCACCTAACCACTCAGCAACCACTCCAGCATTCACTCCAGGCAAACCCGCAGTGCAAACATCAGTGAGTTTGCACTCAATAGAAACCTCAATCATGGGGTTTTTATGGTCGCGTCCAAACGCCATGGCCAAAAAGCAAGTTGGTACCAGGAGAGGGGTAATGCTGTGACAGACCTGACCATGTTTTGGGGACCATTGTGGAAGGACTTTGGAACTTTGGACTAGAAAAGCCATTGAGTGTTGAGAGCTCAGCGGGATGCCCCGTGGGAACTTGGAAGAGACTGTTGAGAGCAGTGCAGAGCCTGGATTGCCAAGCTCCAGAGGGAAGTCTGAGAAATCTCCCAGGTACTTTGAGTTAAGATTCTGATTAGCTGGGGCTGAAGAATCAGCTGTAAATAACAAGATACCAGAACTACTAAAGTGAAACCTGACGCTCATCAGCTGGAGCTAAGAAATTAGTGGAGATTAAGAAGAGACCAGCATCACTGAAGTGAAGTCTTCTGGGAAGTGTTTTCTGAGAGCACAGAGGAACTGTGTTCCATAGGTGGCCACGGTTGTACCTAGTGTTGACAGCCAGACTTGGTAATGTGTGAGAGACACCCAGGTGGACTGGTTTTGAAGGCATAAAGGGGTCATAGAGAGCAGCTGAGGATTGGTACTGTGAGAGGCCAGGAGAGGTCATTGGTGAAGGTGCAGCCTCAGTGGCAGCTGAAGGCCCAGGAATGGAACGGTCATACAGAGAAGTTGAGGGCTGGCACCAGAAAGAGAGGCGATGAGAGGGTATTGTTGTAAGTGCAGCCCAGCTGCAGCAGAAGACCCCAGCGTATTAGAGACACCAGTCCCCTGGGACGACCACCATGGGACAGCAGCAGCAGTGCAGTAGGGCCAGCAGGGCCTGGAAGGCAAACTGTGGGTGCTATAGAGAGCAGAGCTGCAGAAGAGACCCCAGCCCTTTGGAGGAGTCCAGACGATCACAAACGGATCTCAGACACTGGACTGTTGGAGTTTGCTTTTGCTTTGATTTGATTGTGACTCTGCCCTGATTTTTCCCTCTTGAAGTAAGAAAGTCTTTTACCAGAGCCCACAGGAGAGAGACTTTGAATTTTAAAAGAGATTGTCTGTTTTAAAGGACTGATATTTTAATGTGCTTTAATTTGTAAGGACTGTGGGACTTTTAAAGCTATTTATGTTTTTAATGTGAGATCTTGGGGATGAATAAGAAAGGAAGGCTTGAGGCTTAAGAGTGATGTGTTTGTGTGTCAAGTCAACAATGGGTCGGTTGTACTGGCTGGGTTTGTGGGTCAACTTTACACAAGCTAGAGTCATCGGGGAGGAGGGAGCCTAGTTGAGGAAACGTTGAGGAACCGCCTCCATGAGATCCAGCTGTGAGGCATTTTTCTCAATTAGTGATCAGTGGGGGAGGGCCCATCCTATGGTGGGTGGTGCCATCCCTGGGCTGGTGATTCTGGGCTCTATAAGAACACAGGCTGAGAAAAACATGTGAGCAATCCAGCAAGCAGCGCCCTTCCATGGCCTTGCATCAGCTCCTGCGTCCAGGTCCCTGCCCTGCTTGAGTTCACGTCCTGAATTCCTTTGGTGAAGTGTAAGCTGAATAAACCCTTTCCTCCCCAACTGATTTTTTTTTAGTTATGCAGTTTTGTCATAGCAACAGAAACTGTAACTGAGACACGGACTAAGTGAGTCCCATCCTATGGTCTGTTTAGGGCACAGGCCTCCCTCCTCAAGTAACTCAGAATTTGAAACAAACAAACCAGGAAATCTTTTTGCCCATCTTCAAAGTAGATTTATTCATTCCCTTTATCCCTTCATTCCTTCCTTCTTTCCCTTCTTCCCGTGTGTGTGCATGTGTGTGTATGTGTTGGTACATGTGTGTGTGTGTGTGTGTGTGTGTGTGTGTGTGTGAGAGAGAGAGAGAGAGCACTGCAGCTACCAGAATCAAACCCAGGACCCTGCACAACTAACTGACCATGAACCAAAAGTCCAGAACATAGGAGAGAGCCCAGACTAAACATACCATCAGATGAGGCTGCTGGCTCTCAGGCCCAGCATACCCATTTGCCCGACACATTTGATGAACATGCTTCTGTAATCTCAGCACTCTAGAACAGAGGAAGGAAAGTCACTACAAGTTCAAGGTCAGCCTGGGCTGCCCAAGCAAAACCCTGTTTCTGCAAAGTCCAAATGAATCAATAGGGTGATCAAGTTGAATTCTTTCACCTGAAGACATATTTCAGGTTTTAAATGGAGCTGGATGTGTCAGTTAACTAAAAAGAAAAAAGAACTTTGAACTGTGCCTGAGTACCTTCATTTGTCAGATGAACTTGAAGCTCTTCAAAATTAAAAACCTTGTCTAAGGCTGAGCAGAGCAGAGCAGAGCGAGCCCTAAGTCCCAGCACTCAGGAGGCAGAGGCAGGCAGACCTGTGTCCCGGGCTATCATGTACTGAGCTCAGGCCAACCAGGATAGCACAGTGAGACTTTGACTCAAAAGCAGAAATAATTACCAGGTGGAAGCACATGCCTGGCCTGGGCTTACAGAGTGAGTTCCAGGACAGCCAGGGTTACGCAGAAAAAAACCCTTATCTTGAAAAACCACCAACCATACAAACAAACAAAAATGATTAACAACTGCACCAAGGTTTCAAACCCTACAGTACGCAAGCAAGGGCCTTTATCAAAATCCATGTGAAACGTACCTTGCTACAAATACTCCACATGTCCTATTATAAAGTGTCTGAGGTGACAACTTCTCTGTATATGACCACATCTCTCTTCCTGCCGTGTGCCTATGTAATTTTCTCTGGCACAATAGGACAAAGCAACTGAGAGTCTGGAGCCAGAACTGAGATCTAGCCACCTCAGGATAGACAGACAGATGGGTGCAAATTAGATATACATTCCATAAAAAAGATCCATTATTATTTATTGCTTTGCTGTTGGTGCAATCTAAACAGAAAATCACAAGCCAGTCCTGCCTCAGCTTCCTGTGTGTGTCACTGTCACATTAGCAACTTGCCCGGAGACCCTACTTGCTCACACACACACTTCAGGAGGTCACAAATGTAGAATCATGGAAAGTTTGCAGTGATCTCCTTTCCAAAACACCCAAATACTCCAAAGGAATTGGTATGGCTTCACCCCATGGCATTAGGTGACAAATGAAACCCATTTCACGACACAGATGGAAAAAGGCCTCGTCTTCTGCGTCCCCCTTCCATAAGATTATACACTCTGGACAGTTTTCTGTTACCATGATGTTTCTGTTTTTGTATCCTATGGCTATAGCATACCAACTCAATGCAGATCAAAGCATTAACTATACATGTAACCTTTTTTTAAAATTTTTTTAAAGATTTATTTATTATATGTAAGTACACTGTAGCTGTCTTCAGACACCCCAGAAGAGGGTGTCAGATCCCATTACAGATGGTTGTGAGCCACCATGTGGTTGCTAGGATTTGAACTCAGGATCTTTGGAAGAGCAGTCAGTGCTCTTAACCACTGAACCATCTCTCCAAACCCACATGTAATTTTTAAATCACCTAAGGATAGACAGACAGATGGGTGAAAATTAGATATACATTCCATAAAAAAGATCCATTCTTATTTATTGCTTTGCTGTTGGTGCGATCTAAACAGAAACATCTAGGGGTGTCATTAGCTTACTCAGTAATTATGAATTGATTACCGCCTAAAAGCCAGGCAGGGTCCGAGCACATCCTGGATATACCGCAGCCCCCATCCCTGCTTTTGAGGACTTTATAAGCCCAGAGCTATGGCGAGCACTGAGCAACATCACAAGTGCTGGCAAATGCGGTCACTTCTAACACGGAGAATGCTGTGAGATGTGTGTGCTGTGTGAAATGTGTGGCGATGCCTCACACTGGGGAGCCGCGGCTGCCCGGAAGCTCAGGAAAGCTTCCTCAAGGGGACTGCAAGGCAGCAGCGCTGCCATCTGCTTGGTCTTGTACAACCTAGCGCTGATGTGTGTGTGTGTGTGTGTGTGTGTGTGTGTGTATGTGTGTGTGTGTGTGAAGAGGAAAATTAGCAATTGGTAAGTATGCTGTGGAAACGACAGGTAGCATGGTTAAAGCTTCTCTCATGGTAACACACACACACACACACACACACCCGTGCACCCGCGTTTGCTATCATTATATACCAGTGTAAATGTCAAGGGAAAACAAAAGAAAAGTTGTGGCAATCGCAAAAGATAAATGCATGGGGGTTGGGGGCGGGGCTGCTCCAGATCCCAAGGGTAGTTACTTGATGTGCTTTAGCCTCGGAGAATCTAATAACTTCTAGTCTCTCCCAAGTACTGTCTTTAAAACAGATTGTTTTCCGAGGACCGATTTCTAGGTGCATTTTTAGCCAATGCTCGGATCAGGTTTTTCAAGCGACAAAGGGACACCTGAGACGCAGATCCCGGGCAGAGGACATCCTAGCTCGGTGAGACTTTGACAGGTTCAGGTAAAATAGTGTCTAAAGGAGGAAGGGTAGGGGCTGACTGAACCCTCAACCGGGGCTTTTCATTCAGAGTCTAGTCCTGGCGCCAAGTGGATGGGACCTAGAAAAGGTGACAGAGTGGGCAGGACACCAGGAAGCTGGTCCCGCCCCAACGCGGCTCCCAGGCGTTCCCTCCCAGGCCTCCGAGGATCCTGTATTCTGGCCACCTCCGCACCCTTCGGATGGGTGTGGATGATTTTCAAAAGTGGACGTGACCGCGGCGGAGGGGGAAGCCAGCGCGGAAATGAAAGAGAGCTGGGAGGGGAGGGCGGGGAAAAGAGGGGGGAGGAACGAGGGGGGGAGGGATGGAGCGCTGTGGGAGGGTACCAAGCCCTGGCGCCGGAGGCCAAGCAGGACAGGGTGCGGGGAGCTGGAGCCAGCGCACCGGCTGCCCCAGCTCTCACGGCCGCGGGCGGTCCAGCCAGGTAGGATGCTGCGGCTGCTGCTGCTGGGGCTCTGGGGGCCGCTCGGTGCCCTGACCCAGGGCACCCCGGAGGGCACCGCGCCGGCCGAGGACGTGGTAGAGTTGGAGTTTTACACCAAGCAGCCGCTCCGAAGCGTGAGTCCCTCGTTCCTGTCCATCACCATCGACGCCAGCCTGGCCACCGACCCGCGGTTCCTCACCTTCCTGGGGTAAGTGCAGCCTCCAGGTCCCGTTCCCTCGTCTGTCCTCCAGTCACCCTCTCTGTCCAATCACAGTCGCGAGGGCCAGCCACTCTCTCTGCTCAAACAACTTTGTGTTTGCTCTCTGGAGCCTCCCGCCCATGTGCAGCCACCCCTCAAAAGCTTTTTCCTGATTCATTCACTCAGCGCTTGTTGCCCGGGCACCAGGCAGGCCCAGGTATTAAGAGGAGATTTGGAGGAAAAAACAAAAGCAAACAAACAAACAAAAAACCCAAAAACAAACAAAGCTGTGACAAGCCCCTGCACTGTGTGTAGAGCCTTTGAATTTTGCTTCAGTGTAGAACCAGTAAGCTGGTGTCCTTTAAACTCTGTTAGAAAGTTTTGATTTAAAAGAAAAAAAGAAAAAAGAAAAAGCCTCTGGAAAACAACCATTATTCATCTTGCTGTCTTTTAAGCATTTAAATATTACTGGGCTGGTGTGATATCATCACGGTTAATGGACTGTGTGCCTCACATGCACGGAGACCTGGGTTTCATCGGCATGGGCACACACTTGCAATCCCAGCACTTGGGAAGTAGAGGCAGGAGGATGGAGACTTAAAAGCGATCTTTGGCAACATAGCAAGTTTGAGGCCAGACTGGACTGAACGGGAGTGGAGGGAGGAGAGAGAGACATGGGGAAAGGAGACAGAGACTAATTGGGAAAATGATAGGGATCAGTGGGAGGGACAGGGGAGAATATGACCAAAATACATTGTATACACATTTGAAAATGAGCACTGACTGCTCTACCAGAGGACCTGAGTTCAAATCCCAGCTAAGAACCATCCATATTGAAATCTGACGCCCTCTACTGGTGCGTCTGAAGACAGCTACAGTGTACTTATTGCCGGGTGGTGGTGACGCATGCCTTTAATCCTAGCACTTGGGAGGCCGAGGCAGGCGGATTTCTGAGTTCGAGGCCAGCCTGGTCTACAGAGTGAGTTCCAGGACGGCCAGGGTTACACAAAGAAACCCTGTCTTGAAAAAAAAAAAAAGAAAGAAAAGAAAAGAAAAAGAAAGAAAGAAAGAAAGAAAGGAAGGAAGGAAGGAAGGAAGGAAGGGAGGAAGGAAGGAAGGAAGGAAGAAAGAAAGGAAGAAAGAAAGAAGAGAAAATGTCATGACGAAACCCGTTATTATGTATAATTAATATATGCTAATAAAACAAACCTCTTTAAAAGCATGTTTCTCCAAGATGAGGGTGCAGACCAGTGGGGCGGCTGCCTCCCCAGCTGCAGGGACCACATCTATGGCCCCTGCCCCATGAGTACAGACAGCCCCAAGATGAAAGGCTCCAGGCACAGTCACAGGCCATCTAAACCTGGAGCCTCCAGAGAGGACCACACCCTTCGTTGTTTTAACCTGTAGCCACTGTCCCTGCAGTCTGGCCCTGACCTCTCTATCTCACTGCCTCAGGCTCTTGAGGGCCACCACACTCGGCTGACTACATTCCGCCAGCCCATTCTATCACCATTGTCAAAGCCTAGACATTGATTGCATGTCTGAGTCCATGCTATTAGGTTAGGTATCAGCGGGGATCTCACACTGATTCCCATAGCGAAGGTTCTGGAAGTCCAACCACCCAGCTTTCTCAAATCAGACTCATTGGATTTCTGTAATGGCTTGAGGAGATACTGTGTGCTTCCTACAAGGCTTGAAGGTTAAGCTTGTTTCTTCTTGCCTAGCACACGCAAAATCCTGGGTTCAATCCTCAACATTTTGTAAAACTAGGCTAGGTAGGTCATGACCTCTATCCCAGCCCTCCGGAGCCAAATGGGGTGAAGATCAGAAGTTCAAGTACATAACAAGGTCAGGGTGAGCCACATCAGACTTTATCTTAAAAAAAAAAGAAAGTGCCAGGCAGTAGTGGTGCACGCCTTTAATCCCAGCATTTGGGAGGCTGAGGCAGGCAGATTTCTGAGTTCGAGACCAGCCTGGTCTACACAGTGAGTTCCAGGACAGCCAGGGCTACACAGAGAAACCCTGTCTCGAAAAACCAAAATAAATAAATAAGAAGAAAAAGAAAAGAAAAGAAAAGAAAAGAAAAGAAAAAAGAAAGAAAGAAAAAAGAAAGAGAGAATCCAGACTCTGATCACAAAAACAAAGGCATACAAAAAGAAAACAAGCTGATTATTATTTTTAAAGGAAATAGGGCAGAGTGTGTTTTAAAAAAAAGATTGTCTAGAAACAAATTGATAGACTGATTTTAAAAAACAACAGCTTCCATTAACATTTGGATAGGAGACTTGTGACCCAGGCCTCTGATGTGCCTCCAAGGAGGTTTAACCAGATGAACTAGGAGGTCTGAGTTTGTTACAAGCAGTGGATGAATGGAAACAGGTCCTTGTCACATTTGTAACCAGAGAACAGACAATATGCGGAATTTAAATGTTAATCATAGAAGACTCTAGAATTGAAAAAAAAGAACATCTGTTAAATCTCTCTTCCCTGGGGAAATTAGTCAAAATATATCCTCAGCCTGGATTAGTGCAGAATACCAAGGAGACCCAGTCCTCGATGCAACGTGAAGCACAATTGTGATGTGAGCTTCCTTTGCCAGACACAAATGTAATTTTAAAACTTTTTGGTAGACACATTTTACACAAGGTAGAGAGTCAAGCATGATCACTAGCTATAATCCTAGCACTTAGAGACAAAAGGATCACACATTCAAGGCTAGCCTGGACTACGTAGTGAGCCCCCACCCCCACCCCCACCCCCAGAAGCAAAACAGCAGTAAGGAAACAGAAACAGTAAAGAGCAGAGTGTGAACACTAAGGTTTGGTGGCGTTGGTGCCTGAGTCCAGGGTCCCGCACTCTGCTCTGCCACGGACCTGCATCCACAGCCTGCTGCCCTTTCCAGAATGATGAGTCTAAAATCTTGTAGTTGCGTTTGTCAGTTCTCGGTTCAGCCAGACTACGTTTCAAGTGCCCAGCAGCTACGCCTGCAGCATTAGAGAGCTGTGCTCCATCTGAAGGCGCATACATACACACGGCCACAATTCCTCATTCGGATGATACATTGTTTCAGATGACAGAATGTAATGTTGAGGAGTGGTCGAAATCCTTAAGTTCTTCAGGACAAAAGAGGCATTGAATGACAAAGCAAAAAAAGAAAAAAAAAGAAAAAAACGCAAGTTTTGCTGGCTTCGTAGGCTGATCTGCTTCTTTTTCTTCAGGAAACATTTTTTTTTGCCATTTCATTATAATTTTAATATTTAAATTCCCATATCATCCTTGACAGCTGCATTCCGTGTTTGGAGAAGTGTTTGTTACCAATATGAAGTGCATGCTTTAGTAACTCATTTTATTGGCTATTTTTCTGTCGCTGTGATAAAGCACCACAACCAAAGGCAACGAGGGAAGAGCGTTGATTTTCAGAGGGTCTGAACCCGTGAGGAGGAAGGGGTGAGGAGAAAGGGCAGCGGATGCCAGGCCTTCACAAAGCAAAGAGCTTCCCGAAGTGGGGTGAGGCTGGAAGCTCTCAAAGCCCGCCCCTAGCGGCTTCCTCCAGCAAGGCCTTCTCCTCTAACCTCCTCAAACCACTGTCTGGGGACCATGGGATCAAATAAGTGCGCCTGTCTTAGTCAGGGTTTCTGTGGCTGTGATGCAACACCATGACCAAGAAGCAAGATGGAGGGCTGGAGAGATTGCTCAGTGGTTAGAGCACTGACTGCTCTCCCAGAGATCCCGAGTTCAATTCCCAGCAACCACATGGTGGCTCACGACCATCTGTAATGGGATCCGCTGCCCTCTACGGGTGTGTCTGAAGGCAGCTACAGTGTGATCACATATATAAAATAAAATAATCTTTTTTGTTTGTTTGTTTTTTAAAAAGAAGAAGTTGGGGAGGAAAGGGCTTATCTTTCATATTGCTGCTCATTATTGAAGGAACTCGGGGCAGGAGCCTGGAGGCAGGAGCTGATGCAGAGGCCATGGAGGGATGTTCCTTACTGGCTTGTTTCCCCGGGCTTGCTCAGCCTGCTCTCTTATAGAACCCAAGACTACCAGCCCAGGGATGGCACCACCCACAAGAGGCCCTCCCCACTTGATCACTAATTGAGAAAATGCCCCACAGTTGGATCTCATGGAGGCACTTCCCCAACTGAAGCTCCTTTCTCTGTGATAACTCCAGCCTGTGTCAAGTTGACACAGAAAACCAGATAGTACAGGGCCTGTATGGTATATTTTTCACCCAAACTACCAGGCCCACATTGGAAAGGGCCACAGGTGCCCTGTCTATTATTGAGAGAAAGACTTTTGACTGGAGAGAGACAAAGAGCTAAGAACAACCACAGACCTGATCCTAAAGCTCCACCCCTGACTGACCTCTTGGTGTCCCCTTCCCTCCTAAACCACGTCATATGTTCCCTGGAGCCTTGAACTCGGTGACCCACTCTCATTTTCACGGCGCATTCTCTTCACACACACACACACACATCCTAGCTCACACACACACACACACACACACACACACATCCTAGCTCACACACACACACACACACACGTCCTAGCTCACATACACACACACACACACATCCTAGCTCACACACATACACACACACACACACACACACACGTCCTAGCTCACATACACACACACACACACACACACACACACACGTGTCCTAGCTCACACACATACACACACACACACACACACACACACACACGTGTCCTAGCTCACACACACACAAACACACACACACACGTGTCCTAGCTCACACACACATACACACACCCATGTCCTAGCTCATACATACACACACACATGTGTCCTAGCTCACATACACACACACACCCGTGTCCTAGCTCACACACACACACACATACACACACACACACACACACACACACACGCATGCACACACTCACACACGCATGCACACACCACGCACACACACACACCCGTGTCTTAGCTAATACAAGACAGTTCCCAGAAGCCTCCTCTCCCCTGTGGCCTGTGGAGTACAAGTCCTGCATTCTCATACTCCACACCTGTGCCTGCGTCTAGCCAGCAGCTCGTCAGTTTGGACGCAGACTGCTGTAGCTGAAATCCCTGTTAGCTTCAGTGAGTGAGCTTTAGCTCCGTCTTGTTTAGGTTCTGTATTTATAAAGCGAGGATAACAGCACCCAGGTCATTGTGGTTTCAGGAGACCGAGTGGGAAAAAAAATCCTTCCAACCTGCCTGCAGCGCTGGACGAAACTGATGTGTATTAAAGGCTGTGGTGGTGACAGCAGTGTGAGGTCTCCTCCAGCTCCCGTTCAGCCCTAGTCTCCATAGGATTAGGACCTGGCCCTGCTTTCCCGTATCCCACTGTCACCTCTGTGACATCACGCTTACCAGAAAACCAAATCTCTCAATTTCTCCATTCTCACCCCTCAGATAATTGCTACTCGGTGTTGGACCAGTTTGTATCACTAGGGCAAATGTGAGTCCTTCTCACGGCCACATTCTGTGGATCACACTACTACCTTGACAACAGCGACAGGGAGAATACTTACACCAGGGAAATCGGCAAGCCCTGAGAACAGAGGTGCTTTTTCTCCCCGCGGGTTGTGAGCACATCCCGCTGCTCTCCTCCATGTCAACCTGCAAAGGTCATGACCACATCTTGACTCTTTGACTCTATTAACATCATTTCTGTCTGTGAAAACTTGGAATTCCAATTTCCTGCTCTTGGAGCACAGCTCCGCGCCTTCTGAGCTCCTTCCTGTCAGAGCAAACGTCAATCCTCAGCGCACCTGCTTCCGCAAAAGTCCGTCCCTGAGCACCTGTCTCCTCTCTGCTTTCTTCATATTTGAGCTTTTGGATTTATCACCCGAACCCTTCTGTGACAATAACCTCTGCTTCTGCCTCATTGCTCCTTCTGAAATGCCACCTGTCACTTAGTCCAATGCCATTCCCCCCTCCCCCGCTTTGGAATCTCTGGGGTGGCCCTTAAGTCTGGAAATGGAAATATAGCATTAAGTGCATAATAATAAACCCCCTCTGCTTCTGTGTCAAAGGGAAACAATACAGTTTTGCCTTCAAAGTAAAATAAAACACCTGCAGGTTGCTGTGTGTGTGTGTGTGTGTGTGTAAAGAGAACAGCTGCAGCTGCCTTACATGTTCCTTTACTATTTCCATGACACCGTGGTAGACGGTGTTTCCCCTTTCTTTTTCCCCGGCATATGGTTGAAATGCTGCGCCTTTGATCAATTTTGTTTTTATGGCAAATTTTGCAGCTGTGTTAAATCTGTTTTTTTTTTTTTTGTGGTGGTGGTGGTGGGTTGTTTTTTCCATCAGAGGGTATTAATATTGTACTCTGAAGCCACAAAAGGCACTTTACAGAAAAGGGGACAAGCAAGAGCTTCTTAGTAGCAGAACCTGAGATGCTCTGTGTGGCACTGGCCATAGCAATGAGTTTTAATGTCACCTTTTCACAACCAGTCATCAGCTGGCCCTCCCCGGCCCTTTTCTCAGGCGGGCTTTCTTGTTCATTCATTTAACGGATACTGACTAAGCACTGCTGTGTGCCGTTCCTCGGCACGGAGGAGAATCCGACAAACCAGGCAGGGTCCCTGTCCTCAGAGACCAGTATAAGGGCAGCAGCTGGGACAGGCAGACCTGAGATGCATGGGGAAGCCAATTCCAGAGAGTGGGAAACCCTCTGCATAGCGTAAGGCAGGTCGGGTCGAGGGAGGGTGACCCAAGACACTGTAGCCCAGGCCATACCTCAGGGGACCAGGCTTCCGTCCATGTGCGTCTGACCCAGGCCATCATTGGATGCTACAGCCTTTCCCTGCCAGGTCCCAAAGAACACCAGTCTACTGTGATGTCTCAGTTACAGACAGTAGGTACAAACCTTACAGAGAGTTAATCCGTAAACCTAAATGGATCTCTGTCATCAAAGTCAAAACACTGAGGACCAGAACCAGCGCCTGGCCACCGTCGGTGGATGGTGTCAGACCTGGGTGACTCTGAGGAGGACCTTCCCAGGAGCTGTGTGGCCATGTGTTGACACTCGTGGGCTGTGTAACTGATTATGTTTTGTCCTCACGGAGACATTTATTCCTACCCTCTGTGAGACCCTTGAACACATCCATAATTTCTACATTGAAATGTTTGTCTTACATCTCAGCTAAATGGCTTTTCTCAGGGTGTGATGTAACAGTGTGCTGGTTTCTGGAGGAGGCGAGTTATTTTGGTGTTTGTCGGTTTTGCTCTAAGACTTAGGCATCTGGAGTTATGGCACAGGTCTTGGTGGTGAGCTGGTCTCACCTTTGCTAGGTGGGTGTCCGCTTTGGTTGCTCTCTACGCCAATGTGACAGGTTGTGGACCAGCAGAATGATACTTGGTTTTCAGTCTGAGGCCACTCTGGGTTTTAAGTCTGAGGCCACGTTGGGTTTCAGACTCTAACTGGTCCCAGATCTGAAACTCTGGTTGGGACTCTGGGTTCATACTCCACGCAGTCCCAGATGGATAAAGAGGGTTGGCATAGGTGGTGGGCTGTCCGTGGGGGGAGGGGACTGACTCTGGAGATCTCTTAAGTAGGGATGGAGGTCTGGCTCCACGAAAGATGGGCAGAGGCAGAGCTAGCAATATCGTGGGTTGGCCAGGATGGCTTCGGAGTGGGGGTGATGTGGGTAACATTGGCAGGACTAGGGGTACCCTAGAGGGATAGAATAGAGGGGCAAAGGAGGGTACAGGTAGCTACCCAGGTCCCTGCCAAGTGTGGTGGCTGCGGAGTTCCTAGAAGACTTCAAGTCTGCAGTCCAGGTGTGAGTGAGTGACCCTTGACTTTATACCAAGGAATCTACAAGATATATCCCGCGCCTAGGTGCACTTCTTGAGTTCCAATCACATGTGGTTTCTAGTCTTGTGGGTTTGGCACCCATTTATGTATTAGTTAGTTCAGCCAACCTCAGTCACGGAATGTCTGGCAGGAGCAACTTAAGGACAGAAAGCTTTGGTCGACATCTTGTGCATCACACCAGGGACGTCACGGAGCTGCAAGCACTGGCCACGTGGCATCTGCAGGGCGAGCAGAGACCTCGTTCACGTCCTCCATCTTATTCAGTCTGGGACTCCAACCCGTGAGGTGGTGTCACCAAAATTTAGGGTAGATCTTACTTCCTCGGTTAAAGTTGTCTGGAAATACACTCGTAGGCATACCTAGAGGAGTGTTTCCAAGGTGATTATAAACACAAGCAAGTTGTCACTGAAAGATTGGCCACCACACTTGGCATCTCAATTCCTAAAGATCCTTCTGCCGCTTTCTTCCTCCCGCCTTTCCAATTTACCACCAGGAACATGTTCTTTGTCTCAGCAAATGACAGTACGGTCATCCAAGACGCTGTCCCCAAACTCCTCCTGACTCTTCTAATCAGGTTAATCCCTCCGTCTTTATTTCTATGTCTTAAACTGCTCCCCTCTGCTTATTCCCTAGAGGCAGATAGCAGGTAGGAGTTAAGGAGTGGTAGGTGGGGGATGAAAATGTTGAACTGAAATGTGAACTGAATGTTTAGCTTTCTCAGGAAATAATTACAAGCTGCAAAAATGTTGCATGTCTATAATCTTAGCATTCTGGGCACAGTGGCAGAGAGATCACAGGTTCCAGACAAGCCTAGACTACATATTAAATGTCTCAAAAAACCCTAAAATAAGATCAATGATTATTATACTTTCTTGCCTGCCTTGTAACAGCTCTCCAAGGCTCCGCGCTCTGGCCAGAGGCCTATCTCCTGCATACTTGAGATTCGGCGGCACCAAGACTGACTTCCTTATTTTTGATCCTGACAAGGAACCAACCTCCGAAGAAAGCAGTTACTGGAAATCTCAAGTCAACCATGGTAAAACTTTTTAAAGACTGTTTATTTTAGTTATTCATGAGACTGCTTAGTGAAAGTGTCATTGCTCAGACCTGACCCTTAGACAAGCAAAGCACCCAAGAAAAGTCAGTGGGCGGCTTCCCTCCTCTGATGTCTTTGTAAGTGTAGAGCATCGCAGAGACGGTGTGCTGGCCATCACTGGGGGTTATGAACAAACACTGGCTGTAGCTGAAAAATAACTGTTTGAAGAGATCGCATGGGTGGAAACAGCCAGACTGGAGAGTCTTTATAGGCAACAATGTAGCATTAGACAGAAACACATGATTTTGTGAGGAGAATGGAAGAAAGGCTGAACAGAGAAACACAGGAGAGAACAGAACTTCCACCCGAGCACCATTCGATGTCCTGGGCGTTGGTTCTCAACCTTACACCCTGTCCCTTTGGCCGGGGTGAGTCTGAGTGATGGGGTCTCAGGACTCCAGCCTTTCATTCTGCCTTTACCAAGCGTATCAGACAGTTCTGATATGGGATGTGTGTGGACCTCATCTGAGAACCTGACCTTGTTGGCCCTGAGGATTTGTCCATGACCTGAGACACCAGGCGTCTGGACAGTTGCGAGATGTATACTTCTTCACACCTTAAGAGTGTATGCACTCTGTCTAGGGTAGTGGGCAGCGGCTAACCAGCTCATGTGGGGCATATATGTTTTAGCTTACTCTCTCCAGTGAGAAAGTATCCAATTACTCAGCTATTGATCCCAAACTGGAAGAGTGGTAATTAAAGAAATG
This sequence comes from Apodemus sylvaticus, assembly GCF_947179515.1. Lineage (NCBI taxonomy): Eukaryota > Metazoa > Chordata > Mammalia > Rodentia > Muridae > Apodemus > Apodemus sylvaticus. The sequence continues at coordinate 9,175,273 of NC_067482.1, forward strand.
CAGGAAGAAGGCGTGAGGGTCTTCTTTAATAATAAGTTGCAGGTGTTTGGGCAAGAGCCCACCAGTCATAAGCATTCCTGATTTTCTTTTTTGGCTATTTGGATTTTATTCTGCAGTCATCATTTAAGTGTAGATGGGAAGCCAATCTTTGCACCTAGCTTTCCTTACCGCAGGGCTGATGAGAAGGCTCCCTGGGATCCCCAAAGCTCCCCCAAGACACCCTTTGTGAGCACTGAGGTAGAAAAGGGCCTCTGTCAGCCAGTCCCAGGAGAGCGTCCCAGGAAGGAAGTCACCAGCTGGTCAGCTGGTTCTGGCAGCAACTCCGGCACCCCTGCTGTCTTGTGATAAAGCCATGCAGGCTTCCTGGGAGGAGAGTTGGCAGTGGCTCCAGAAGCTTGGACAGTGCCAGCCTTCAAGGCGGAGCCGTCAGTAACTCACCAGCTCGGGGCCTTTGGCTGTAACTCATCACAGAGGACATCGCTACAGAGCAAAATACCAACTTTCTATGTGTTTTGTTTTTTTTTCTACGTGTACGTACACTTTGCCTGCATGTATGTACCACACCACATGTGTCCCTGGTGCCTGAGGAGGTCAGAGAAGGGCTGGGTACCCGAGAACTGAGTCACAGACACTTGTGAGCCACTAAGTGGGTCCTGGAACTTTAACCCAGTGGTTCTTCAAGAGCGCTAAGTGCTCTTACCTGAGACTCCCCAACCTCTTCTGGTTTTTCCTCCATTTTAAACATGTTCAAGTCTCCAGGTTAAAAATGTTGAGCTCTGGGGCTGGAGAGATGGCGCAGCAGATAAGAGCACTTACTGTTCTTTCAAAGGTCCTGGGTTCAAATCCCAGCAACTATATGGTAGCTCACACCCATCTGTAATTGGATCTGATGAGTTCTTCTGGTGTGTCTGAAGAGAGTGTACTCACCTATATAAAATGAATAAATCTAAAAGAAAAAAATGCTGAACTCCTGGTAGAATTGTTAGGTGACCATGATTCAGTATAAGCCCTCGGTCTTGCCATTGTAGGAGTCCTTACAGACCTAGCTTCATTCTCCAGTGTCTTCTCTCACAGTTGTACCTGATTTCATTCCCATTTTTCATCTGAATCCACTGAGGAACAGGACGGTTTTGCTTTTGTTTCTTGGCCAGGAATCGCTTGATTCTGAAAGTCTTGTGAAATGTCACAGAGAGAAGATAGCCAGGTGTTCTGTTTTGTTTATAAGACAGGGTCTTGCTACATAATCAAAGCTGGCTTCCAACTCATGCCAGTCCTCCGGCTACAGCGTGTGGGGACACGCTGAAATGACGAGTGTGTGCCCCGATAGCCAGCTGCATATAAAAAATGAACTTTCATTTTTGAGCTCAGCTCGGACCTGCACATCCAAGTCTCTGATCAGTTCAGGCTGCTGAGGGGATTTCCGGGTTAGGAATCCATTTGAAATCGTGTCCAGTGCTTTCTTGAGTTGTTGCCCTTTGGCTGTTCTCTTGGTAGTCAATAGTTAGCCAACAAATGCGGGCCATGTAACAGAATGTGTTTCTATGATCTTGCACTTCATAACCAGAAGCATCATCACCCGCCTCAGTAGCCGCATGACAGTTGACTAGATATCCAGGTTGGGTTTCAACCTTGCCATTTCGGCAGGGAGAGGTGGAACAGTATTCCTGAGTTCTCTCGTCTGCTTGCAGATATTTGCAGGTCTGAGCCGGTCTCTGCTGGCGTGTTGAGGAAACTCCAGGTGGATTGGCCCTTCCAGGAGCTGTTGCTTCTCCGAGAGCAGTACCAAAGAGAGTTTAAGAACAGCACCTACTCAAGTAAGGACTGCAAGCATTCTAGCCACCAGCGCGCATGCTCGGAGGGAGGGGCTGCGCTTGGATGTGACAACCGCCCCGAGATGCATAAAGCATTTAAGTAAAGCATAATTAATTAAGCATAAAGTATTTAAATACTATCGAGAGTTAATGAGAAGTGGGGAGGCTGGCGGGGGGGGGGGGAGGGGGGAGATGGCTCCGTTGGTGGGGGGGGATGGGCAGCGGGGGGGGGGGTGTGTGGCTTCATTGGTAAGGCGCCTGCCATACAAGCACAAGGATCCCCAGCACTCACATTAAACTGCATGTGTTTTTTTATGTGAGTTACCCCAATACCGATACAGGGAGGTCTCCTGAGCTAACTCTAGTCAATTTCAGCTCTAGTGAGTTTCAGGTTCAGTGAGAGACCCTGTCTCAAAAAAACAAAAAGCAAAACAAAACAAAACAAAAAAAATCCTAAGGTGTGAGGGGGGCTGGCACAGTTAAGAGCCTATCTCAAAAAAACAAAATACAGAAAAAAACAAAACAAAACAAAACAAAAAAAACCTAAAGTGTGTGGGGGGAGGGGGCTGGCACAGTTAAGAGCAGTTAAGATGGCGTAGCAGTTAAGAGCCCTGGCTGCTCTTCCAAGAGAATGGGGGTAGGGGGATGAGGGGGTGACTCCCAGCAACCCGTAACTCCAGTTCTGGGGAATCTGGCATCATCTTTTGCCCTTATAAACCAGGAGCCCATGTAGTACACAGACACACATCCAGACAAAACACCTATACACACAAAATAAGTAATTTTCTAAACATTATTTGCTGTTACTTGAATACAGTATGAGAGGAATCTCTTTAAAAGAAAAACAAAAACAAAAACCGGGAGAGATTGCTCAGTGGTTAAGAGCACTGCCTGCTCTTCCAAAGGTCCAGAGTTCAAATCCCAGCAACCACACTGACTCTCACAGCCATCTGTAATGAGACCTGATGCCCTCTTCTGGTGCGTCTGAAGACAGCTACAGTGTACTTAGATATAACAATAAATAAATCTTAAAAGGAAAAAAGAAAAAACCCAAAGTGGGTGAAAAACAGAGAAAGATCCAATGTCAACCTCTGACCTCCATAAGTGTGCGTACACATATACCTGCATGCATGAACACACATGTAACATACATTTACACCTACACAGAAATGACAAGGTAGGTTGGCATGAAGCTCTATGGTAGAGCATGTTCTAGCACACGTGAGAAATGAGGAAGAAGCTGTGGAAGACCCCACCCGAGCCCAAAGCTCACATGGCCTCCCCCTGACTTCTGACTTTGGCAACCTGCCACACAGTAGGACTCAGAAACCAACTTACTACTGAGTTTTTGATATGGACATCCTCAATGAAAAAGGAGGTAAAGCTAAAATCCAGAAGTGAGAGAAAACACGAAACATTTGTCTTGCTATGCCTGGGTTACCTCACTCAGAATGCCCGCTCCCAGCTCCGTCCGTCCGTTTACTTACACATTTTATAATCTCATTTTTTCTTCCATGGCTATCTCAGAACTCATTCCGTAGACCAGGCTGGCCTCGAACTCAGAGATCCCACTGCCTCTGCTTCCCAAGAGCTGGGATTAAAGGTGTGCGCCACCACCGCCTGGCTCATAATTTCCTTGTTGACAGCTGAATGATTTCCCATTGTGTAAGTGTAGCACATTTTTATTATATTCTGCAGTTGATTGGCATCTGGGCTGTTTCCATTTCCTGTTTGTTGTGAGTAGAGCAATGGATGGAGGCGAGCTGGACACCTATGGTAGGATAGAGAGTTGTTTCAATAGAAGCCCACGAGCAGCAGTATAGTTGGATCACGTGGGACTTGCAGTTTTTATTTTGAAGCGCCTCCCTTCTCCTTTCCATGGTTTCTACGCCAGATGGCAGTGCCAACAGCAGTTAATAAGTACACGTCCCTTTCCTCACATTTTCACCAGCATTTACTGTTTGTTTGTTTGTTTGTTTGTTTGTTTGTTGCATAGCCATTCGGCGTACGATGGCATCATTGTCCTACAAGGCTTTAAAGCAGATGAAAACAGCATTCCTCATTAACTATGAAATGTTCTCATCTGAACGTCGATGTCTGATGACACGCCTTGGGTTATGCCAAGAAGACAGGTGCGGGCCTCCATGGCCTGATTCCTTTTGTTTGTTTGTTCGTTCGTGTGTTTTGAGATGGGGTGTTTCTCTATGTAGCCCTGTCCTAGTGCTGACTAGGTTGACTAGGCTGGCTCCGAAGTCGGAGAGATCCTCCTGCCTCTACTGCCCAAGTGCTGAGATCAGAGACGTGCCCTACCACACTCAGCAACCTTTAATGTTCGTGTTGAAACTGTGTTGAGGTACCCCAAGCCTCATCCAAAGAAGACGATGAACCTAACTAATAAATGTGCGTACGCTGACTGCCCCGCCCACTTATTGTTTCCTGCCCCTCCTTTCCTGCCCTCCTGTTCCCCAAGACACAAGCATATTGCGGTTTGGCTGAGTCAGAGCTCACAGTGGCCTCTGATTACTCAAGAGGGAAAAATAAGAGTCAGCCATCTCTCCTTCTAAGTCTGAAGCTACGGTCCACAGTGAGGACGGCTTGTCAAAAGCTGGGGTAGATGGAACACTTGGCGTCCTCCACCAAATAATTAGCCACGCTCTGACAGCAAGGGGAAAGTTGCTTAGGGAAACTGAAAGTTCTACTGCAGTGAGCACATGGTTGACCAGAAGGCAAACTGGCTTTCTCCATAAAAAGGAGGGAGTTTTAGGGGTCAGGATGGAAGGTCAAACCACCTTCCCTTTGCCCAGAGCCTAATGCAGAGCAAGCCCTAGCTCCCCTCAGTTCTGTGAAGGGCAGAGAAGAGTGCTGCAGAAGAGGTTAAAGGGGCTCAGAGGACACCTCAGGGCAGAGCGTGACAGGGCTGCAGCCAGTTATCCAGAAGGTCTGGGGAAGATGACTGGTGTAGAAAACTGTGCTAACATCACTGAGGACAAAGCAGCCTTATCCTAGAAGATGCCGTCTAGGACAGGAAAAAGCTGGAGAGAAGTCAAGGCCAGGTTCGAACCCTCAGAGGGTGGCTGGCTTCAACTTAAAAGACCCCAGCTGTGTCATTCAAGTCTGCCATTGAGACCTACTGCTGATGAAGGGGGCAGGGAAGGTTGCTTTCTGGTGCTGCACACCAGAACTCTTCAGGAGACATCTGGGAGGCTAATGTAGTCTTCGTTCCTGCGACCACAGCACCAGACTATGGACCACTGGTGCCATTTATGGTTTCAAAGAAGCATATGGAAACACCTGTCAATGCAAGAGTTTGGAAGGAATTCATTCCAACCTCGAGGAAGATTTGGGAGGATTCCAGATGTCAGTGCAGGAAGTAACTGCAAAGGGTAACTGTGAAATAGAAAGAAAGGTGGCCTGGTTTCACAGCAAAACTTGTCGCAGCTGAGGAGTTATTGCTTAGAGATGAGTGAAAATGATGTTTCATGTGATGGGATTAGTTCCTAGGGGAGATGGTGTGAGCGCAGAGAAGCAGCAGGGTTACATAAACAGCTGACGAAACAGCCAGGATCTGGGCCTTTGGCTAGCTTTGCAGAAGCCGTCTCTCTAGGTAAGAGGCTGTCAAGCGGCATCTCGTGGTACAGAGAGATCACCAGTTGATAAGACAAACTTCATTCCTGTCTTAAGAAATTGCCTTAAGTGTCTCAACCTTCAATAATCACAACCGCCATCAGTTAACAGCTGCCCAAATTAAGGCCATCTGCTGCCAGGCAAATGTTACAAGGAGGTATGGATAATGCTTAGCATTTTGAAATCAGTAAAAGTTTTTTGTTGTTTTTAAGATCTGGTTTTGTTTTGTTTTGTTCTTAGAGGCAATGTTTCTCTTGCCTGTTCTGGAACTCTCTCTGTAGACCAGTTGGCCTCCAACTCATAGATTCACCTGCCTCTGCCTCCCAAGTGCCAGGATTGAAGGTGTGTACTACCACAGCCTGGCAGATCTATTTATTTTGTGTGCATTGGTGTTTTGACTTCATTTATGTCTGTGTGAGGGTGTCAGATATGCTGGAACTGGAGTTACAGACAGTTGTGAGCTGGCATGTGATTGCTGGGAATTGAACCCTGGTCCTCTGAAAGAACAGTCACTGCTCTTAACCACTGAGTCATCTCTCCAGTCTCCAGTCATTTTAAATTAAGGTGTGTACATGTTAGACATAATACTACTGCATTCTGAATAGTCTATAGTATAAAGTAATATAACTTTCAGTCATATTCAGAAACCAAAAAATTGTGACAGACTTCATTATGATTTCATGTTTTATTGCAATGATTTGAAACCAAACCACATATTTCCTAGTCTTGTTTATTTAGTACATAAACTAATTCACCTACTTTGCAAGGATTGCTGTATACCATCTGGATTTCAGTATATCAGACCAATGTTTATATATATATATATATATGATATATAAGAAACCAAAAATGAGCCAGGCTGGGATGGCTCACACCTTTGTTCCCAGCACTTGGGAGGCAGAGGATCTCTAAATTACAAGCCAGCCTGGTCTACAGAGCAAGTTCCAAGATAGCTAGGGTTACACAGAGAAACCCTGTCTTGAAAAAAACAAAGGAAAAGAAAAAGAAACCAAAAATGAATTATGTGCTGATGAGTAATATAGTTCCCTGAACTCTGGATTTGTTTGTTTGTTTGTTTGTTTATGCACTACACAAAATGGTATTTTGTTTTGCTTGCATGGGTCTGAGCACAATGCATGCAGTGCCTGTAGAGGCCAGAAGAGGGCGTCTGATGCCCTAGAACCCGAATTAAAGACAGATAGGCGCTTCTTTCTGGAAGTTGGGACTAGCTAGAGCCTGGGTCCTCTGGACCCAGTGTTCTTAACTGCTGAGCCTTCTCTCCAGCTCCAACTCTGGTCTTCTTAAGTAGAGTCAAACTGCCCAGACATGCTGGCAAGCCTGATTTAATATTGAGTTAAATTTGGCATAAAGCAGGGCCATCTCTGATCCCTCTACAGGAATGACAGAAAGTACTAGAAATCCACAGTGTAAGGCCTTATTTGTAAGAGATCATTGCATAGGTATGTGAGGAGACCACATGGTATTGGGTAATAAATCATCTCCATTTCCATGTTGAGGGGGTCATATTGAATGCCATACTACTTTATCTTTAGTTTCTGAAACAGATCAGTGAGGACATATCATGTTACCAGGGTGATGGATTTGCAGCATCCTTACGCAGAGGTGACCTGACCGTTGGGTAACTGGCTTGGTACAGTTCAGTTGCTGTATTGGTGATGCTAAAATGTACAAAAAATAAATAAATAAAATAAAAGAGGCGTCCTAGAAAATACAGGCAAGTTTTCCAATGGTGGTCCTATGGCCCTGCTTAGGACTCTCAGCCTTCCTAACGGTGCCACCCTTTAGTACAGTTCCTCCTGCTCTCTTGCTACTTTGTAAATAATTTTACTCCTGTAGGAATTGTGACAGAAGTATCTGTATTTTCCCTTCCCTGTGAAGGGTCAGTGGGCCACAAGGGGTCACAGGACCACAAGGGGGTCGCAACCCACAGGTGGAGAACCTCTGGCTTAAGTAGAGGACAAACTCTTTTGAGAGCCTGTTTGCGCAGAAGGAAGGAGCTTGTCACGCTGATCAGATTTTGAGCTAGCCTCGGCTTCCTGTCCCTCTACCTTTCTCCCTCTGTCTCTGTCCTCCTCATGTGCAGCCATATGCTGAATGCCTTTATGTTAATTTACATTGTAACTAAAAGGAAAGCCTGGTGTCACCTGGTTTACATTCATCCCAAAGATCTCTCTGCTTTCCCATCCTGTGTGTGTGTGTGTGTCTGTGTGTGTGTATCTTGTGTGGAGGGCAGAAGACAACTTGTCAAAGCTGGTTATCTCCTTCCACAATATGGATCTTATCGAGCCAAACCCAGGTTGTCAGGCTTGGTGGCAAATACTATTACTTAGTGTGCCATATCGCTGGCCCCTTATTTTTATTTTTAAGCATATTTGAACTCAGGAGTATAGTACCTTTGTCTTAGGAGATATTAGTGTTTATTGTGTTATCAGGTGATGTATTGTTAAGCCTGAAAACTGTGAGGAGAAAGACCAAGTCCACGATTATCTAATTAAAGTAAGCTTTATTAAATACTGGTCAGGATGGTGGACATTGGTCCTGACCCAGAATTCCCAGAGAGTGTCGATGAATCAGGTTCCACAAGGCTAGGTACTTCCTGTCGTCATCCAGTGAGGCATGAGGAGGGCACAACCATCGTCCTGGTGTACTTCATGCCACGTACCTCCCGCCTCCGAGTGACCAAGCACCCTTTGTGCAGCTGGGACAGCCGACCTTGGTCACTGAAGTGAAAACCTTGTGTCTTGTTGTCGTGCATGAACAACGCTTCAGTGCAGGCGTACATTTTTTTGCAACCTGCTTTTCATAAGGGTTCAGCCTCTCTACCTACCACCTACCACCCAGCAGAGGTAGTGGAAGAGAAAAGATGTTAGGATTCGGAGGAAGTGGACCTGTTCAGCAATGGTTCTTTGGGGGCGAGCTTCATCTTCTTTGGCTGCAGTTCAGTCCCGTAGTGAACACCAAATACGACTCAGCAGCTGCAGACCGGTCCCCTAGGCAGGCAGACACCAGGCACGAACCAGCAGCTGCAGTCCAGTCCAGTCCTCTCAGCAGTCATGAGTAGTTCAATCCTGAAGAAACCTCCAGGCTTGCCAGCCAGAGTGAGGCAAGGCCACAGAGACAGTTGTTGGACGAGTTTCTCTCAATGGTGGTGTTATCACAACTTGAGCTCAACAGCGCTATGTAAGGTGAACCAAGACATGCATGTCTTTAGCAAAGAATAATGAGGCGGAGCAAACCAAACCAGTGCTCAGTGCTCCTCTCTGTCTATGGGTTGTATTTATGCTCCATCATCCCGGGTCCTTCCACGTGTTTGCTGTTCCCAAACATCCTTTCACCTGTGTCTGCTTCAGAAAAACATTCCTTCTTGTGTCCAGCAAAAGGTCCCTCCACCTGTGTGCGCCAGCAAACCATCACTTGATGTGTCTGACTTCCCAAAGAAACTAGAAGTTTCGCTTTACTCCAGCATTCCAGGCTGTTGTCTGTCCTTGGGCAAGTGGGGCGGGCATTTTTTAATAGACCTCTTAAACACAGTAATTTAAATTTAAAACACAGCTTTAGCATCCACAGTACTGCATATATTCCAGTACATCTGGAAGAATCTAAAGAAACAGAGGCAGAGAGAAGCGTGCACAGAATATATTCTTCAAAGCGGGCATGCCAGGCTTTTTCCACAAGGAAACAAGGAGGGCTAGACAGCCAGGTGCCTTACACCTGTATTTATGTCTGTCTGTCTATTTGTTTATTTATTGGTTTTGTTTTCCAAAAAGTTTTCATGTGTTTGTTTTGTCATTGTTGTTTGAGATAGGGTTTCACTTTGTAGCCCAGGCTAGCCCCAAACTCCTGATTCTTCTGCCTTAGGCTTCCAAGTACTAGGACCCCAATCTATACCACTAAGCCTGGCTCTCAGCCTCACTCTTTGGAGTAGATGTGTCTGGTCCTCCTTTGGGACCATGTGTGCCCTGGAGGGTAAACGCGTTGCTCCTGCTCCCATCTGTAATTGGCAGAGGTGAACCGGTGACTCAGGTCGATGATCCCTGACCCATTTTCTGCATCGACTCAGGTCGACGATCCCTGACCCATTTTCTGCATCACACTTGCAATATGCAAGTGATGGGGGGGGGTGGCTGCGGCCGCTGAGCCACAGTTTGCAGTAGGCTCTTTTGCGAAGTGTAGAGATCATTGGATTTGGTCTTTGGGTCTACATGTATTGCTAATGACTACCGAGGACTAGCCAACCCAAACCCAGTGTGGAGGTAGGCAAGCAGGTGTGCTATGTAGACCTCACAGCAAAGTGAGTGTGAAGGTTTGGGGTGAGCTCAAGACTGTCCCAAATGGAGGCTGTAAGACTTGGTGGAACGCTAGGTGGCTGCACTCCAATTCCTCAAATCCTGTCGCTCCTTGCTGACTGACCACAGTGCTGTGGAAGTGGGTGACATAGCAAATATCTCGACAGCTAAGTGTCGTAGTAAAGATCATTCTGGAAGTTTTTTACCCTCCTTAGACCACATACTTCTCAAATCAAAAACACAAAAGTCTTTTAAGCCTTAAAGCACTAGAGCGGGGCCGACATCAGCCCTCTGCTAGTTTGTTTACTTCCCTGTCAGTAACCCCGGGACATCACGTGCCATGTTCCGCCTGCGCCACTCCTGCTCCAACAGCCCGGCCCTCATGGCCGTGTGCTCAGGGTCCAACTACCCCATGGTGGCCTCTTCCTTCTTCCTCTTGGCTCCTCCAGATTGCTGCCCAGCACCCCAAGCCCTGGAACCTTGCCCAGCCCAGGCTGTAGGCAGCTCATTAACCAATCATAGGTAACTTGGATAACTTGGAGGGCAGGTCTACACAACAGAAGCTGGTATATGTGGGGATTGGCTCGTCTTGAAGCAACCACATCTTAGGGTCCAGTATATACCATTTGAACACATAGCGGCACCAGACCAACCCTTACCACATGGCATTCATAACCATCTGTAACTCCAGTACCAGGGAATCCAACACCTTTTTTTCTGGCCTCTGAAGGCACTACATGCACATAGTGGTGCACAGATATGCATGCGGGCATGTAAGGGTGGCTATCTATACACATAAAATAAAAATGAAAGTGTAAAGGCTTAAAATTGTATTGTCGACACTCTCAAAACCTTAGAAAGCTACAATCACCAATGCTGAGGAGGGAAAAGGACTGGAAATGTAAGGCCCTCCGAGTCCGGACAGTGGGTTTGAGTCCTGAATAGAACCCTAGGCTTCCTACATGTTAGCCAAATACTCTACCATCTGAGCCACAACCCCAGGCCAGGCCTTTCTTTGTGTGATCACTTGTCCAGTTGTGTCACTGCCTAGGCGCAGCAACCATCATTTATTAGGAATAGAATTCCTTTGACTAAACAATATAAAGGAAACTCACTGAAGAGCAAGCCCAGAGGCAGTCTCCACTGTGGCACTGACGTAACTAAACACAGCCGTTTGTCTTTTAGGAAGCTCAGTGGACATGCTCTACAGTTTTGCCAAGTGCTCCAGGTTAGACCTGATCTTTGGTCTAAATGCGTTACTGCGAACCCCAGACCTGCGGTGGAACAGCTCCAATGCCCAACTTCTCCTCAACTACTGCTCCTCCAAGGGTTATAACATCTCCTGGGAACTGGGCAACGGTACGTACCAGGGAGCATTTCACTCACAGATTCATTCCCATGATGATATTTTTCTCTTTTTGTATTCCATATTTATATTCCATCTTTTTTTTTTTTTTTTTGGCCACTGAGTCCCAGGATCCCTGTCTCTGATTCCCAGCCATTGCTGGGTTATAGGTGTACTACTGTGCCAAGCATTTCATGTGGGTCCTGGGAATATAAACTCGGGCATTCTTGCTTTCTACAGCAAACACTTTGTTAACTGAGCCATTACCCTTCCTTAAATGCTGGTGGTTTTGGTTACATTTGTCTGTCCATCTGTCTTTCCTTCTTTTTCTTTCTTCCTGCCTTTCTTTTTCAAATGTGTTGTTGTTGTTGTTGTTGTTGTTGTTACATATGTGATAGGGCACAGTCACATGCCATGGCACACACATGAACAGGTCAGAGGACAGTTTTGCGAAGTCAGCTGTCCTTCTGGCTCCACGCGTGTTCTAGGGAATGCATCACCTTCTCGTGAGCACATCTTCGTGTTGTTTTGAGATAAGAAAAACTATAGGAGCCATCAGCCCCAGGCTCCCCCCAGATTCCCACGAGCCTTGCAGTCTTTTAAACCTCTTGTGCTTAGCACACTGGACTTGGCGAAACCGTGAGGTTGGCAGTTTGATTTTATTCTTCCTTACATTTGTTTCTCGGTCTGTCAGGCAATCGCCATGTGGCAGTTTGAAGACAAATGTCCCTGTAGGCTGAGGTCTGCGCAGACTGGGTCCTCCACTGGAAGAACTGTTTGGGGAGGGAATTGCCAGAGGAAGTGTGTCACTGGGCACCAGCTTTAAGGGCTATGACCTCACCCCACATCTCTCTCTCTCTTTCTCTCTCTCTCTCTCTCTCTCTCTGTCTCTGTCTCTCTCTCTCTGTCTCTCTCTCTCTGTCTCTCTCTCTCTCTCTCTCTCTCTCTTTCTCTTTCTCTCATTTCTTCTGGTCTGGAGAGATGGCTCAGTGGTTAAGATCACTGACTGTTCTTCCAGAGGTCCTGAGTTCTGTTCACAGCAACCACATGGTGACTCCCAACCATCTGTAATGGGATCCCATGCCCTCTTCTGGTGTGTCTGAAGAGACAGCGACAGTGTACTCACACACAGAAAATAAGTAAATTAATTAATTAAAAATTAAAAGAAATGATTTCTTCCACAAGTTCTCTCAGTTATTACAACAGAAAGTAGCTACACTCACAGACAGCCACAGTCCAGCTTCCACCATATGCTCAAGCTGTCTAGAAGTTTCCAGCATAGATTAGAGAGAGCTGTGAGCCACCGGGTGGGTCCCGGCCTTATGGAAGGAAGAGCGGCCTGTGCTCTTCACCGATGAGTTCTCTCTCCAGTCCCAAGGAACTTCTAAGTCCTAACTAGCATGTTAATGGTTAGTCAGATTTATTCCAAATATGTGTAGAAGAATTCCATACAACAATTGAAAAAGATAGATGTAACGTGAAAAAATAAAATGCCATCATTTAACGGTCACGTGCTTTTTGGACAGACACTGTTCTACACACAATAGTCTTCTCCCTCCCTCTCTCTCTCTCTCTCTCTCTCTCTCTCTCTGTGTGTGTGTGTGTGTGTGTGTGTGTGTGTGTGAGTGTGAGTGTGAGTGTGTGTGTATTTATGCAGTCATATACATGAGCATGCAAAGGCCAGAGAACACCCTAAAGTGTCATTCCTTGGGTGCCTTCTATCTTTTCTGTGTGTGAGCAAGCTGTGGTCTCCCACTCCCTGGAACTCCCATTGTAGATGAGGCTAGCTGGAGAGTGAGCCACAGAGGTCCTCTTGTGTCTGCCTCTCCAGAGCTAGCTTTACAAATGTGCCACCATGTCTGGCTTTTTTACATGGCGTCTGGGGATCAAATTTGGGTCTCCGTCCTTGCAAGGCTGGTTTTTTACCGACTGCACTATGTCCATAGCCCTCATTTTTCTACTGTGTTTTGTAAGGGAATAGATAAAAATCAGGCTGCTAAATCCTGGATGTAACCTACTTTCCAAATGCCTGTTGATTTAGGATCTCACTTATTAACTTGAATTTGTTCCCGCCACCCTCACGCCATGGTTATTTATGTTTTCAAGCTCTCGTCTTTAATAACTTTCCTTGTCATTTGCTTGTGTTTAAAGAAAGAATGTTCAGGTAAGAGGTGAGTGTTGCTGTTTTTCAGAGCCCAACAGTTTCTGGAAGAAAGCTCACATTCTCGTCAATGGGTCACAGTTAGGAGAGGACTTTGTGGAGTTGCATAAACTTCTACAAAGGTCAGCTTTCCAAAATGCAAAACTCTATGGTCCTGACATTGGTCAACCTCGAGGGAAGACAGTTAAGCTGCTGAGAAGGTAGGAACCAGGATGCACAAGTTCTTCTCCTCCCCTCCTCCTCCCCCTCCTCCTCTTTCCCTTCCCCTCTCCTCCTCCTTCCCTTCCTCCTCCCCCTCCTCCTCCACTTACTCCTTCTTTCTCTTCTTGTGTTTTCTTGGTTTTTCAGGACAGGGTTTCTCTGTGTAACTGGGCCTGTTCTGGAACTGGTTATATAGACCAGGGTGGCTTAGAACTTAGCAATTCACCTGCCTCTGCCTCCTGGATTCTGGGATTAAAGATGTATGCCACCACCACCTGGAGCCTTCTTATTTTTTCAATGCTTAAAAAAAATGTGTACTTAAAATTAGCCCAGTGAATTGAGTTTAGATCGTCCCAATTTTGTTGACAACAGCCAAAGCGTTGTATGAAGAGGCAGTCAAGCGTGTGCCTTCTGTCAGGCCCAAGCAGGGGATTGCCACTGGCCAGTCTTGACGTCCTAGTCTCCTCTCAGCCTGTTTGATCCGACTCTTACTGGTCTTGACATAAACAGTGAGCAGGATTGTGCCGAAGGTTTCCATCTTTTCTGTGACTCGGAGGTCAGGGGGAACTAGGTGAGGGCAGAGGGGCCAAGCTTGTGCCTCCCGGAGATGCTGTCGCTGAAGGATTTGGATTGCCTCTGGAGCTCTGGAGCTGCAGGGTCTTGGGCTGTGGGAGGGGGTGATGTGCAGCTCCACTTTCGGTGGCCTTTACTTTAGCTTCAGCTCTGGGAGGGACAGGGGTCTCCTTCTTAGCTTTTGCTGCTCTCTTGGCAAGAAAGCAGAACCATTTTTCTTCCTGTGGAGAAACCCTAGTAGTCCACATATTAATAAACAGTCTGCTGCCTATTTATATGGTTTACCAAAAGAGGAAACACTGGCTTAAAATTCCAGGGATTCTGGAGCAAATGTCAAGTGAGATTAGGATGTGTGCGTTGCCTGAGACACATGCACGGCATAACCAGCCATCCTCAGGGAATAGGGCTCTTCTGAGGTACATGTCTGTTTGAGCGTAAGTGACCTCACCACAGAACGTTTCTTCTAGTTTCCTGAAGGCTGGCGGAGAAGTGATTGACTCTCTCACTTGGCATCAGTAAGTACTCACGTTACAATATCCCGTTATTACTGTCAGCTTCTTTAATACCCTCCCCATGCCCCAGCGATGTAATTATAGTGATGTTACAGATGGCAGCTGATGGGCTGGAGAGCCAGCTCAGCGGTTAAGAGCACCCCTTGCTGTTTTTACAGCGGACCTGGGTTTGGTTCCCGGCTCTACCCTCTGTAACTCCATTTCCAAGAGATCCAATAGCCTTCTCTGGCTTCCAAGGGCACTCCACACATGGTGCATATAACTCATACACACACACCTTTACACACAAAAATTAAAAATAAGTTGGATGTGGTGGTGCACATCTTTAATCTTTGTACTCAGGAGATCTCTGTAAGTTCAAGTCCAGCCTGGTCTACATATTGAGTTCCAGGCCGACCAAGGCTACAAGGTGAGACTTTGTCTCAAAATAAATAAACAAACAAATAGGTATTTTTAAAAAAAATAGAGATGCTTTTTCTGGTGGTTTATTTTTTTTGTTTTAATTTTTTTGAGACACAGTCTCTGTGCAGACCCCCTCCTTTTCTTTTTTTTTTCAAAGATTTATTTATTTTATGTAAATATACTATCACTGTCTTCAGACATACCAGAAGAGGGCCCTGGATACCATTACAGATGGTTGTGAGCCACCATGTGGCTGGTGGGAATTGAACTCAGGACCTTTGGAAGAGCTGTCAGTGTTCTTAACGACTGAGCCATCTCTCCAGCTCCCCCCCCTTTCTTTTCTTTTTTTTTTCTTTTTTCTTTCTTTCTTTTCTTCTTTCTTCCTTCCTTCCTTCCTTTCTTTCTTTCTTTTTCTTTTTCTTTTTTAGACAGGGTTTCTGTGTGCAACCCTGGCTGGCCTGGAACTCACTCTGTAGTTCATGCTAGCCTTAGACTCAGAGATCCGCCTGCCTCTGCCTCCCGAGTGCTGGGATCAATAGTGTGCACCATCATCTCTTGACAAGAGAATAAGAATTCTTAATTCTGAAAGAGTAATTACAGTTGTATTTATTGTTAATTTTGCCTTTTAAAAGTTCAAGCAATAAACTGGCAGCATCTTGAGTGTCATTATGCAAAAATTTGAATATTAATGAAAAATGAAATGTTATGTTGTTTTAAATAATGTGGTAGTTCTTAGAAAGATCGAGGTCCCTGGCCAACTGAACCATGAGCTACAAAAGCAGGTAACACCAGTTGCTTGCCAAAAATGAGTAACCCTGAGCGCCTCTATTCTGCCTGTCTCTTCTTTTTTTAGGGTTTCTCTGTATAGCCCTGGCTGTCCTGGAACTCACTCTGTAGACTAGGCTGGCCTCGAACTCAGAAATCCACCTGCCTCTGCCTCCCAAGTGCTGGGATTAAAGGCGTGCGCCACCACTGCCCGGCTGCCTGTCTCTTCTTAAGGCAGAAGAGCTGACGTATAGTTATTAGGACAAAGTAGTCCCTTTCCCGTGTTAGTTCCTCTCTGGAAGAACTTCCTCCTCTTTAAATAATAATGATGGGAAAGAGTATGAGGAAGATCAAGGTTCACAACTGACTTAACAGCAGGGAGTAACTTGTAATTTTTTTTCTGAATAATTTAGCTACTACTTGAATGGACGTGTTGCTACCAAAGAAGATTTTCTGAGCTCTGATGTGCTGGACACTTTTATTCTATCTGTGCAAAAAATTCTGAAGGTAATAGTCTTTCTGAATTTTTCATGCCACACCAGTCTCTATGATATGGTCTAATGATGTCTATGGATATGTGTATTAACATACTGTTTCCTAATTTAGAGAGCAAGCACTGTGTCTTATTCCGTGGTTTCCTCCTAAGTGTTAGATCTCATTTAGTTGTGATGATTAGAAATCAAAATACTTGTGGTGGCCTTTCAGTAGACTTAACTGTTATAGACCGTATTTATTCATCTTCCCTTCGTACCTTAGTAAGCCCGGAAAAGTTAAGGATGGAGACCTGAGTGTGACTCATAGGACAGATGAGCCTGGAAACGCCGCTGTCCACTCAGCACCGGGGTGACTGACCTGTTTCCCATGGCCTTGTCCCTCAGGTCACTAAGGAGATGACACCTGGCAAGAAGGTCTGGCTGGGGGAGACGAGCTCTGCGTTCGGCGGCGGGGCGCCCTTGCTGTCCAACACCTTCGCAGCTGGCTTCATGTGAGTGGGACTGTGAGAGTGAGACTGTGCGGCCTCCGGCTCAGGGTCCAGCTCTTCCGCATCCACCAACGGTGGCCAAACCCCATCAAATACAGTTTCTGAGGGAGAGCCCTAAAACTGTGCGCCAAGGACTTAGGAAAAAAAGTGGTTTTCCAGGCTGGAGAGATGGCTCAGTGGTTAGGAATGCTGGCTGCACATACAGACCTGGGGTTCAAGTCCCAGCACCCACATGGTAACTCGGTTTTAGGAAATGCAGTACAGTCTCCATGGGCACCAGGTGTGCCCACGCTGCACAGACCTGCATGTAGGAAAGAACACTAATACACTCTTCTCGAAGGTTTGCTAAACCTTGTTGGACACCTTTAATGGCTGTCCCCAGCCAACCGTTGCAAACACGTATAAAGTTTTTTTTTTTTTTTTAATCAAGTTTGGCTGGGCATGATGGCACGTGTTTGGAATTCTAGCTACTTAGGAAGCTTGAGCTGGAGGATTGCATGTTCAAGACCTGATTGGACTACTGAGTGAGTTCACGGCCAGGCTGAACACTAAGGGGTCTTGTCTCAAAATAAAAACACAAAATGAGGTCTGAAGATATAAGTCAGTGATAGAGAGCTTGCTAGAGTGTTCACAGGCCCTGCACTTCAGTGTTCGTGAGGGCACAGGGAACTGAGAAGAAGACGGAGTTGGCCATTCGCGGAGGATGTGGGGGAGATGATCCTTAGCGGTCTGGTCGTGGTTCTGTGTGGCTGGTGTTTGACGTCACTGTTGATGGCTATCCCTTCCCCCCCCACACACACCCCTTCCCCACATTGAGACCACTAGATAAGGAGCTGTCTGCAGGACGGGAGAATTTAATTCTACTCTGTACAAGTTGTCTTGCCCTCGAGGAAACTCCTCCAGCCTATGAACTTCACTCGAGGTGGAGCACGTGATCGCATGGGAGGGCATAGGCAGCTGCCACCATCTCATTTGAACTTATTTTCAATTAATGCCATTCTTACGGTTTCCTGCCAATTCCTTCCACCTGGATGAGCAAATCTCCATGTAATTAGAATGCAATGGTTTTGTTCTCCCATCTGAAGAGCTCTCCTGTCACTCTGTCCCAGGTGGCTGGATAAACTGGGCCTATCGGCCCAGATGGGCATAGAAGTCGTGATGAGGCAGGTGTTCTTCGGAGCAGGCAACTACCACTTAGTGGATGCAAACTTCGAGCCCTTACCTGTAAGTGACCTTTCTCTCCTGTGTCTGTGAGTAGAGGGAAGTCCGGCTGGTACTGGCCTCCTGCGGAGTCAGTGACCTCAGTGAAGACCCACACGTGGCTGGGAGGACCCTTTTGGAGGTTTCTCCCCTTTCTTTTTTCTTTTTTTGTGACTCAAGAACAAAAATTAAAAATCATTAATTATTTTTAAAATATTGTCCAAAAATAAAAGCAAAAAAGCTGGGTGGTGGTAATCCCAATCCTCAGGAGGCAGAGGCAGGGGGATCTCTGTGAGTTCAAGGCTAACGTGGTCTACAGAGTGAGTTCCAGGACAGCCAAGGCTACACCTGTCTTGAAAAACAAACAAAACCTACTTGGAGTATGGTGGAATGAATGTTTTGCAATTTTAGCAAGTCAAAGCTAAAATCGCTATCCCGGGACTGCAGGATAGCTCAGTGGGGAAAGGTGCTTATTGCATTTTGATTTTTGTTTTGTTTTGTTTTGTTTTGTTTTTGAGAGAAGAACTCTCTATTATGCAGCTCAGGCTGTCCTGGAACTCACTATATACCTCAGGCTGGCCATGGTCTCACAGAGATTCCCCCTGCCTCCGCCTCCCAGGAGCTGGGGTTAAAGGCATGTACCACCACACTTGGTCCCTTTACTGCACTTGGATCCGTAGAGACTATGAGAAGCCTAGCGCAGCAGGGTCATCTGTGATCCCAGAGCTCGTGTGAGGAGATGGGACATGGACTCAGAAGTCCGGGAAGTTTCAAGGCCAGATATGCTGGTTTATCTGGTAACAAGCAGAGAGACCAACAAGAAAGGTTGTTCACACTGACTTACATACAAGCTATGGCAAACAACATGCATACACACACACACACACACACACTCGAGGAGGGGGTAGGGAGGGGGAGAATGCTATCCTAGTTACTAGCAAAGATTCAGAACTCATTATGATATCCAGGCGTGGTGACTCCTGCCAATAATTCCACTTGAGAGGCTGAGGCAGGAGAATCACCATGAGTTCAAGGCCATCCAGGTTACACAGTATGTTTCAAGCCAGCCTGGGCAACAGAGTAAAAGTTTGTGTCTCAACAACAGAGACAACAAATTATGTTATTAAGTCGTGACGTTTGTCTAACTTTACAACAGGCCAGGGTTATGTATTTGTTTTAAAAACACCATCCTAATAATTAACTATTTTATCCACAATCTTCCAGATTTGAGCCAGGTATGCTGGCACATGCCTTTAATACCAGCTGGTAGCAGCCGGCCTGGTCTACATAGTGAGTTCCAATCCAGTAAAGAGCTATATAGTGAAACCCTGTCTCATAAAATTTTTTTACATGTGTATATATGTACATATATGATCATCTTCAAGCTATTATGAATAAAATTCTATTTTTACCTATCTCATACTGTATTTGATGCTAAATGAGGAAATTTAGCCTTTTATCCAAAGTTCTACCTTGTGTGAGTTCTGTGAGTGTGTTATGACTGTGATTGAGTGTGTGTGTGTGTGTTTGTGTGTGTGTGCATCTAAAACTTAAGGTATAATAGCCATTGCCCTAAGAAGTGTGGCGTTGATTGTCTTACCCTCTATCAGTGGAAGCCAAGTGCAGTGCACGCCTGTGATCCCCACTGGCCAGAGGAAGAAGAAACTCAGACATTCAGGGCCAGCCTCAGCTACATAGTTTGAAGCCAGCCCAAGTTACATGATCCTATCTTTCAAAAAACAGAAAATAAATAATTAAACATGTAAAATGACATTTGAAGATTTGTTTCCTGAGGGTATTTATTTTAATGGTACAGTTTTAAAAAATGTTTTAAATTTTTTATTTTGTGTCTGGGCGTTTTGCCTACATTTATGTGCGGGCTGAGCTTTCATACGCAGTGATCTTAGAGCCAGGAGAGGGCTTCGCTTCCCCGAAACTGGAGTAACAGAGTTCTGAGTATAATCACTGTGTAGGTTCTACAATCTGAACCCTAGTCCTTCGGGCGAACAGCCAGTGCTCTTAACTGCTGAGTCACCTCTCCAGCCCTTCTAAGAATGCTTCTTAAGAGAATGATTTGAATATATCTATCCAACATTTCAGTTTCCTTGTCGAAAGTAGTATAATAGTTGATTTATTCTGATCAAAAATATCTGGGGTAATTGTCACACTGGTATATGATAGCTGTGTAGTTGACCCTAGCTTGTTAAGATACAAATGAGAAAATAACCAGAGATCTGTTTTCGGTTCCTCCCCGCTAATGAACTAGGATTACTGGCTCTCTCTTCTGTTCAAGAAACTGGTTGGTCCCAAGGTGTTAAGGTCAATAGTGAAAGGCCCAGACAGAGGCAAACTCCGAGCGTATCTCCACTGCACTAACGCCTATCAGTAAGTATGGGACATCCTTCTCCAGCGGCAATCTGGACTGGGGAGGTGCGTAACTTCGGGTACAGCCCTCCAATTGGCTCCTCGCTCTGTGGTGGAGGGGACCCGTGTCATGTTCATGATAGCAGGATCTAACGTCAAAAAATTGCTAGCAGGGCTGACCACGCGGCTCCACTGCGATGTGCTCCGTGGAAGCATGGGGGCCTGCGTTAATATCCAGCGTCCGTGTAGAAAAAGCTGGATGTAGCCACGTAGGCCTGTAATCACAGCAGATTTGCATATGTGTGCATGTGTGCGTGCGCATGCGCGCGCGCGCACACACACACACACACACACACACACACACACACTTGCTTAAATGGGGGCTGAAGAGATGGCTCAGCAGTTAAGAGCACTCGCTGAAGACCCAGGTTCGGTACCCACACAAGCAACTTAAAAACTGTTTATAACTTCGTTCTAGGGCATGGAACACTCTGGCTGGCCCCAGCAGACACCAGGCAGACACTCATACACATAAATAAGTTTCTAAAAATAAAAAAAAAAAAAAACAAGCCTGGCAGTGGTGACACACACATTTAATCTCAACATTTGAGAAGCAGAGGCAGGCGAATCCTTAACATGCACCAGCCTGTTGTACCGAGCAGATTCCAGGCAGCCAGGGCTCGGAGAAACTTTGTCTCAAAAAAACCAAAATAGGTAAGATTAAAAAAAAAAAAAAAAAAAAAAAAAAAAAAAAAAAAGCTTAAATATCAGCATTTACAGCCCAGCAAAGATTCACAGTTATAAAAGATTTTAACCGTTACAACCTATAACAAAAATATCCTGACGTTTTCAGGAATGGACACAAGTAAAATATCACCACATTCAGACAAACAATCGATTCCTCGAAAGGAGTATGAGGCTTAATATCATGGCTGATAGGCTAACGCTAGCCCCAAAGCACTTACCAGTTTCCATTTCTGGTGACAGGGTACTGTCTGAAGAGGGAAGTCCGCAGTAAGAAAGGAATCGTTGAAATGCAAGAATTCTGAAAAAGTCAGCAGATTTAGTTTTTGTTTTGTTTGGAATGGAGTCTTACCAGATAGTGTTGACTGGCTTGGAATTTGCTATGTAAACCAAGCCCTTGAACTGAGATCTCTCTGCCTCTGCCTCTGCCTCCCACCCTCTCTGAGTAAGGGCATGAACCACCATGATTTACCTTTGTTTGTCTTAATTTTTTTTTTATTTTTTGTGTCCTTGTATATGGGCATGTTCACATGTGGGGTGCACGTGTGTATTCCCGGGTGTGCATATACGTACATGTGTGTGCATGCACATAGAAGCCAGCATTCTCAGGGGCCCTTCCTCACCGGCCATCTACCTTTTGTTAGGGAAGGATCACTCATGGGTTGGGAACTTTGGCAAGTTTGTTAGGCTAGCGGGTCAGCAGGCTGGAGGGGGTCACGTCTCTATGTCCCTTCTCACCATCAGCTAGGACAAACATGAGCCGCCTTGTCCAGCCTTTTACATGATTTCTGGAGCTTAAGCAAGCATCTTACTAGCTGACCCATCTCCCAGCCCTGTCTCAGTCTTATTATTTTTATTTATTTATTTATCATATGTATGTGATTACACTGTAGCTGTCTTCAGACACACCAGAAGAGGGTGTCAGATCCCATTACAGATGGTTGTGAGCCACCTTGTGGTTGCTGGGAATTGAACTCAGGACCTTTGGAAGAGCAGTCAGTGCTCTTAACCACTGAGCCATCTCTCCAGCCTTCAGTCTCATTATCTTTAGTTTATAAGTATGGCATTTGCCTGCATATGTTTGTATACCGTGTGTGTGCTTGGTGCAGAAGAGAGAGCATCAGCTCTGAAACTGGAGTTATGACAGTTGTGGACTGTTACGTTGGAGACTGAACCCTGGTCCTCTAGAAGAACAAGTAGTGCTCTAACCAGACTCCTGTTCAGTCTTTTTATAAGACTAGTAATAGCTCTTATTTATATAGTTTATAAAGAATCCACATGAGTAGATCTTATTATTATTAAACCTTCCTATATATAAAAATATACGGCCTGGCTATGGGCCTCTGAGCTTTACTCCGTGTAGTGAAGGACGAAGTGGCCTGTCTCGGGAGGTGCTGCTGTGGAGAGCAGTGCTTTTCTTGTTTCCAGAACAGGGCCTTTCCTAGGATGACGTATGGTCTAACGTCTTCCTAGGAAAGGATGCTAATAGGTCCCACCCACTTTGTGAATACGGCACTCAGTGTCTGCTCACATGCGTGTTCAGGTTCTTTATCGTATGTATCAGACAAATCCGTGACTGAATCGACCTGTTTGCATTTAGCCCGAGGTATCAGGAAGGAGATCTAACTCTGTATGTCTTGAACCTCCATAACGTCACCAAGCACTTGAAGCTTCCGTCTCCGTTGTTCAGCAAGCCCGTGGATAAGTACCTTCTGAAGCCTTCCGGGCCTGATGGGTTACTTTCCAAGTGAGTAGATTCCCCGTGGACTGCAAACTTTATGTGAGCTTATTCATTATGATGGAGATGACTTTTTTATGGAAGGGAAGAAAAGGGTAAGCATTGCATTCTTTTTTTATTTCAGAAATTCCATATATGAATACTTATTTATATAAGTGTAACTTCAACAGAGAAGGATATGGACACAAACTAATAGTCATCCTAGAAGAAAATCTGTAATCCCAAATATTGTCACATATAACAGCCATTCGGTGTATTTAGGTTTTTTAATTATATATATATATGTATATATATACATATATATGTATATGTATATATATAATTTCAAAACAACTCTTAAATTTAAATATAGTTTGATCATATTCTTCTGGTCCCTGAAGTCCTTCCAGATTCCCTTTCCCTCCCTACCCACTCAGTTTTAAGTTCTTTCTCAAAACAAAAAAACAAAAACCTCCAAGACAACAAGACCTCCAAGACCAAGAAAACAAAATGAAACAATAATAAAAAAAAGTATTTGTTGTCTCCTGCCACGGGAGGTTGGGTGTGCCCTTCTATTGGAGAAAATGTTCAGTTGTTAACCTTTACCCTAGTGACTAAGTTTTCATTTTCATTCATTCATTCATTCATTTTTTAAAATACAAGAAAATATAACATAAGACAGAAACTATCACATCCAAAGTAGACAAGACAAACCAACAGAAGGAAAAGATCCCAAAGAAAGCACAAGAATCAGAGACCCACTCCCTCTCACACTTGAGAGCCCCAGGAACCACTCACAGTTGGAAACCACATTCTGTACCACAGAGGACCTGAGGCAGACCCGGGCAGGCCCTGGGCACGCTTCTTCGGTCTCCGTGAGTTCATACGAGCTTTGCTCACACTGGCTGTTGGAGGATGGTGTCCTCTATCCCCTCTGACTCTTAGAGTCCTTTTCCAGAGCCCCCTGAGCTCCGGGGAGGATTGGATGCAGACACCCTTCTTAGGGCTGAGTATCCCAAGGTCTCTCACTCTCTCTTGACCGGCTGTGGGTGTCTGCATGTGTTGCCATCCACTGCAGGAGGAGCGCCTCCGGGGATGGCCAAACATAGCACTGAGCTATAAACGTAGCAGAGTGCCATTGAGTTGTTTGATCACCACATTTCTGTGTGTTTGTTTTAGACCAGTATCCTCTGGCTTTACCCTAGGCCCCCGGGCTATCTAGTCTCGGGCTCTTGGTCACCAGTGCAGTGTCAGGTGTGGGTTACTCCCATGGGCTTTGGGCCACCATTGCTTTAACGTATCTTGTAGGCAGCACACCCTTGTAGATAAAGGACTTGTGACCGGCTTGATGTTTATGGTGTGCGGAATACCTTCCAAGGTTAGATTATTTGTTCTGAAGATGCTCCTCTTGGTGACAGGCAGCCACAGGTGCTGAAGCACACGTCTGACCTAGTAAGGGCATGTGGGCGGAACGAAATACCACACACAGGGCAGGGTGGGATTCTCCTGTTGCACTGAAGTAGCTTCTCTCTCTCTCCCTCCCTTTCTTTCTTTCTTTTTTGACGGGTAAGGGGAAAAGTGGCCATAAATGTGCTTCTAGATAAATCACATGAACTGTTTCTAACGACACGTCATGTGTGCATTCCTAAGTGCAGGGGTCAAAGGGTAGCAGTTGGAGGCCAGCTCTGGGCTCCCACCTTGTGGCTCTGGGACATCAGATCCAGGCTGGTAGGCCCGGCAGCTAGTGCCCGGGATCCTCTGCTCTGCCTAACCTGTTCATGACTAATTCCTTGAACCTGCGTCTCTCCTGCAGCTTAACAGACTTTTCTCCTCATCCTCCCGTTTCTGTCTTCAAAACACACAAGAAGCTACTTCCCTCAGAGAAACCCCATCCTGAATAGCTTAAACACACATCCTTAGAGCACATTTGTGGATGCAGCTGATTAAACACCACGGCCTAAGCAGATGCAACCTTGCTGCCTTCCTGTCTTACACAGCACTATTAATTCACGGTAATCAGATTTGCCTTCAAGCTGAGGTACCAAAACATAAGGTCAACCGCGGACTTTGGTAGGTATCGTCAGATGGCCCTGCCATTCATGCTGATCCATCTTACTACTGCCACCCGGAGATACTTTTCACGACCTGTTCTTGCTTGTGGTTTCCTGGAGCTGGTCGTATTTCCTCCCTGTCTTTGTCTAAGATTTGATGTGATATATAAGGGTAAAACCAAAGCCAAGGCCTGTGGACCTCACTGTAGATCTGGCAGCCCCTGGCACCATCGTGAGCTGTGGGACTCAGAGTTGAGCATCTAACAAAGGTTAACAAAGATGGAAGCTGGTTAGATCCTACTAAGAATTAGGGGGGTGTAGCTGGATACGGTGGTGCACACCTTTAATCCCACCACTCAGGAGGCAGAGAGGCGGATCTCTGTGAGTTAAAAGCCAGTAAAATGAGTTCTAGGGCAGCCAGAGCAACATAGTGAGATCCAGTCCTAGACAAGAAAAGAGATGAAAAGGCTTTAAAAGCAAACAATACAAGCCAGGCATGATAGTGGATACCTCTAATTCCAGCGCCTGAGAGGCAGACACACAGCCTAGGCTACAGAGGGAGTTCCAGGCCAGCTAGGGATACAAAGAGAGACCCTGTCAAAGCGAGAGAGAGAGAGAGAGAGAGAGAGAGAGAGAGAGAGAGAGAGAGAGAGAGAAAGACATAGGATACATGGATTAAGTAAATGCACTAAGGAACTGTAGAATCCTCACATCTGTTAAACCGCTGCGGTGGATGGACGCCGAAAGATGAGAATAAACACTAGGTTGTAGTAAATGAAAACCAAGTTTTAAGAAAATATACAGAATACCCATCTTCGGTCAAGTAAAATGTGTTTATATGTTTATATGTTTATGTGTTTATATGTTTATATGTTTATATGCATAGGAAAACAGAATGAATCTGCCAAGATGTTACAAGGAGGATGGGGTAATAGATTACTTTTGTTGGGTTTAGTTCTGTTTACGGGTTTTTTCGATGGGGTCTCTTGTAGCTTGAATATGCTCTGCATTCAGAGCTGACTTTGAACTCCTGACCCCACCCCGTGAGAGCAAGAATCACAGGCCTGGCCTGGTATGCTCATGTGTGTGAAAAGTGGTGATATATAATATCTTCACAATGCTCATTGTGCACAGACATCGTGATGGTTGTTAACACACATGTCACGTGCATTCCATACATGGCATAACAACAGCTCATCTTGTCAGTTTTCAGCAATGCAAAAATAAATTAAGAAAAAGATGAAGTCCCTGACTGCTAGGCGTCCGGGGCTAGCCTGGGTTATGTAGTAAGCCCAGCCTGAGCTACAGTGTGTGATTCTGTTTCAGATAACAGCCTAAAGTAAGTACATGATCCATGCATGTTTCTGTAAAAGGCCACACACACACACACACACACACACACACACACACACAAACACACACTCACACCCCTGGCTGGTCCAGTTATGGTCTATCCCACTGCACTTTTAAGTTTGTCTCTGTCAAACACCTAAGCTCACTTCCCGAAACACAAATTATATAATTCAAGCTGCCACGAACCTCCCCCTTGATGATCTAAAATTAATTCCACAGGTTTTGTAGGGGCCACAGTGCATGAGCAATGTGCCTAACTCCAGTGTGTCTTTCCTTCCTGTAGATCTGTCCAACTGAACGGTCAGACCCTGAAAATGGTGGATGAACAGACCCTGCCGGCTTTGACAGAAAAACCCCTCCCTGCGGGAAGCTCACTGAACATGCCTGCCTTTTCCTATGGTTTTTTTGTCATAAGAAATGCCAAAATCGCTGCTTGTATATGACAATAAAAGGCATACTGTACCCCCTGAGACGAGAGCCGTCAGGGGCGTCATTCACAAGAGTAAAGCAAAACCCTATAGGGCTGGAGGAGGCTAGAGCCTTAGGAAGGAGGGCGGGGCGCGCTTCAGCGATACATCCGGTGTGGAGTTCTCTTAAGTAGACCATTGCAGGTGGTGACAGTTAGTGGCACCATGTGGCAAATGACCTTAGCACTTCGCATGCACTATTTTGGGGGCTATTAAAAATGTATAGGAATGCCTCCAATATGACCAAGACGCTACTAAGTGAAGGACATGTCCTGATTTTTTTTAAAGGCTTTGTTTTTATTTTATTTTCATTATTTTGGTAAGAAGATGGTCAAACATGACTTTCAGGAGCCTCCCTGTGGCTCCAATGGGGGAAAGACCCACGCCACACTGGCCGTGAAAAGACACCTGCTCACACTCAGGGAGGAACTAAAACAGAGAAACAGCCCCTGTGCCTCTTTTCTGTTCTTCATGAGTCTGGGAAAGGACTGGTGGCTGGGTGAAGTAGTATTAAACAAAGACAGACAAAAGACCAGTCACTGCTGAGCGGGAAGGGACACATCCGGAAATGACTGTAAAGGAGCGGGTTGGCTGGATGGGAGCCATTTCCAGAGACCCTGCTGTCATCCTCCACCATTAGTGTTTACTTTTTCTACACCAGAAGTTGTTGCCTTGCTTGGAAAGCTTCGGCCTGTGAGTAACAGAAGCCTCCAAATGAAGACATTTATAACCCCACATAAGGAGTTGTTGAAGTGAGGTAGGGCACGTCAGCAGGGGTCCATCTTCTTTCTCCCTCTGTCCTGGTGTCTATAGTGCTGACTCCCTTCTTGGCCTGGTCACATGATGGCTGCAACCGGTCTATTGATTCCTTAAGATCTGACAGCAACCAGGGGAAGAAGATAAGTTGTGTCTTCCCAGACCTGAAGAGCTCTTTCTTGGAGCAAATCTTTCCTCAAGTCTCTTCAACTCTTACCAGCCAGGAACAGATCTGTGGTCATTTCTCGTCACAATCCATAGCAGTAATACCTACAAGTGTCTTCAAGAAATACTGCTTGGGGCAGAGAGGTTTGGTGGCGTCCACAGCACTGGGTGTTTGCTTTTGATCTGTGCTTTTGATTAAGTTACAAAATGTAATTCCCCCACTCCCAGGATTTTAATCCTCTTAAGGATTACAATTCTGTATGTTTGTGCCTGCTATGAATATTATCTTGATTGTTGTTATCTAGTTTGTTGATGAAGCTAGAACCTAAAGTTTGTATCCTTCAATACTCTCTCAATTTTTATGCAAGTTTTTATATCTTCACATTTGAAATAAACTAATTTTATAGCCTTAATTTGCATGGTTATTCTTCTAATAAATCTAAAGCTTACAGGATCTTACATTTGAAAGTCTGGTTTTGATGGGTTGGAGCTGTGGCTCACTGGAAAAATGTTAGCCTAGGACAGACAAAAGGCCCTGGGTTTGATCCTCACAACTTCAGAATGAATGAATGAATGAATGAATGAAGCTTCTTCCTTCTCCATTTTCTGTATACCTACCCCCTACCTGTATTTGTGTTTCCTCCCCACATTAAAGTGCCTGACTCTACAGAAAAGGAACACTCAGGCGTAAACATAACTTCCTACTTCGGTCATCCAGTCTTAACTAATTTTCCTTGTCCCTCTTCCACTGTGCCCCTGCCCATGGGGGTTTTCGACAGGGGACCCTAGAAGAGAAGGGCAGAGAAACAGAGACAGGAGACACGAAGAACGAGGTCAAGACAAATTAACTGCTCAAGACCTCCTAAACTGTATTTTCTCAGGGAACTTATACAGGCAGGGGAAGAAGAGAGCAAGTGGGATTCTTCACGTAGCCCGGGCCTTCAGCCAAGGTGAATCTCTGGCAGCTGTAAGATGTTTTCTTCTTCTGGGAGAGCACAGTGACCACTCATTTTCTTCAAGGTCTGTAGCTGAGGAGAAGTCAAAACCCAAGCCTATCTTTAATAAACTCTAAACAAAAAGTAAAGTCAGTTTGGCTCCTGGCACCACTGTATAAGCTCAATGCCTAAATTTTCACTTGTATGACTATAGCAACATCTAAGTTGTTCATTCACCCTGACTTTGCCTCAAACTCTTTCAAGATTTGTTTTTTATTATTTTAACGGGGGTGGGGAGGTAGGGGCTGGTGCACATGGTACACACGGATGCGCGAGCCCCCAGAGGGCGAAAGCATCACACTCCTTTGGAGTTGGAATTACAAAGATTGTGAGCCTGCTGGGAACTGAACTCAGATCTTCTGCGAGAGCAGTTAAATGTCCTTAACCACTGAGCCACCCACTCTCCAGGCTCTACTTGAACTAGCTAAGTGGCTTCCCGTAAGGTCCGTAAGGTCCTTCAATAACTAGCACCTGCCTTTCCTTGGCCTTAACCTTAGACACTTCATCAGCTCTGTTCTCTCTGCACACAGGATCTGAGCAGTGTGTGCCTGTGCCTTGTTTCCTTCCCGTGTGTGTGTGTGTGTGTGTGTGTGTGTGTGTGTGTGTGTATGTTCACACATACATGCATGCACGTGCACACTTTCCCTCTGGCTGCTCTGTGCCCTTTCTCAGTGACAAATGTCCGTGTTTATAAAGGTCCATTCACACTTCCACGGTCTGACTCTCTCCGCAGACCCTTCCCTGATGCTCGAAAGCTCTCTCAGCCATTTTTGTCTCATCTCACATGACGCTTACAAGTTTACACAGGATCTTCATCACTTTTGTATTTCCTGTGATCGTCATACTGTCACAAATACCTTTCTAATGACACAACATAGCTTACAAAAATTAAAGAGCAGGCCACCTAAGTTCCATCCCTGGAACCCACGCTATGTTTTGTGGCAAGAGCTGACCTCCACACATGCAGGGTGGCAGGTGCGCCTCCCTACCACACACACAAATAACCAATAGACTGAGGTATTTTGATTTTGAATATTCAGAATTTATATTTGAAGCATGAGAAGGTATTGCCTGTGTAAATTTGAGTTTCTATTATTTTTAAAGGCTAGAACCATGTTGTAGATTCTATCCAGCCTATTGATTAGAACTTCATGATTGTGTAGACTCAGAATGTTATGGATCCAGAACCAAAATCACCTTGGACTGCTGTCTCAGTCAGGGCTCTATTCCTGCACCAACATCAGGACCAAGAAGCAAGCTGGGGAGGAAAGGGTTTATTCAGCTTACACTTCCACACAGCTGTTCATCACTAAAGGAAGTCAGGACAGGAACTCAAGCAGGTCAGGAAGCAGGAGCTGATGCAGAGGCCATGGAGGGATGTTTCTTACTGGCTTGTTTACCCTGGCTTGCTCAGCTTGCTTTCTTATAGAACCCAAGAACACCAGCCCAGGGATGGCACCACCCACAAGGGGCCCTGCCCCCACCTCCTTGATCACTAATTGAGAAAATGCCTCACAGCTGGATCTCATGGAGGCACTTCCTCAAAGGAGGCTCCTTTCTCTGTGATAACTCCAGCTTGTATGAAGTTGACACACAAAACCAGTCAGTACAACTATCTTTAGTTCCCTTACTAATCATTCATTGCTAACCTCTGTCTCTGAACTAACATCCTTCCAACCATCACATGAAACCTTTTAACATATTCACTTAGTCTACCAACCCCAAACTAAACACCATAGGATTTATTCCTTCCTTTTGGTGTGTATTATTACTTCTACATTGGAACATTGTTTCGGGGTAATGTGAAACTGTGTTCTTGAGCAACAGTCATGCATGTGGCTCAGGATAAACAGTCTCTGTGAAGTAAGAGGTGTGGTTTTGTGTTGATGTATGTCACCTATTTAAAAACATTTATAAATTTACTTGACTAGTTGATTAGGCATTGCTCATTGGGTTAAAGGTCCTTGCCACTGAGACTGTCAATCTGTGTTAAATCCCTGAGATCCACATATTTGACTTCACACACATGTGGATACACACACACACACACACACACACACACATCACTACACCCAGATTAAAATAATTTTTAAATTATTGAGGCAGATGGGCATGGTGACACATGCCTTTCTTTAATCACAGCATTTGGGGAGGCAGAACAGGCAGATCTCTGTGAGTTTGAGGTCCGCCTGGTCTACACAGAGAGTTACCGGCCAACCGGAGCTACAAAGCCCAAATCAGCCTCAAAAAAAGAAAGGAGGAAGAAAAGAAACAAGGGGGACACATACACAGAGAGAGAGAAGGGGGGGAGGGAGGGAGGGAGAGGGAGAGGGGGAGAGGGAGAGTCAAAGTAGCTTAGAGGCATATGCAATACAAATTGCTGGTAAGCTGCTTCTAATAGCAGATAGTTGTATGAGAGAGACATGGCCTCATGAAGACCAGTACACAGTTACATTACTGAATGTTAACTGTAATAACATTGAAGCTTCCCTAAGCCTCCTTGGGGCAAATACTTGTCTGCTTTGTTAGTGAGACCTTTTAAGCTCATGTGCCTGTTAGCTTTTAATCTGCACCTTATCTTATTGCTCCAGTGGTTTTCATTATTTATTTCACCCTTAAAATAACCTCTCCACAAACAGAATACTTTCCAAGTCCAGGG
Source organism: Apodemus sylvaticus (assembly GCF_947179515.1). NCBI lineage: Eukaryota > Metazoa > Chordata > Mammalia > Rodentia > Muridae > Apodemus > Apodemus sylvaticus. The sequence goes on from NC_067482.1 coordinate 9,206,427, forward strand.
ATAGAACTTCTCAGGACATATGAGCTTGAAACCATTTTTACTTTCATCTTTAAAAAATTATTCCATTTACTTAGTGAGTGTGTGTGTGTGTGTGTGTGTGTGTGCGCGCGCGCGCGCGCCCCACGGAAGGCCATGAACATCATGTCACAAAAGCAAAAGGTTGCTCTTAACCCTCTGCGGGGTTAACAGACCAGGGCAGAGAGCGGTGGGTCATTCCTGAGCGTCTGCTTCCTGCTAATAATGAGTCTTTGTACCCAGTCTAGTCTTTACTCTTCAGCCTTTTATAACTTCCTGCTACCACTACAGGACAATTTGAAATGGGTTTGAGAGTGAAAAAGTTGACGGACTTTAACATACAGTTTTAAAAAAAAAAACCAAAAAGCCATTTTAAAAACCAGCTTTATCATCCTTTCCCTCTAAAATGGAGAGCGGTCGCGATGATTCTTGCATTTTAAATATTGCGAGGGGAACTCCAGGCACATGGAAACAGCGTGCAAGTGTGAAGAAGCCTCCTCGTGTTTGGCATGGTGGCACCTCTGCTACCTGACAGAGTGCTTGAGAATAAACAGCGTGGAGGCAACTTTTTGGAAAAGGAAAGTCAAAGACTGCAAACCTGTTAAACAGTGGATGGAGCTAAAAGATCAAAGGACCAGCAGCGCTTCCCAGACTGCAGACACAGGCCAGCGCGCCCCCTGCTGCATCTTCCTCAAACCTGTTGTTACACAGCTATCACAGAACTCACTGCATAGGCTTTGCAGAAGGGCACCGAAAACGATACACCACCATCTCACACCTCAAATCAATAAAATCCAGATAAGCGACTTGTCCAGAGCCAGTCAGTGAGGGGTTATGATGGAATAACACACACCAGGTACCTAGAAACATGGAAAAGCCAGCCATATTAATAAGGATGGCATCAAAGGATGGTTGTTGTTTTGTTTTTCTTTTTCAAGACAGGGTTTCTCTGTGTAGCCCTGGCTGTCCTGGAACTCTGTAGACCAGGCTGGCCCCAAACTTGGAGATCCTCCTGCCTCTGCCTCCCGAGTGCTCGGATTAAAGTACGTCACTACCACCTGGTTATGAAGTTGTTCTTGAGTGAAACTGCATCCTTTTTGGCTGACTGTCAAACTTAGGTTTATCCTCGAGTAAAGAATTTCCCTTTAGTAAAGTGTGTGTGTGTGTGTGTGTGTGTGTGTACAAATTTTACATAATTGGATTTGGTTTTTTGGTTCCCTTTTAGTTTTAGAATGTGAATATTCGATGTAGTTGACATATTTGGACTTACGTTTTTCTTTTTATGGTAGAACTATTCCATACAAATAAACTGAAAGGGCTTAAAAGGGAGAGTATAGGGGGTTAAGGGAGTGTGGCTAGGCGGTGTAGGGGAAGGTGTCCAGGCCGGCCCTTGCCTGGGCACCTCTGCCCCTGAAGGACCACACACACACACACACACACACACACAGGCATGGTATAGAATAGAGTTTATTCAGAGTAGGGGATGGGAGTTAGTGGTAGAGAGAGGTAGAGAGAGAGGTAGAGAGAGAGAGAGAATAGAGAGAGTGGAGTGGAGGCCGACCATGACCACGTGGAGGGGGGAAGAGCCCCAGGGGCAGAGAGGTGAGAATGTGGGAGAGCAGCAGAGAGCAAAGAGGGAGAGGAGGAGCAAGTAGCCCCTCTTATAGTGGGCCAGATCTCTGGGGCGGGGCATACCTGGCTATTGCCAGGTAGGTGTAGGGTGGAGCTTAGACAAAACCCCAACATAAACCCTATCCTTTTGAGTTCATTAAGAAACTTGGAGATGGCTCAGCGCTGAACAGTACCGGCTGCTCTTACAGAGGACCCAGGTTTGATTTCCAGCACCCACATGGCTCAGCACTATCTGTAAATCCAACTCCAGGGGATCTTGCACCCTCTGGTGGATTCCATTGGTACTAGGCATCCTCGTGACGAACACATATACATATATACATATATATATAGAGAGAGAGACACAAACACAAAGAGAACACTTACCCACCCATCTAATACGACACCACTGCGCATGCCCGCCCGCGGCCTGGCGCCCTGGATGACGTCACCAATCGGCGTCCAGCCTAGCGCCATGCTGTGTTTGGGAGGCGCGGGGTTAGCCCGGGGCTTTCGCACGGTACGGTCCTCATGGCTGCGTGGTCCGCGCGGACTCCCGCTGGCCCTGGTGCGCACCGCAGGGGCTTCGGGCGCGCGGGACCGGCGAGCCCCGGCCCCCGGGACGCAGCGCGGGCGAGCTCTCAGCCTGTCGGCCGCGGCCGTGGTGAACTCGGCGCCCCGCCCGCTGCAGCCCTACCTGCGCCTCATGCGCCTGGACAAGCCCATCGGTGAGTGGAGCGGGCTGGGCTGCGCGCTCGCTGGGCTGCCTGGCGAGCGAGTGCACGCCCCGGTCCTGCAACCGAGCCCCCGGGAACTGCGGCTCCGCTGCCGGCGTGATGCACCCGTTGGGCAGTCACCTCGAGCCTCGGTCAGGACCTTAGCCAGGGACACGCAGATTTTCCTACGCTCTGAGCCCAGGGTCCCGGAGGCGGACATTGATAAACATGTATTCCCAGACCATGCCACATACTCCAGACCATTCAGATGTGGTCAGGCGCACCTTTGCTTTCTCGAAGCTTTTGATTGTTGATTTGCAGTTTTGAAGTATTTCTGCATTCACTGGTTTTCCATTCTGCCAACGGGCTTGTAAGTAAGACTGTTGAAATTAAGGCTCCTCGTCAGAACCAGACCAGAAGGATCTCAGTTGTGTTGATACTAGGCTTTTTTCCCTCATCACCGGTTACAAAGATTTAGAGCATCTGAACACAGCTGGGTATCGTGCTTCCAAACTGCCCATCACCATAAACTCACACAATCCTCCCTATGTCCTTCCTTTTCTTTGTCTTTTTCATTAAAGTGCTCATGTACTATTGACACCTGTGACACAATATAAGCTTCGTCTGCACGGAAAACTTCTGTCTAGTTCCATAAAACTATGCCCAGAGTCACCCAGCCTTAGTGGCAGAAAGAGCTAGGAAAACTACCAGCTTTGAAAGAGTTTGTTTCTGATTGGAAAAGACAGTTGATGACCTAGAAAGTATGGAAACAAGTATCAGAGGTATAGGTCATGCACAGGAAAGAACTGACTGTGGGTCTCCAATGCTTGAAAAACTGAAGAAATAGTACTCCAAAGGAAATGCTATATTACAGAAGAATAGAGAGATCTTGGAGAAATACTTTCCAAATCCAAGGGTAGCCAAATATGATGGCTCACATCTATAGTTTAACATCTAAGAAGCTGAGGCAGGAGGACTGATTCAAGTTGCAGGCCAGTTTGGGCTATATATTCCAAAATAAAAAACCAAACAAACAGACTTAGTGCTGAAACATTAAGACTAGGAGGCTGACCTGCAACCCTGGAAAGATGTAGGAAGAAGTGGAGACGAGGCTAGACTGAGGAAGAGAGAAACAACAGAATTCTAGCTCATTTAGATGTTGGTATGTACAGTTTCAGTGTAGGGAAGTGCATGCCAAAATTATTTGTTCTGCCTTTACCTATCCAGGACCCCCAACTTGGCCGCGTTTGGGTTTGGTGTTTGTTTTCAGTCAGGGTCCCATATGTGTCTTTGGCCAACCTTAAACTTCCGCCTCCATGCCTGGCTGGACCTGTTTTATTTTGTGTAAGACAAGGGCTTGCTTTGTACTGTAGGTTGGCCACAAACCCTGGAGCTTGTCCCATGTCCAGGTGACAAAGGAGGTAGAGTGGTAGCAGCCAGGCATCACTGTTGATATTTGAGATGGGAATGTTCCCTGTGTGTGTAGGATTTAAGCACCGAATCACAACAAGGAGAGATTAGAGTATAGACACCTATTAAGTGAAAGGCAGGTGTTGTGTAATGCAGGGTTTACACAAGCATTTTATAATTCTGTTCTTAGATTCTGGGTGACAAAGGTACAAGAAAGACCTGCAGGCACACCAGACAGATCAGCAGCTGCCATTGTTTCTGTTTTCATAAGCATCATTAATCTAGCAGCTGTGCATTCTGCCATGTCACGGGACTCTAAAGTAGGCATGAGCTGCAAGCCAGACCTTGTGGGTTTGAATCTTCAGCTCAATCCAGTGGATGGCTTGGATAAATTACTTCATGTCTCTGCACATTCATTTCTTTCTCTATAAAAGGAAAGTGCTAACGTTGACTTTATAAAGTCAGCCTTAACATCCATCTAAATACTTGTCTGCACATAAGGGCTCCAGAGGCGTTAGTCACTATCACTAAGGAAGTGGAGATTAGAGAGGCCTGCCTTTGTAGTTATTTCTGTTGAGTACCTTAAGATACTGGCCGCATGCTTTGATTCTAAATAGACAATCACAGGGTAACGTTCACTCCATGGATGGTTTTGGACTCCTACCATGTGTCAGGAGCAGAAATTGTTAGTAGAATCTCAGTTTAATATTTAAATGCTTGTCTCTTAAGATAGCAAGACAGTTATTGTTCTACTGTATTGATGTTATACCTCATTACTTTCCTAGAGCAGTATTAGTTGCTGTGTTTTAGAAGGCAGTAAGAAAGAGTTCTTGTTTCTCGGCACTAGGAGTGAACCTCAAAGGGCCTTCCATATGCTGGTCAGGACTTACCCCTGGGCTACATCACTGCTCAGTCAACCGATGTCATTTCAGGAAGTTTTGGCAGGTTTTGGCAAGTTTTGGTGCTCTGTCCACCAGGTTAGCAGTCTGTTTCCCTCTTCCCTGCAGTTGCTGGTGAGAAATGCAGCATTATGGATTCTTAAGCTCAGTCTACTAGAGCATTTAGCTCTGCCCATCCCATTCAGAATCTGACAATTTTATTTCCTCTCCAAGAGACTCTTTCCATTTTATAATAAACATGTTGTCTACCTGTTTGGCTTTTCTCACTACCTCTGCACCTTTCTTCACAGAATAACTGTAAGGAATGAAAGTGTCACAGGGAAGACAGAAAGGAATGCCCCTGTAGTCAGTGGGGACAAAGGTAGGGTTTTCTTGGGCTCGGGACTTGGGTATGAGAAAGGAATTTTTCACTTAAGGTTCTGCCAGACTACTGGTTTAGAGTTCTGTCTTAATACTGTGACTTTGGGCAAACCGTGCCTCCATCTCTCAGTTTCTGCATTCCTTACCTTTCTCTTGCTGTGATAAAGCCCCAGACTGGGCTCACGGTTCCAGAGGATAGGAGTTTGTCATGGCAGAGAGCCTGGCAGCAAGTCACAGCCAGAGCAGAAGCTGTGAGTTCACATCGTGAACCACAGACTGCACAGACAGTGGCAGCGTCTCACTCCCAAAGCCTCCCTCCAGAGGCCCGCTTTCTCTCAGGTTACATCTCTGAAGCTCGCAGACAGCACTGCCCACTGAGGCCACTTGTCCAAACACCAGAGCCTATAGAGACATCCCCTCAGACCATCCAGCTAAAGTTAGTGTGGTAGAACTCCTGCCTTAGTGTCTGCTGTGAGAACCTGCAGGGTTTGCTACAAGCTCTCGACAGAACTGCTGTGTGCCTGGATTCATAAACACATAGTCTATGCTTTGAGCACTTTTTTCTTATATCAGGGGCTCAAGAAATATTAATATTATTACTTCAAGAGTTCAAGAAAACTGTGCCTGTAGTCATGTGTGTTATATATGTTAATATACGCTGATCAGTCCGTTCCGGTTGTATTATCAATATAGATCTGTGGTAGAGTGCCTGTAACTCACATAAGCCCCAAGTCCTATTCCAGAACTGTCCTCCTTAATACTGTCATGTCATTAAATCTAGTGAGGTAGGTGTTCATTTTCTCTGTCTTCTGCCTTCAGCCTGTTTAGTGCCTAGTATCTGCCCCCTCCCAAGTGCTCGCCTGCTGCTCCTGTCAGTGAGCGAGCACATATATACATAATTGTGATACAGATTTGTAGCCAAGGAGAGGCTTGCTTCACTGTGCACTGGGCATCATGTAGCCTAGGACTATTCAGAGGAGACTCCAGTGCCAGCTGCACCAAGCACATGGTGATGAAGTTGTTCCTCCTCTGGGTCTCAGCTACACACTGTGCAATGTGAGCTTTGCCCTGCTCTTTATAAAGAGCAGCTGTTTCTGTGCCTCACTATGTGCTCCTCCCTCCGTAAGGTGGTGTCACTAATGACACTTCCTTTAGGACATGGTGAGCGTTGGGTGAGTTTATATGCATAAAGTGTTTACAGTGCTGGCCAACTTCATGGGCACCCAGTAGATGATAAAGGATTCTAAGTGCGTGTCTTCCCACAGCATCCTGGGCTCAGGCACTGAGCTGGCCACTCCCCAAGGACTTTACCCCCTTTTCCTCTACGTCCTTCCAATGCCAAAGATTAAATCCAGGGCCCTGGGCATGCTAGGTAAATACTATCACTGAGCTACATATCCTCAGTTCTTGAGTTTTAAGACATCACACTGTGGGGCTGAGGCTGGTCTAGAACTCAGACTCCGCCTGTTTTTGCCTCTTAAGTGCTGGCGTACAGGCTTATGCATCTCACCTGGCCCCTTTTCTCTCATATTCCTAAATCAGGATGTAGCACTTCCATCAAGCCTGTCATCCCGACACCAAGGATGCTGAAGCAGAAAGACCTCTGGAATTCAAGTCCGGCCTAGGCTAGACAGTAAGGCCTTGCTTGTGTCAAGCAAAACAAATCCCTACAGCCTTTAGACTTTACCTAACAGGCAAGGTGTGCAAAGACTAGTGGAAAGACTGCCATTTTTGAAATAGAATACCAGGGGTCATTTGTAAGTCTCTGATCTGTATAATATACTCCATTTGGTTAGTGTCATCTAGTTTGTTGTCTAAGCATTAAAAGTTAGCCCCCTTTGTGCACACGGCTTCACACAGCTGAGCACCGAAGGCCAGAAAGCTCCGCTGAAGTACCCCTTAGCCCAAGACCATGCCCGCGAACTCTGCCGACTACAGGAAAGGGAACTTTTAGTGTGTCCTCAACAGTTGAGCCATCTCTCCAGCCCCTTTGCCCATTTCTTTTTAATTTTTTTTAAGAGAGTTGTTTTGTTTTGTTTGATTTTTTTTAAAGATTTATTTACTATATTTATATGACTAACTGCACTGTAGCTGTCTTCAGACACATCAGAAAAGGGCATCAGATCCCATTACAGATGGTTGTGAGCCACCATGTGGTTGCTGGGAATTGAACTCGGGAGCAGTCAGTGCTCTTAACCACTGAGCCATCTCTCCAGTCCCTAGGGTAAATTCTTATTTGCTATATGGTTACAGATTTATTTTCCCTTGATTTGATGGGTGTTGGTGGTGTTGGTTGAGTAGCTTTACTTTGCCCTTGTGACAGGGTCTCACTGTGTATCTGGTTAGCCTAGGACTTGATACGTAGACTTGGCTGTCCTTACCTTGGTGCCCCTGCTTTCGCCTCTTGGGTGCAGAGTATGGATGTCCAACACCACACCTGACTTATTCTTCCCGTTTTATTAGGGAAGTTGCTGTTTTGTTTTGTTTTGCTTTGTTTTAGACAGGGTCTTGCTCTGCAGACCAGACCAGCCTTTGAGCTCTTGAGACAAGTTTCACTATGTAGCCCTGGCTGGCCTGTAGCTTGTTATGAGGCCAAGCAGTGTGCCTGATATCTGAGATTAAATAAATTCTGGTAATTAAAGGCATGCACCAGGAGAGGAGTCCCCAGTGCTGTGGTTCCAGCAGTGGCCTGTCACGTCACTTATGAACTTTGGGATGTGGTGATTATGTTGGGTAGTTGGGGTTTTGCGAGGGGGGTGGCAAGGGGGAATTGGTTGGTTTTGTCAATTTGACACAAGCTAGAGTCATCTGGGAAGAGGCAGCCTCAAATAAGAAAATGCCTGCAACTCTGCCTGAGGCTTTTCTTTATTAATGATGGAGGGGCTAGCCGACTGGGAACAATGCCACCCTGCTCAGACGTCCTGGGTGGAGGGAAAACTGGCTGAGTGAAGCCGTAAGCATCGGCCCCTGCCTGCAGGTTCCTTTTATGATGGACTGACGGGGATGTACACACCAGATCAACCTTCTTCCCCACGCCGCAGGGTCAGTTCCGGCAGCAGCAGGCAGATGGTGACTGAGCAGACGGAGCAGTTCCTGGCTTAACTTTGTTCCTTTCTTGCGTGTGGTTTTGGTTTTATAGGAACCTGGCTGCTGTATTTACCATGCACTTGGAGCATTGGCCTGGCCGCTGACCCAGGCTGTTTTCCAGACTGGTACATGTTGTCACTTTTTGGCACTGGAGCTATTCTGATGCGTGGAGCAGGCTGTACTATTAATGACATGTGGGACCGTGACTTCGATAAAAAGGTAGTTTCACCCTGGGAAGGAACAGAGAGGCCTCCCTCATTTTTTCAGAGCACCTGATGACATCACACGGATACCAGTGAAATCCACCATTGAAGGTGGCTCGTTGGGTAGCCACTGTTGAGAAATTCGGTTCACTTCTCTTCCGGCAGAAGAGCGACCAAAGGGGCAGGGTATGTGCTGGAGTTTTACAAATGATTAAAATGTGGGAGACAAGGGTAAGGAAGTGGAAGGTAGGAACCTTTTCACGTCTAAGAGATGTCATCCTTCCTTCAGCCAGACCTTAGTTTAAATGACCCTCGGTGCAGGCATGTCAGCCTTGGCGTCAACCTTGGCGCCACCACAGCCTCCGCCCTCCCTTTGCTCTCCAGCTCCAGTGCCCAGGCAGCCGCAGCCCAAAACTACTGAGTGGGAGATTCCGAGCTGCCGTGTGTACGCTTTAAATTGTTCACTATCTGAGTGTTAGCACAGAGCCCTTCTTCTGAAGTAGTCTCACAGGAGTCCTGTTTAATCCTCAGTTCTATAGTCAGTTCTATTACTGTGCCGTAAAAATATAAACATATGCTATTGAACAGTTCTCTCTCTCTCTTTCTTTCTCTCTGTCTCTCTCTCTCTTGTGTGTGTGTGTGTGTGTGTGTGTGTGTGTGTGTGTGTAAGCAGGGTGGAGAGGAAGGTGTCAGAAGGCATGTGGTTAAGCACCTCCATGCTATGCAGACATTGGGCCTGTTTGATTTCCAGCTAATGCAAACCTGATTTGCAGGTTCCCATTTCCTGGGTCATTTTTCGTTCTGAGTACCTTATGAACGAGGCTTCAGATTTATGTTTAAAGTAGTTCAGTGTTCCTTTTTAAATGTGCAATATAAGGTTTATGGAAAATGAAAAGGGGGGCTTTAAATTAGCACATCTGTGAGTAATGGCACGCTCTTTTATAGAAATGGACATTGGAGGCTAAATTATCCCAAAAGGATTTTGTTCTCAGCTACCTTCAAAACTAATCTCAGGCTTGAGATTGGAAAGTTGGGAATTTGAAGAAGATATGACACTTTATGTCTGAGTTGCTTCATCCTGACTTAGAGACCACGTGAGAGCCACACACTTTACCTGTGTTAGCGCTGCTCAGATGTCTGACTTCCGCCCCTAAGGTGGACTGGGCATGCTTGCTCTTATCATTCCCATGGGGGGCGGGGAGCAGCCAGGACGCCCGCATCCCAGGAACCAGCGCAGGCTGTAAGGGAGAAGGCGGCAGAGCCAAGGAGCCCCAGGAGCACCGCTTTCTTTCCTGGACTCTTCGTCACCTCAGGGTCTCAGGCTTGGAACTGAAGAGGCCAGCAACCTGGGGACACAAACGGGCACAGGCACAGCCAGGCACCGACAAACACCTCCTCCTCCAGGAGCAAGAGTGAGCTAATTCCATCTGGAAATAATCAGACAGCATCCACAGTTCCTTCCCCTTGCTGAAGAGTTGTCAAAAGCCCAACTAAAACAAGGTTGAAATGAGATCGAGAGGCCGGAGAGGTGGTTCAGTAATTCAGAGCACTGACTGTTGTTCATCCAGACGACCTGGGTTCAATTCTCAGTGCCCACATGACAGCTCACAACCAGCTGTGACTCCAGGTCTAGAGGCTGTGACACCCTCTCCAGGGTTCTGCAAGCACAGGCCCAGAGGTGATGGGCAGACATAAGCAGAACACCCGTACAAGTCAAATAAAAAGGAAAGAGACAGACTCTGAGACACCTACAATGTTTGGATTTCAGGTAGAAATGCTGAGAAATGCCTGAAGAAATACAGCTGAATGTCTGAAATTTGGCAAAAGGCGAAAGTCCATTGTGTAAGTACATTTCATGAAGGCGAGCACCTAAGAAGTAGGTAAGCAACGCCACTGTAAGAGCATCGCCCTCAGACTGTGGACAGAAGAACGTCTGAAACTCTAGGATGCAATGGAAGACTAGCGCTGACGTATAATTCATAAAAAGAAATACAGCTAGCCGGGCAGTGGTGGCGCCGCATGCCTGTAATCCCAGCACTCTGGGAGGCAAAGGCAGGCGGATTTCTGAGTTCGAGGCCAGCCTGATCTACAGAGTGAGTTCCAGGACAGCCAGGGCTATACAGAGAAACCCAGTCTGGAAAAAAACAAATCCAAAAAAACAACAACAAAAAAACAACAACAACAACAAAAAAAAGAAATACAGCTACATTGGATTTCACAAGAATCAATGTATATGTCAGAGGCCCTTTTAAAAGGATTAAAGATATGCACTAGCAAATATTTCAGAACCATATAACTACCAGGATACCAGTATAAAAAAAAATTTAAAAACCAAACAGAATAAAAATCTGATTAATATGTAAACAGAGCTGTCTCAACAGAGATGCTTAGATTGCAAGTAACACAAAAATATTTTGTTTTTTACAGCATCATTAGCTTTGATTTATTGATTTATTGCAAACTTGAACCGCAATAAAACATCATTATATAGGCACTGGGTGACTGCAGGAAACACAGTGCCAGGGCTCACTAGCCACCAGCAGAACTAACTGCCTGTGCATTGCTGGTGGGGAGGGTCCAGGGACGAGCCACATCTCAGATGGGAGCCCGGCTTGTCGGTTTACTCTAGGTGCACACCTGTCGCCCAGGTGGTGGGCTGCATCCTGGGCTTTCTTCCATAGAAATAAGAACAGTTCACGTGACATTTTTCCATATGAATGTTTGTAGTTGCTTTGCTTGCACTAGCTCCAAACTGGAACAATCCAGTTGTCCTTTATTATCTGGGTAAACAATGCATGGTACACTTATACTATGGAAAACTTCAACAAGCGATCCTTGCAACAGGGTGGTGAGTTTCCAGAGGATTGGGTCAAGAGAGAAAACCTGAGAGGACTCCGGCCGCATGCTTCTGCACAGGCAGTGCTAGGTGGCGGGGAGCAGGGCAGTGATCAGTTCCTGAGGAAACTAGAGATCCTCGGGGCGGAGTTTATAGATTCGGTCTTACTGATATAAATGTGAGGTTGCATATAGGATGCTATCGATGGAAGGTATTATATAAGGGCTTATGGGATTTCCATATTCTTACATGCACTTATCACAGTGCAAGGCTTCATTAAGATGAAGACATCCGGGCGTGGTGGCACATCCCCTTAATCCCAGCCCTGCAGACGCAGGTGGATCTCTGAGTTCAAGGCCAACCTGGTCTACAGAGTGAGTTTCAGGACAGCCAGGGCTATACAGAAAAACCCTGTCTTTAGAGGGTTGGGGTGGGAAACCAGCCACCCTTTTCCATGTTCTCCAAGAGTCTTGGCTGTGTTTTGTCATGCAAGAAAGCATAAGTGTTTCATAGTCATCAAGATGGTTTTGCTTATTTAAATTTAAAAATGTCATCTATTTCCTTTAATGGACGAGGTACAAGTATCAGGCTAATTGTAACCTGTTTCAGTTCCCTGTGGCAGCCTTACACATCAGCAATGGCGCGGCTATGGCTCAGGGATTGCCTAATGCTCTGACTAGTACATAGTGCTCATAGTGTGTTGCTGTTGGGGCGCTCGGGTTTGTATGTCTGTTGGCACATGGTTACAATTTACTGTCTGAGTGATTGTGTGGCAGACATCAGAAGTGTCGACTCCAGTGTGAGACTTTCCCAGATCCCAAGTTCCTCACCTCCAGCAGCACTCAAGTTTTCTTACTGTGGTCTTGTGGTTGGATTTGGTATAACCACATCACATGTCAGGGGGAGTAACAGCAGTCATCGGTGTGCCTAGCAGCACTGTCCACGCTCCCCAGCAAATTTACCATCAACATTTCAGCATAGTCAGCTGACATCTCAGAGCAGAGACCCGTTCAGTAGCGTGGCAGAACACTGTCGCGTGCCACCGCGGCTCGTCTCGGACTTGGCGCTTCCGTTCTCAGAGCAGGACGTTGGCTTTACTCAGTGTCTGCTGCGTTCCTGTGACTTTACCACCTTGCCTGTGTGTGGGAGCTGGACGTGCACTGCTGAGCTGAGTGGCTACGCTTCTAGATTGGGAAGACACTTAGTTTGGAGATGGGGTGGGAATGGTGTCACCGACTTAGCCCTTCACGGCCACTTGAAGCCATTTCAGTAGGCAGTGTTGGTTCTTGATGGGACTTCAAATGCTGACTTCTCTGTTCCTATTTGTGCCTAAGTGCCTGCCTTGGCTCTTCACTTTAACATGCTTTTGTCTGCATGTACATCTGCTCACCAGCAGAGGGCAGCAGACCCCTTTTATATTACAGATGGTTTGAGCCACCATTTGGTTGCTGGGAGTTGAACTCTGGATGTCTGAAAATGCAGCCAGTGCTCTTAACCGCTGAGCCATCTCTCCAGCCTCACCTTAATTTTGAAATAACCTTTATTTGTGTGTGTGAAGGGAACACTGCTCATGAGGAAGTCAGTAGCCCTGGAGGAGGGAGGCTTTTCTGTGGGTTCCGAGTCCTCAGGCTTGGAGCCAAGCGCTGGCCCTGGGCCCTGAACACTTCGGTAGCCCACGAGCATCTGTTCGCCGCTGTTTAAATGGACAATTGAATTGGCATCTGAATTAAGGTGTCTGTTCTCCTGTGTTGAGGTTGTGAGGACAGCAAATCGCCCAATTGCTGCTGGAGACATTTCAACCTTCCAGTCCTTCGTCTTCCTTGGGGGACAGCTGACCTTGGCGCTGGGCGTTCTCCTGTGTTTGAACTACTACAGGTACATCAGATGTGGTTTCACAGTGTGTGTAAAATATCTCCTCTGGCACAGAAAATGTGGGACTAAAGTAGGGTTCTCTTTATTACAAATCTGCTTGCTGACCCCTGTGAGGACACAGGTCACAGGTCCAGGTCCCTGTCATCTCTGCTTCAGAGGCACTGCAGCCAAGAGCAGCCTCACTTGGGAGCACGTGTGAGCTCCCTCTAGGTGCTCCTGAGAGGACAGGAGCACATCCCTGGGCTCTCAAGGGTGTGTGCAACCATCTGTGCGTATAATTTTACCCACGCGGCCTGTTTTTGCTGAGTGCCTGGAAGCAGAAGTGGTTAAGCTCAGTTAGCAAAAAGTGGAACCATGTCTTTCCCAGAGCCTGTAACTAGTCAAAACAGCAGAAGGGAAAAATGCGAGAGCCCATTCTTGGGGCTCTTAAATAGACCCAACATCAGACGGCTGCTTTCAGAGTGTGTCCTGAGTGAGGAGAGGGCCAGCGCTGAGCGCCCACAGAAGCACTGCACTGTAGAGAATGGCCTGCTCGCCTCAGGCCCCAGCCTCAGGCTCTAATGGTAGAGGAGGCTGCGTTAGATGAACTTGGAGGAACCTGGGAACATCTTATGTTTCTGTGGCTGTTTTCTCTCTCTTTTTTGTTTGTTTGTTTTATAGATGTTTTTGTCTTTTCCAGACAGGGTCTCAACTATGTAGCTCTGACTGTCCTGGAACTCACTCTGTAGACCAGGCTGGCCTGAGACAGAGACCCGCCTGCCTCTGCCTCCCCCTGCGGGGATTAAAGGTGTATGTGATGTGCGGTTTTCTCTTTCTTGAGAATGCCTGCTGTCCAAGAAGGGAATCTCCCCAGTCTGATGAGCTCCGTTGGACCCATGGGGAGCTAGCTAGGCGAGTGACTTACTGGGCGAAGTCCTTGCCACATGAGTATGCCTAATCCTTAGCCCACGGTAAAGTCAGGGATGGGGTCCCAGCACTGGGGAGGCAGGGTCAGGCAGATCTCTGGGGTTCGCTTGCTGGCCAGCCGGCCTCTTCCGGTGGACAGCCTCCAGGTTCCAATGAGTACCTTGTCTCAGAAAGCAAGGTAGCACTTCTCAGGATCACATCTGAGGTTAACTTTCCTCATCTCTCATGCACACACACAAACACATGCATACACACATGCATGTACACACACACACACACACACATGTTTACTGCACACGTTGGGATTTGCAGGCAGATTGGAGGCAGCCAGCAGTACAGGGTGGGTTAATTGGGACTGGAGCCAGGTTGGTGTGAGATGTGAGTCTCGCTGTCCTACGGATGAGCTGGGTGACACTTGGCTCCTAAATCACTCTGCGATTCAGTTTCCACTCTGTAGAGTGTCTGGGGAAGGACTGGAGGCGGGTGTGGGGTAGGAAGGGGAAGGGGGGAACTCTGGATGTGGGGGGTGGGGCTGAGGTCCAGTCTGTGGTGACCTCACACATGGTGACCCTTTCTTTGCCTTGAGCCTCACCCCCACTGTAGAACGCAGTGACTGCCTCTACTTAAGAGCGCACACATCCAGCATCCACTGCCGTGGTGCCCTAATGACTTCTAACAGTAGTTAGAAATTGGTTCCTGGTTCTAGAAACAGGTTAGCTGTGAGTCAAAGATTCACAGCATTTCAAACAGTGGGGTGAATTAAAACAAAGGAGTGAGATTAAAACTGCATGTTGCCTAGTGAGGATCAGAGAATAAACTAACAGAGTCAAGCACTATAGTAGCACCTAATCCATGGAAGCACCCTGCGTGTGAGCTTTTGTTTCTAGTCGCTTGTGTGACATGCACTTTCCTAATCCTTTCCTACAGTAGGTAAAGTCAAACACTAGGAAAACATTTCACAAAAATATCTTGCAATTATTGTCACTAATGACTTGAAAATATTTACTGATTTCTGAATGACGCACTAATCCTGTAGCTTCTGTTTCCAGCATAGCCATGGGAGCGGCATCCTTACTTCTTGTCGTCACCTACCCACTGATGAAAAGAGTCACATTCTGGCCTCAGTTAGCCTTGGGTGAGTCTCTCCACACGGCTGCCGTGCTTTTGTATCCTGCACAGGGTGTGTGAGTGTGTGTGTGTGTGAGTGTGTGTATGTGTGTGTGTGTGAGTGTGTGTGTGTGTGTGTGTGTGTGTGAGTGTGTGTATGTGTGTGTGTGTGAGTGTGTGTGTGTGTGTATGAGTGTATGTGTGTGTGTGTGTGTGTATGCGAGCATGTCAGGTTAACCATCAAGTTTTACTAAGAATAAGTTTTCATACTTTAAAGGAGTTGAATTAGTTATTCTCATTGTCTAAGAAATCTTACATATTTATTAAGATTATCAGGATTATTATTTTTAAGGAGTGCCTTTTAAAACTCTGATGTCACAAAAGGGTGTTGATAAACAAACAAACAAACAAATAAAACACATTACTAGGGGGTTGGGGATTTAGCTCAGTGGTACAGCACTTGCCTAGGAAGCACAAGGCCCTGGGTTCGGTCCTCCGCTCTGGGAAAACCAAACAAACAAACAAACAAACAAACAAAAGGGTGTTGATGAGAGTATGCTACAGAGTTCAGAAGGAAGGGAGGGAGGGAGGGAGGGAGCACCTGAGAGGCAGAGGCGAACTCTGATAGCTTCGAGAGCTCCCACGCGCTGACGCTTTAACACACACACATCTGCAGTCTCTCTGGCTCCATTAATAGCCTAGGAGTGGCTAAAAGGCGACCTCCACGTGCACCCCAGCGTCGGCATCACACACGGAAGAACTCATGACAGAAGTGTTTTTCATGGTTGGAAAACCTGCTTCTGCATCCCTCCTGTTTCTAGGACACTCTGAATTACTCCCAGGCCAGTTCAAATTCTGTGAGCCATTTTTCTAGTAAATACAAGAATCAAAAGACATTTCATGAAATAAGTGAGGACTTGACTTGTCGGAAAGTGTGGTGGAACATTTTCCCCTCGTTGGATAGCCTTCCCCTCCCTCTTTCTTGCTTTCATTTTTTTTTTAAATGTAGAAAGTAGTGTTCCGGTGGATTTGGGAATCTTTTGGTAAGGGAGTACAGGCCTTTCCTCTCCACAGGCCAGTATGCTGAAGTTGGTACAGTTTCTCCCAACAGGCATCGAGTCCCTGCTTGTACCTCACCAGGCACTCAGAAGACACACGAAACTAAAACACAGTCGCCATTGTTGTGGCGTAGAGGACAGCGGACAGGCAGGCCGTGGAAGCACATTGTGACAAACACGACTGGGTGGGACGACAAAGGAGAGGGGCTTCCTCAGTCCAGGAAGGGTGTTCTGAATGGGAACAGACAGTGTAAGAAGGGGAAAGGTTTCTGCAGAGTGGCCTGAGACAGTGAGCCAGGGCCTGAGGGAGCTGAAGACCGACAGCGTCTCCACTCGAGAGCCGAGCACGCAGCCTGCACTTAGGGAAGGGAAAGATCAGCCCCCCAGGTAGGAGGCAGCAGCTGCCAGCCTGTGGGACGCTTCAGCCCACAAGGAAGCTGCCCTTGCCCGGGAGTCGTGAGTGATGGCTGTGCTCTTGTCCCACTGCTCAGAGGGGAGGCAAGGAGCCGGCAGCCGGCATTTTCCTTTCACTAGCTATGGTACTTTAATTACTAGTTAAACTCGCTGGGCCTAGTCTGTTGCTTTGTAAGATGAATCAAATGAATGCCAACCACAGAGGCTGAGAAGATCCCGTGAAGGACAGAGCAATGGAGCAGGCGTGGCAGTAGTGAGCGTGTGGCCCGTGCTGAGCCCCGCACCCCATCTTCCTGTGCAGTGCTGACATGCAGTCTACCCCCTCTTCCTCTGTCACCAATGCAGGGCTGACTTTTAATTGGGGTGCGTTACTCGGATGGTCTGCTGTCAAGGGCTCCTGCGATCCAGCTGTGTGCCTGCCTCTCTATTTCTCTGGAGTTATGTGGACACTGATATATGATACTATTTATGCCCACCAGGTAAAGAAATGATATCTTTCTTAACTGTGGTTTAGCTGCTGCTGTTTTCTAAGAACTGTTCATTTCTTTGTTTAGTTTGGTTTTAGGGTTTTTTTTTGAGACATTTCCTGTTACCCAGGCTGGCCTTGAACTTACTGTGAGGCCAAGGATGACCTCGAGTTCCCAGTTCTCCCGCCTCTGCTCCCTAAGATGGGATTACAAATACGCACAGAGACCTTAAAATAAGAACCAGATTAAAATGCAAGTTATTTTCCTAAAAGGAAGGTGATTCACAGTTCCCCTGTCCAACAGACTTTCAGCTCGTGCTTCTGTTTGTTTACTCGACAGTTGGGCTGACTGTTCACAAGCATTTATTAGTACTTAGGATGTTCCAGGCACTGGTTTAACGCTGGTCAGCTCCCTAACAGCCTGCATACAAGGGATCTTTGTTGCCCCCGTTTTATAAATAAGAAGCTTCCCCATCGTTCCCTGGGCAGTGGAGAGCAGAGCTGAAACCCAGGCCCAGACCGTCTCCATGCTTGTGTGGGAATGAGCATCTCCTTTTGTAGTTAGTTTAGTTTTACAGTGTTTGAGACAGGGTCTCATGTGTCACAGGAGGCTGTCCTTGAACTCCTGTCCTTCATAGCCTCAGTCTCCGGGTCCCAGGCATAATCACTCACCATGTTCTAATCCATTCTTTGTCATTGTTACTTGAAGTACAACAAATAAATGGTCCCTTGACTTGAAATGGAATCACAGTTTTAAATATAATGATATGTCTATCCTGGCAAACCAAGCTCTTTCTGAGTTCTGAGCATTATAAATAATATTCTCCTCATTGAAACTTCAGAGTATTGTTCTTAAGGGTCTGGGGAGGCGTCTCCACAATGGAGAGCACCCATTGCTCTCACCGAGGACCAGGGTTTGGCTCCCAGCACCCCCCTGGCGGACCACAGGTGCCTGTCGCTCCAGCTCCCAGGACTCTCCACCCTCGGGTCACCTGGCAGACACGTAGACACTCACATGCACACATAAATTAGAGTGGCTCTGTGGTCAGGAGCACTGGCTCAGGCGCACACATCCTCACAGCCCTTAGTACTTCCTGCCTGGTTTGCTTGGGGTGCTTCATTTCTGCTTTTCTTGGCTCATGGCCGTTTATGTTTATCCTTTTACCAGCTGCTGAGGTCCAGTTGACAGCCGTCTATATCCAGTGAGTGTGTAACCATACACACCATGTGAAATGATTAGCAGTGCCCCCACACAATTAGTTAACCACCTGTGTGTCTAGTGAAGATACATTTTTTTAGCCTAAAAAAGAAAAGGTGATTTATTATTTAGTGTGTGTGTGTGTATGTGGGCGAATGTGTGCACTCTCTCAGGGACAGAGGGTGAGCAACAGGCTCCTCAGGGCCCAGTCCTGGAGGAGGGGATCAGCTGGGCTGAGAGGGAAGTGGTCGCGTGGCTGTGCGGTGAGCTTTTTATGCTTCTGAGATATAAGCTAGAGCGAAACAGAAGGGGGAGCCCTGGAAGAATGGGGCTCAGCCGAGTAAGACTTGAAACTGAGCATGGCGGTGCACACCTGTAGATGCCAGCACCCAGCAAGCAGACGTGGACGGCGGCAGCGCTCTGTGAGTGCCAAGGTCAGCCCAGTCTACACAGCAGGTTCCAGGGAACATGGAGAGACTGTCTCAAAAATAATATAAATTATGTTAATTATAATAATGTAAGGATAGAAATTATAGCTGCATCATTAATAATTAATTGTATCGTGTGAAGAGGTAAACAGTTGATTTTAGTCCTAACTTAGTAAAAGTCTAATCCCAAATCATGGTGGGTTCGTAAGTAGCAGAGTGGTGCACAGGGAGGAACTGCTGGTGCTTCAGTGTGAGGAAGTGAAGTCCTGCCTATCCACCGCGCACTGTTGTGCATCTCCCGGTTTTATAGACTGTGATGTATCTGCATGTCCTCTGTGGTTAGAGGAAGTGTTGTATGTACGGCCTTGTAAATATATTGAAAACGGCTAGGTGGACTCCTTAGCAAATGTAATCCTCATACTACTGAGTTCAGTATCAAAACCCGATTTTCTCTTCCTGGTATTAGGACAAGAAAGACGATGCCCTGATTGGCCTGAAGTCCACAGCACTGCTGTTCAGGGAGAACACCAAGCAGTGGCTCAGTGGCTTTGGGGTCGCCATGGTGGGAGCGCTGAGCCTGGCAGGAGCCAACAGTGGGCAGACCGCCCCCTACTACGCGGCCGTGGCTGCGGTGGGAGTGCACCTGGCCCACCAGGTTTGACCTTCTCCTTGTTCTCCTGGCAGCTTCCCTAGGGTAAACCATGGAAAGTAGTAAAACAAAGTAACCACTGCTCACCAGGCAGGGACTTCTAAAACAAATGGCTTGTGTTGCTTTGAATTGCTGCTCCCTCCACATCAGCTTGTCGTGTTAGCATTGCTGAGTGTGTGGCACAGGCCTTTGATCCCAGCACTCGGGAGGCAGAGGAGGCACATCTGTGAGTCCAAGGCCAGCCTGGTCTACAGAGTGAGCTCCAGGACAGCCAGGCTACAGAGAAATCCTGTCTCACAACGAACAAGCAGCGGCTAAACAAGCAAGCAAATGCAATTAACCTTGTTAAGTTAGAGAAAAAACATAAACATACATTTTTTTTTCTCCTTGATTTTTCTTAGATTACTTCTGATATGTCTGGGAAATCTTCAGCTACAGCCGAAGCTTGTGGGTTGAATTCATTAGTCCAAAACAATCTGATAACCTTTTTTCTTAAATATTTATTTACTTTATATATATGGGTACACTGTCGCTGTCTTCAGACACACCAGAAGAGGGCATTGGACTCCACTACAGATGGTTGTGAGCCACCATGTGGTTGCTGGGAACTGAATTCAGCCAGTGCCCTTAACCACTGAGCCCAATCTGGTAAACCTTTAGTAGTAGTAGCAGTAGTAGTAGTAGTAGTCGTAGTAGCAGCAGCAGCAGCAGCAGCAGCAGTCATAGTAAGGCCAGGCGGACGAAGGTGCTTACCACCAAGCCTGATGGCCTGAGTTTGTTCCCCAGGGCCTTCGTGGTAGAAGGAAAAAACCAGCTCCCTTGCGCTGGCTTCTGACCTCTGACCTCTGCAAGTGCACTTTGATACACATGGGTGCCACTGCTGTGGGCACCATGGCCAGGGAAAACACAGATCTGGAAGGAAGTCGGCAATCCCAGCGTCTCAGAAAGCTAAGCCAGGAGGATCACAAGTTCAAAGTCAGCCAAGGCACCTTAGTGAAACCTGATCTCAAAGGGAAAACAAAGGGGTCGGTGTTAGGGAGTCAGGGAGCTTGTGTAGCATGAGCGTGGCCCTGAGTTCAAATTCCAGCACCCAAACAGCAACAAAACCATCAGGAATTGCTAAGCATGTCCAAGTTCTGCCTAGAAAACAAAACTGTGCTGGGGACATTCACCTAGCACCACCATAGCCCCAGGCTTACAGTGAAACCTGTGGAGAGAGCCTGTAAAAGGACCAAATCTAAGTGCCTGCGTCCGGCTGTGGGGTTTTCTGCATCAGTGTTGTAGTTGTCTTTGACTAGAATACAAAGGTGTTCACAGCCTGTGTTTAGGTCATGTGTTTACGGCTTACTGGGGCCTGCATCAGTGCAGGCAAGGCTGGAGTGGCCTGGACCACAGAAAGAGTCAGATACCCAGCACGCCCCAGCCGTAGGATTCCTCAGTGCCCCACCATCCTCCCCTTGAGACAGTCTCAGCCCCTACTGAGAGTTGACAACTTGGCTCCACAAGGCCCAGATTCGCCAATTAATTGTCTAGTCTAAATAGAAGTGTATACTAAAGTGTTAGGCGGCAAAGAAGGGGAAATACACAGCATCTGTTAACCACTAAAAATAGGTGTGGGCCAAGTGATAGTGTAAACGGCCTCCGTGGTCCCAGTTTACTAGTTCAGTTTTCCTGTTTGTTAACGATAGTCTCTCCATGTAGCCCCGGCTGCCCTGAAATTCTGCTATGTAAAAGGAAATCCCGATTTTGAGTCTGCTGACGTCTTAATAGAAAAGAGAGTTCAGGCCAGCCAGGCACACTGTGCTCATCACAGCCCAGCCTCAGGATGCGGAGGCAAGAGGGTGCACAATTCAGGACCAGCCTCAGCTATACAGTGAGACCCTGTCCAGAAAGGGAGGGAAGAAGAAGACGTTAAGTGAGGCTGTTTGGGTTTCTCTGCAGGGCTGGTGTGGGGAAAAGAACACGTCTGACCCGGGCGACTGGACCTAGGTCTGGGTCTCAGATCCCCTGTGAGCACAGGAGTGAGCTAGAAGCACATGGCAGAACTTGTTTGTTTGCTGTAGTAACGTAACCCAAGAGGGTCTCCCTCATTTAGTGAGTGAGAGCCAGGAACGTGCAGGGTCTTTCTCAGTTGAAAGACTGCTGCAGAAAATAAGGCTGAAACCCCAGACGTTAGCTGCAGAGGCCAGCGTGAGTTCCTGAGTGACAGGAAGGCCTTTCCAAGGGCGAGTGGGCTCCATTCCTGAAGTACTCAGGCCCGAGGTCTTTGATTTTAAACTTTTTAAAAAGTATTGCAATCTTCACATGTACATGTGTCTTAGGAAAGGGACCCAAATTGAAGCATGAACTTCACATGTGTCACGTCTGTCTTCGTCATATAGCCCAAAGGTGCTTCTATACAGTCATTTCAGAGTTACCTGAATCCTCATGGATTCGTCACAGAAGCCACCTGCGGTGTCCAGCCACTGTGTTGGTTTGGGACATTGGAATATTTCATAGCCTTTGATGAGAGAAGCCCAGTGTGTGGTTAGAGCCAGGCAGGAGAGTGGGTGCTTCGGACAGTCTCACAGCCTGGGCTCCTGGGGCACAGCTCCACTGCTCCCCGTGGGAGATGTTTGCATTTTCCCCACGTGAGAACACGGTTGGGATCTAGTGAGGGCTTCCTATAGCCTAAGTTCTGTAACTAAAACCTAAGCCGTCTCCCGAGCATGTGCCGCGCTGCCTACGGTCCTAGGTGCATCCTAACGTGGCTCCGTGTTCTTCCTTCAGATTTACACTGTAGACATCCACAGAGCCGAGGACTGCTGGAACAAGTTCACCTCCAACCGCACAGTAGGACTGCTCCTGTTCCTGGGGATTGTCCTTGGAAATCTGTGCAAAGAACAGACGGAAGAAACAAAAGAAGCCGAGGCCACTAGAGCAGGAAGGGAGCAGACCAGCTGAGCTCGGCCCTCAGGAAGCAGAGGCAGGAAAGCCGCAAGGTCGGGGCATCGAGCACACAGTAGGACCACAACTCAGAGGAGCAAACCAGGTAGAGTTGTAGCTCATAGGAAGAGTGCGTGTTGTGCCCAAGGCTCTGCGTTCTCCTAGCAAACAAACTCATTTGTAAAGCTCTCAGGGCTTGAGACCGCATTGTTAGATTGGGATGAGCAGTCTGTTAAAGAAGAAGCACTCGGGCCCCATGTGCTGGACTCACTGCAGCCATGCCAGCCGCCTCCCAGTCACAGCGCCTGTCCCAGGGACCTGGGTGGGGTAGACGCCAGCGCTTACGATGTGCGATCTTCTGTCCTTGTTCCTTCTCATCTGAAGTTTCAGGAACTTGAGAAAACAACTGTGCGACTCATCTAATGGTTTCTGTGAAATGGCCGTGTGCTTTTCCTTATTTGTCAGTGGAGCCTCCTGTGAGAAGTTGAGGCACATTATTCTCTGCTGTGCTCTTCACTCGCTGTCAAAGCTGTAAGTCAAGAAATCATTCTGATTCTGGAAGCTTTAGAAGAGTGTAGGCAAATAAACGTGTTACTTACATCCATATGCGTAACTTCATCACAGCCCTGACGGGAATGTTGATGTGTGTTTGTGTCCTCTGGTCCTAGTCTGTGGGATGGTAACGCATTACATAAACGAACTCTTTCCTCCAGTCACCCTTTCAGTGTGTGTCTCTCAAAGCAGCCAGAAAACCGAAGTGAGGTCACGTCATTCCCCAGCCCACTCTCCAGGGTCCCCGGTCACTCGGGACACACCAAGTGTGACTGCTGGCTGGCTGTGAGTTTCCATCCCTTGGTAACTTTCTCCTTCTATGTCTAATACATGGTTTTGTTGGTAGGTGGGTTCATGTCCCAAGTGCATGCCGTGCCCACAGAGGCCGGAAGAAAGTATCAGATCCCTGGTTCTGGAGTTAGCAGACAGTTGTAGCTGCCCTGGGAGTGCTGGGAATTGAACCTGGGTCCTCTGGAATTTCAGCCTGTGCCCTTAACCACTGTGCCATCTCTCCTGCCCCACCAGTATTTCTTTCAGTCTCTGTTCTTGATTGCTTGTTTTTTCCTTTGTATTATCAATTACTAAGTGGAGATATAGTGTACTTGGTGTAAGCAACTCTCACCGACGGCGAGGAGACCTCGGCATATGGCGCTGGGCCGCAGTGAGCATCAGCTTGAATGGCGGTAGTCAGTTACTCAGTGCTGAGAGCTCTCAAAGCAGCAGCCCTACGTGCCTCACAGCAGCGGAATGAGGGAATCAGGAAGGAGCCAGGAAAAGCTTGGAGGGAAGGAGATGACAGCTGGGTGAGAGACAGCCCTGCTGTGCACCTGGGAAGCTCTCTCCCTGTCTGTTATCTCCCTGGGCCGAGGGGCCTTCGGGCTCAGGAGATGAGGTAATAGGAGAGGGAATGAGGAAACTGAGAAAGAAAAGTGGAGGGGTGAGGGGGGCTGGGGGACTCAGAAGGGAGGTGAAAGCCCGGCAGAGCCCATCAGACAGTCCGGAGAACCCGCACTTCCCCACAGGGAGCTTTCTGCCTGTTTCAGCTTTGACAGACTTCTGACTTCCTGGGGGAAGAACCCAGACCCCTGGACAGCCAGCCCTCGGCTCAGAGATGGTTGAAATGCTTCAGTGAGAAGGGTGAAGGCAATGAACTTCAATCGTATTTCATTTCCCTACGTGTGCTAACGAAAGTGACACAGAAAAAAAACTTAAAATTAAAGAAAAATCTCAGTATTCATGAGAAACGGGATGGTCGAATCACAAGCCCTCTCGTTTGTAAAGATGCTTTGACTTAATCAAGTTTTAGCTATTTTTACTTTTTCTTACCGCATTAAGACTGAAGACATTATATGGATGGATAAGGGGGAGACGGGAGCAAAGGGGGAGTGGGTCCCAAGCCCCAAGAATGACAGAATCAACCAAGCTCGGGTCAGGAAGGAGCCCAGGGGCTTTCCCAAGTCCTGTCCAGGACCACTCTGCCCCAGGCCAGGTGAGGGGCTTGCTGATGTGACAGGGTGCTGGTCCGGCCTTGGAAAATGTGCTTGGTGGAGACTGGCACCGTAGTCCACTTCTGTGGGTAGAACGGAAATGGGGCAGAGCCTTAGAACTCAGTCTGCTGCATCCATCCTTGATGGTGGGGAGGAGGCAGGACAGGAGTCACATGAGTGAACTGCATCCCGGCGGCCACCTCGCCTGTTTCCTGGTACCCTTGCTGAGTA